>NC_142081.1:186692454-187026620 GCF_054644295.1 Miniopterus natalensis | reverse complement strand
CAGTTGGCTCGCGGGGTGGTGCGTGGTTAATGTGGTTTCTTGGGCTTCCTTAGATGTCTTCTGCATTTGAAACACCGGCGTTTTAATTCTGTGGGACCTCTACCTGGTTGCGTGCTTTCCTTCACTTTTCCCTGATATCACCCACTAAGCACCAATAAGGCAAACTGATGAGTAAAAAACTAAAGCAGTTTGGTGGAAGAAGCAAGATAAACCTCCACCCAAACTAAATTCATATTTGGGAAAGATACTTTGATGGGGGGGGGAGCGTGGGGGGCAGATCCTGGCCCTGCAGTCTTCTTGGAGTTGTGCTGACAAGGCATTGAGTTAACCTTGCTTGACCTTTCTGAGGTCTTAAGAAGGCCCATGGCTGAGAGTTCCTACCTCATTTTATTTTCTATTCAGAGCTGCTACCTCCCGCTCCCTGTCTTTACTTTGCAGGCTCCCAGTTGATGGGGCACAAGTGTACGGGATTTTTTAAAAAATGATGATGTTATCTATTTACTATTCAAATGCAATTTTAAATGGTTTGGCTCAGCCCATTTGAATCAAAAATCCTATTAAAGATGCAATACTCCTCTGCTGCCTTTTGCCGAGCGCGTTCGCATGGCATTCCCTTCTCAATCGGAGTATAATACTATATACCTGCTCAGAATGATGTGCTTCCCGGCATTGAATTTGCAGTCGTTAACCAGGCCGTTCCCCTTCCCATCACGGAAATTCGGCATTCATGCATAATTTTCTCCCCTACATTTACAAAATGTGTCATTAGCCACGTGATCTTGCCCTCGCTCTGCCTTTTCATTTGAAATCTTCCAACTTATTATTTTTGCTCCTGCCATCTGATAGAGTTCATGAAATTGCTGAGTTAAGATAAACACCCTCTGTTTCTTTCTCCCTTTTACATTTTTTTCTAAGAATGATCGGAGATGGCTTGAAATGAAAGGAGTGATGAAGAAAGAGCACATTGATCACTGACTGTAGACTAAAAAGCTCTGACCTCTGGATTGATGGGACGCGTGCTGAGTTTTAAATGTTTTGCATCTACGTCTCTGCCTAATTGTGTGGTTAAATGAGCTGTGAGAGGAAGAAGGCGGCTGAAACCTCAGATCAGTTTCAGCTAGTTCTGAAACACTGGTGGTGACACGAGAGACTGGATTTCTCCTCTGGTACCTTTTAAACTTCTTCAGAGGGCACTGTTTATTAAACAAGGCAGGTTTTCTGCTTGGGCAGTATTTCCCAATTATAGGCCCTTGTCTGCAATACCTGGAGATGGAATCAGAGACCACGCCAGGCAGCCCAGAGCCAGCATGTCCAAGGCTGAGTTTCCCTTTCTCAGCGTGCCACAGCCTAGGGTTGTTTCCAAGTGCTTTTGACGTGTTTTCTGTGTGGCGGATCTGTGGGAACAGGATGCCTGCAGTAATTGGCCAGCTGGGATTGTCTGGGTGAAGCTCCTGGATCTCGCCATCAACAATTGCATCTATTGAAGTAGTTGTATTGTTGCTGTTTGCAAAGTGTGTTTGTATGTATGTGCATGTGCATACATGTGTGCACGTATGTGCATGTGTGCTCATATTTCATATACATACATCTGTGGCTACTCAGGACATTGACTTTTTCAGTAGTGGGTAATTATTTAGAAATCTGGGACTAAATCATAAGAGCATGTTCCTTAGGGGAAGAAAACTCACCTAGGTTGCCTTGGAAGGTGGGTAAGATGGTCTAGACTGTTGGTGGGGGCATTGGACACTCTTTAGGTAATAGCTGGGCAATCCCAGTTGTGATAATTATGAGAAAAACAAACATAGCAATACAAGTAATATGACAAACAACCGCCACAGCAGCTTAACCTAGCAGGTGTAATATGTGCCAAGCTTTACTAAGCTGAGTCTCCCATGAATACAATCTCATGCCATGGCAGCAGTGTGGACTCTGGAGCCAAACTCTGGGTTTGAATCCTGGTTCTATGGCTTACTAGTTATGCGATCTGAGGCAATCAGTTGACTTCTTTGTGCCTCACTTTTGTCAACTATAAAGTGGGAATAATAATTATACCTACCTACCAGAGTATTTGTTGTCAACTGGATGCATCTGTACTACCCTGTGCATTGAGAAGAACCTGGGAAGTACAATTCCTAGAATATTCTCTTATGTATAGTTTTGAGTATAGTCTGCCAAGGAGAGGAACTTGTGTGAGATTTCCCTGGCAGAAGAAGAGTGGCTGTAATATTCCAAAGATGACCGTTTACCAGCAGATGTGTGGGCAGGAAGATGTGAGGTTCAAACGGCCATTTAGGTGAGCCTGTTGAGAATCACCAGTCTCTGCGCCGCTGGCTGAGATAGGTAGTAAGGGCTTCCCAGAGGCCCTTACGATGTGCAGTAGCCTCAGGCTGGTGTTGAGCCCACTTGCTCAGATGCATCAGGTCTTGGTGGTTTTCCTGGACTTCATTCCCTAGCCTTTCCAAAGGCTGTGTAAGCCTCTAAAATTCCCTGCATTGGAATTATTGATATACTTGGAACATACAAAGTAGCTTCTGTTTTCCTGACCAAATGCTGACTGACACACTGTCTTGCAGGGTTGTTGTAAAAGTTTCAAGGGTTAAACAAATGCTTGGACTAAAGACAAGTGTTCTTCACTGCAGATCAAAGTCTGTAGGCGCTCGCTGTTCAGTCTTTACCTCAGCACCAAGAGGTGGTGGTGGGCAGGAAAGTGGTTAAGGGTATAGGGTCTGGAGCCAGCATGACAGACCATGTTTGGAATGTTTAGTTCATTCAGATGTAGACTACAATTCACTGAACAAATTTATTCAAACGTTTGGGATGGGAATACCACTTGCTACATATGATTGTTGAGAAGATTAGAAGAGTTAATGACACATAAAACAAAAGTTCTCACCTCAGAGTGCACCCTTATTATTAGATGTGTGTCTTGACAACTTGTCCAGAAGATTACAGCCCCATCCATCTCCCTTGAGTCGTCTGAGACACAGGAGACTTGCTTTTGCAGACCCATGCTGGGTTTGCTGTCAGTGCTCCCACATTTGCCTCCTGTGATCGTCACCTTCCTGTTGGTCTGGCCTCCAGGCTTCCCTCGCCACCTGCTCCTCTTTGCTGGCCTCCCTGCTGTTGAATGGACTGTCTGGATTTCCCTCCTGATCTGCCATTTCATGCTCCAAATTCCTGGCTCTGCCGGCCCATTTGAACTTCCTCCAGGTTGTCTGGCTGAGGTTGGCCAGAGGACCAAGAAATACTTATCTCCCATTGACTAGTCCCTGCCCCACATAAGTCCTTGAAGGGAAATAGTTGTACTGAACAAAACAAGTTAAGTGAATTTTTTCCTCGCTGGGCCTTGGGCCCAGACCCAGGTGAAGAACTCCGGTGAGCTTGGCTGGACCATGAGGAGGGAGCCTTTTATCTTAAGCTGGATCAGCCCATGTGGCCTGGCACAAATGCAGGCCCAGCCAATGCAGCCCATGCCAGAGTTTTGGATCATTCTAGTTCAATCTGGGGAATAGGCAAACACACTTTCTACCTCAGCTGCCTCTTTCATGATGGACCTGGACAAAGTATAAATCACCACCGTGGCTGATACATAAAAAGATGACTGACCTTGGACTGGTAAGATGTTACGTGAGGCCAAAGCTTGAGTACAAACTTCAGAGAAGGCTATTTGATAATAACCTAGAATACCATCAGATCCCTTTCTAGAAGCAAAGATAGAGACTGACATTGTGGAGCACTGAGAAGTAGACAATTTGGAATCGGACAGGTTAAAGTGCTGGCTTAGTGGCCTCCCTGAGTCTGGCTAACCTTTTGGTGCTTCAACTTTCTCGTCTATGAGCATGGAGGTAATTACATGTATCTTCTCGAGTTGTGGTCAGCATTTGAAAGACAATGTCTGTGTAAAAGCCGAGCATATAGTATGTGTTGAATAAATCTGATTTCCCCTTCCATTTAAATAGTTTGTCCAAATATCCTCTTTACAGTAATGGGTGACATAGGTTTGATTTCAGGATTAAATTGTGTGTGTGTGTATATGCTTAGGACAGACTGTGGGACATAGCAGTGTTGCGTGGGTGTTAGCTAAAATAAGCATTTAAATTCCATCCTAAAATAGAAACATATTTGACGGTGAGATGTAGACAATTCCTAATGATAAATTTTAGAGGTTTAAAGATAAAGCTTGACTTGTGTGACAATGTCAATAATAGTGGGAGCATTTCTAAATTATATACTCTCCAAAAATAGAGAATTGAATAAATACTCCTCAAATATGAAAATTTTGTAATTAAATTTGGGGGATTTTAGCAAATACCACACTTCTGCCCTAAGGCTTCCTTTGAACCAGATCAATGATTTTAAGGATTCGTGGGTAGCTGTGGAATTTACATCGTGGTATAAAAGTTCAAAATAGCTTCCTGGGCGCAGCCGACTCTGTGCAAAGCCCTGAATTTGTGTCATTGGCAATGGTGAGATTTTTGAAGTGACATCCCTGTAAATACTGAATAATCATATGTCGCAAACGGAGCCCTCAGGGGACAGGCGAAGAGAATGAGAATGGAGCAGGTTCGAAACTGACGCGAGTGAGCGATGGCATGTGCGGTAAACAGCGAGCGTGGCTCTGGGAGATGAGCACTGGCCGCAGAGCCTGCAGATGATCGCGTGATGGATGGCCCCGCGTGGAGGAAGGGTCCGGGAGCGTAGCAGCAGATCGGCGCTGGGAGATAAATCATCCCGCAATTGTGCGTTGCTGTCTCATCACTAATGGGGCTGATAAACGCTGCAGTTTTGAGGGAGGTCCTGAGCTCACTGCTTCCTAACGACCTGCTCCTGTGCATCGGCAGGAAAGTTAAATTGCACTCAGGACAGCATTGCCATGCAACTGGTAGGACTGGGAGAGCAACAGATTTTCGCCAGGGGATTGGAATTTCAACAGTTCCTGGGCTACTTTCCAATCTAAAGGCGAGGGAGCCTCTTTTGGTTGCAAATAGAATTCAGATCTCTATGCCAAACCACGGCCCCACTCTTCTGTCTTCCTCTCCAATTTTCACTGGCAGTCCCCAGAGGGACACCTTGCTGTCAGCTCCCAGCAGGTCTTCAGGGACATCAGGAAAACCGTTTTTTTTAAAAAATGCTAACCATGCTCTAGCTTGGGCTAGCGATTGTACAGGTAAGAGAAAGAGGGAGAGAGGAAGACACTGTCGTTAATTAAGTGCCCGTGTGTGCAGGAGGCACAGAGCTTAGCTTCTGTTAGCTTCAGGAATATCAAAGAATGAAATCAGATCGATCAGCAATAAGCTGACTCTGTGACGAAGCATTAAATCAAGGCAAAAGGACTCTGTCTTATGAGCATGTGAATTCTCAGCTCCTGACTGTGCTCAGAGGGGGACTGGGTGAACACCTATCCAAGTTGGAGAAGGCACCATCGGACAAGGGGACTCCTGAAGACTTTCTAAGCATGACGTTTTATGGGTTATCGAATATTCATACATTGCTTTCAATCCACCGCAATTTAAGGGTAAATGCTGCTCAGAGACATGGAGGTGATATCAATGACACCTTACTTTCTATTTTAATCTCTGTGACTATTGGGTTAGCCCCAAACCTGATTTTACAGGACTTGAAAGAGCCAAAGATAGTGGTTCTGGAACTTATTTTTTCATAGCATGTTCTTCTAGGTTTGCAAAGCATTTTCACATTTTGAAATTCTTTTGATATCCAAGAATATAACAGCACATAGTAGGATACATATGATATAGATATTTATATATAAATATAAACACTACATAAAAATTGTTATATATGGATGGATTTTATTTTATAAAAGAGTAAGTTTATGCTTATATGACCCCAGAAATTACGTTGTCTGACCATTTTACAGATGAGGCTATTAAATTCCAAGAAAAGTAGGCTTCTCCAAGCTAGTCTTAGAATTGGGATTGGGCTCCACCCTTCTCCCTTCCACACCACCACCCTCTTATTTTTTAAATTACTTTCCTTCAAAGAAGTGACTTTCATATGGTATATGATCCTTACTTCCTTCTACAATCTTAACCCATGATACAAAGGAAACTAATAACAACAAAAGCCTGTTTCACCTGAAATACTTTGAGCTCACCATTTCCGCCTAATTGCTAACGCAATCCAGCTAAGTATAATTTTGAACTATATCTTTCCAAAACAGACTCTAAGAATCTCTGCTAGTTTCAGAGTAGATTTTTTCTGTAGTGGACTAAGTTTACCCAGGCCCAGAGAAAAAGGACTCTGATGCTTAAATGAGAGGCGTTATTTAAGTTTAGATTAGATCATTGTAATTGTTGGGAATCTAATAGGACTTCATATTGGTGTTATTTTTATTTGTGGACAGAGACTTGCAAGGAGCTCCTTGTACCTTTGTGGCACCTTCAGACCCATTTTAATCCTAAAAGATGTTAAATTTACTCTTAGAATATTAAAGCTGGAAGGTAATCCTTAAAGATAATCTAGTCTTGCAACTTTATAATACAGATGTGGAAACTGAAGCCCTAAAGATTAAAAAAAAAAAAAAATCACCAAAGTTCCATAAAAGATTCTCAAAGGTCATGTCTAGCCATTTAACAAAAGATTTGAAACTCAGGCCTAGGTCTGGTTCCGAGCTTAGCGCTGGAGTGACTGACTCATTTTTGTCTGCCCAGGACTCCCAGTTTGTGTCCCCAAAACCTCTTAGTTCTCAGCAGGCTGGGATGGTTGGTTGCCCTATTTTGTGCTGTCTCTAAGGGGGTTAGTTACTTCATTAGCATAAATAGAAAACAAACAATATTAGAGAGGAATCACATGCTGTAGTTACTGATGGTGTTCTAGCAACTGGACAGACAGATCCCACTCTCCTGTTGGGACTGCCTGGCATGGGGCACACGCTCCACAAACATTTGTTGGATCAGTGAATGAATGAATTCAAGCCCCTGGAAGTGGGAGCATCACACGGGTCTGTTTTTCTTGTTGTCCTTCTAGTTCCCATCAAGAGGGTGTCAATGATTCTGTGCTTTTTTACCTGCCCAGTTTTTGATCTTTAGTTACTGGGTAAGATTAAGCCACATATCACCTATAGATCTGCTGTTTTGCAGAAGGAACTTGCCAAGGTGCTTTTCACAGTGTTTTTGAATCATCTTGCCTATATTTCAGGGAAAGTGGCAAAGAGAAGGCAAAGAAAAGCTATCACAATGAGAAGTGACAGGGAGGCAACTCCCTCGTAAGGGCTGTCAGGGAAAAAATTGTTCAATTATTCAAATAACAGATTTATTCATACCTAAGACATTTCCCATCCCAACTTTGGAGACATCTGTAGATGTAGTTCTGGGCTAGGAATTACTCAAGACCTAATTTCATTACTGCCCAGAGATCAGCTGAAGGGACCAGCGTCTTGGGGAAATCACTGTGTTTTTAGGTCACTAACAGAATTTTCTGGGTTGGCAGGCCCTGGTTGCTTCCTCCTAGCCCCAGGAAAGTGTAGGCAGGGCCAGCATGCCCACAGGTCTCTGGGAACAAACTGTACTGAGCTCTCTCGGATAGATAGCAGCCTTTACAGCAGTTTTCAGTACTGCCGTTGGCTGGATTTTGAGTTTTTGCAGCTGTAACTGGGCATGGACAGAGGTAGGGACTAGCTGTGAAGCTCACATAGGTTATAAGTCCAGGTTAAACTAATTTGGCTCTTTTTGAGGAATTTCTGCAAAAGTTTAGAGGTCATAGTGGTGAAAGTTCTATTTTTGGATAATCTGTGAAATCCGTTTATTTGTGTTACCCCTGGCCTTGTTATCTCTCACAGGTCACTGAGGGTTGGCTCTGCCTGTTCTTTATCTGCCCCCAGAGGACTTGGGGGGGGATTTATTATCTCTTCCCACTAAATCCCTGACCATATGTATATCAGTTTGCCAGCTGGGACTCACATGTGCTTGGGGACATCCCTGAGAGGGGGTCCTGCCATGAGAGTGTTTCATAAGTTCTTACTATTACAAATACCTCCTCACATTTGATAAGCTTTTACCTTCTTCCAGGGTAATTTTGCATGAATTATATTTTTATCCTCAAAACTTTTCGAGGGAGGTAAGAGGGGTATTAATTTCCCTAGCCCCGGCAGATAAGAAAACTGAGCAATGGAGAAATGAGGTGATTTTTTTCAGAAGTTACTCATGTCAGAGCTGGTTCTGGGACCCGGGTTTCCCATCACCCAGCCCCATTCGCCAAGTTTTATAGGGGGACCAGGAATTTAAATGTTCACCTTTTCCCACTCCTGTTTGCAAGTCCTCTAGTACTGCTAAGTGGATGGCAACCATTTGAGGAGACAGATCAGAAGAAAACTCTTGTTTTGTTGAAAGTTCTTACTATTAGTCCATCAAACTTAAACAAAGATGAACTTACTTTAAATCTAAAAGAACAAAAGGATACTCAAATTAAGGTGAAGAGGGGTTGTTTGTGCTTATTAAGCACTTTTAGATGCTAGTCACTGTGATAAGTGCTCCCTGTACCTCATCTCCACAATGCTTGCGTGGTGTTTGTGCCAGTGTTTCTGTTTGTATTAAGAATGGTAGGGGCACATGGGGGTGTCTAGGACAGTGAGTAGCTACTAAAGTATACGGTATTACAAACCACGTGGTTTGAATACAGATACATATTTTTAAAAAACTTATATACTCAAGCTATAAGCCAATTAATGTTAAATAAAGTTCAATAGATAGATTTTAGTTGGGAATCACTCATTGTGTGGGCACTGAATGAGACATTATCTGCTTCCTCAAAGAGTTTGTGGTCCAGTGAAAGAGACAAGACACTAATTAAAATATAGGCAAAAAAGACAATGGACTGGCAGCCAGGTGGTAAAAACCATCTACAAGAAGGCAGGCTTCACTAGGGCAGGAACCCTGATTTGCTTTACTTATGGTCATATCCCCAGAACTTAGCTGCTTCTGAGATTTGGTGAATGTAAAACATGAGAAAATGAATAAATTATTTTGCTTTAGAGAAGCATGTCAGAAAGAGAACTGGAGTGTTCTGAAAGAGTTGGGGAAAGTTTCAGAGAAGACGGAGGTTGAGCTTCACACTAAATATATTGAGTGTATTGAGTAGGATGTCAATATACCAAGTCGGGAGCTCCTGGCAGAGAACAGGGCTAACCAGAGGAGTGCTGCAAGTGCATGCAGTATTCGGGGACAGATAGGCCTTGCGGGTGATCTCTGGAAGGCCAGAAGAGATGAAGGAGAAGTTTGAGAGAGAAAGTTGAAGAAGTTGGAAGTATCAAGTTAAGGTGTGAGATTAACTTGTGCTACAGGGAGCGATCATGCATTTTTAAACAGCAGAGCAGGCTCCAATTTGTGCTTTAGTAAAACCATCTCCTGCATCTGCGGGTAGGAGAATGTGGAGGTGGGGTAGTGGGATCAGGCCAACTACTTCCCCGCTCAAGAGGCAAAGAGATCCGTACTTGCCTTTTCAAGCAGTAACGGGGGTGGGAACTGGGGGAGTAGATTCCAAATCATTGGATAGGTAGAACGGGTAGAGTGTGTTGACTCACCAGGTGTGGGTGGGAGGAGAGGGCAAAGGTAAAGATGACTGAGGTTTCTTTTTAGGCAGGCACTCGGGTGGATACACTGAAACCGCACATTTACATAGTTGGTGGGTTTCTGAAAAACCCGATGATTTTCAACCCTGCTGACTAGATGAAGAACCCTTAAATTAGAAGTACCATGTCAATCCCAACCCCATGAGCTTTCTCTTGCAGCTTTGCTATCCTTGGTTTTTGCTGGTATGTATCTTAAACAGGATAAGGCGATGCCTCTTTTCATTTTGTGAAGAAACCAGGGCTGGTAGTCATTTTTGCGTTGACATTTGCACAGTTGAGGCATGCCTCATAACTAGCGTCCTGGGCTTCAGTAAGTAACTCGGTGACCAGAAGCTCCAAAATGGGATTTAGAAATTTTCAAATGATACCCAATTAAAAAGTGTTCCAGGCAAAAAAGCAGCAAACCTTGCTTTGAAATGTATTCACAGTTCCATTTAGGGAGGGAGCGGCAACTCCCAGCTGATGTTATTGCTGAAAGCATTTGACTGCAGCTGTAATTATGGACAAGCAAACTATGAACCAGCATTAGGGTTATTGGCAATTGCATCATAAGATTCAGGGCACGGTGGTTTATGGGTTTCTGTCACTTGAGTTGCTTGAGGCACTCAGATATACAGAGTGCCCAACTTATAAGATTCAGCACAGCAGAGTGGACTAGGAAGGAAATTGCCTCCGTGAGCTATTTTAAAATTGTAAAATTAGGTTTGTCTAAGGACAATTAGTTGATCACTCTGGCTCTCATCATTAAGATTATATTGAGTAAATGAGAAACTCAGAGTCATATGACTAAGTTAGGATGAAGTTTAGAGTTAATTTATTTTAAACATTTTGCTGAAGACATAGGCTCAGAGAAGGTGACAGACTTACCTGTGGTTACATAGCTGGTCAGTAATAAAAATAGAACAAAGAAATAGGAATTCTAGATTGGCAGTACATGCTTCATCCCAAATGGCTTTTCCAATTTTATAAAATGTATTTAATGCATATGTGCCTGTGACTCCAGATGGCATAGTTTTGTTTTTTTTTAAAATTGTGGTAAAAAATACAGAGCATGAGGTACACCCCCTTAATGTATGCTAAGCGTATAGCATTGTTAATGTACGCATATTGTTGTAGAGCAGGACTCTAGAGCTTTTTCATCCTGTGTAACTGAAACTATGCTCATTGAACACCAATTCCCCATTCCCCTTCCTTTCTTCTCTACCTGGGGTTTCCAGTACTGTGATGATAGGAGTGATGCCTGGGCATCCAGGCCTTGTTCCTGGTTGTAGAGGAAAAGCTTTCAAACTTTCTCCATTGAGTATGGATATTAGCTGTGGGATTCTCATATATGGCCTTTCTTATATTAGCTACATTCCTTTTTACCCAAGTTGTTGAGAGTTTTTATCATAAAATTGTACTGAATTTTGTCAAATGCTTTTTCTGCATCTATTGAGATGATCATGTGATTTTTATTTTTAATTCTGTTAATGTGGTGGATCACATTGATTGATTTTTTTATGTTGAAATATCCATGCACCTCAGGGATAAATCTCACTTGGTCATGGTATATAACCCTTTTAATGTTATAGCAAATTGAATTCAGTTTGCTAATATTTTGTTGAGAAGTTTTGTATCCAAAATTCATATAGTTGGATTTTTAAAATTCATTCATCCATCCACTCTTTTCTTCTTTGATAGGACAGTTTAATCCATTTACATTTAAAGTAATTAGTGATAGAGAAAGACTATTGTCATTTTATTAATTGTTTTCTGGCTGTGTTATAGCTTTCTTTTGTCACTCTTGCTGTTTTTCTTTGTGTTTTATTGACTTTTTAAAAATTTTTATAGTGACATGCTTTGATTCCTTTCTCATTTTCTTTTGTGTGTCTTCTACAGAAATCTTTGTGGTTACCATGGGGCTTACATAACACTTCTTATGGCTACAATATCTATTTTAAGATGTTAACAACTTCAGTTGCTTACAAAAACTTGGCTCATTTGCTACCCCTACCACCACTTGAGAAAGATTACTTGCTGAATGACCTTTGCTCAGAGCCTTGCATTACCACTCCTGTCTGAGCCACTATCTTTCTCCTGAGGTATTGCCATAGTTTTCGGACTGGTCTCCCTGATTTTTTTCTCTGCCCCCCTTCTTCAGTTGCCTCCTAATCTTGCCCATTTATTCTCCACACAATAGCCAGAGGGGTCCATCTTACACTAAATAAGATCATGTCCTTCATTTGCTTATAACCTACCAGTTGTTTTCTTTTTCACAGAAAAACCAAAACCAAAGCCAAAGTCTTTTCAATGGTTTACAGGTCTCTCTATAGTCAACTCCTGACTCCTCACCTCTGAGGCTGCTCAATTTCTGCTATTCTGGCTGTTTGCTGTTCCATGACCATACTGAGTTTTCCCTTTTCAGAGCCCTTGTACTTGTTGCTTTCTCTCTCTGGGGATGGATGCTCTTTTCCATATCCATGTGGTTCACTTTCTCACTTCCTTCAGGTCTCTGCTCAAAGATTGGTTTTTCTGGCCCTCCTTTATAAACAGCAATTCTATATCCCTTCCACACAGCTTTAGTTTTTTTCCATAGCAACTTTCATTCTTTAGTTCAACACGTATTATTCTTGCCTAGTCTAATATATTACTATTATTGTTACTATTTGGTTTCTCTCTTCCACAGCTAGAATGTCAGCCTCATGAGGGCTAGAATTTTGTTGATTACATTCACTACCATATCCCCAGTGCCTGGCTTCCAATAAGCATGCAATCACTCAATAAGTATTTTATGAATAAATGAATAAAAGTATTAACACATGGATGCTGTTGGATATAAACTGTGGTATATAGAGTTGATCTCTAGAAAAAAGTAGCCAGGTCAGGGGAAAGTAGCCAGGTTAGAGAATTTCAGACCATCAGAAATTGTTGATCCTAATTGTAGTTGATTTCCCCCTTACAACTTATAGCACATGTGGATGTTGAGTCTGGAGAAGCGAAGTCATGGTGAGTTAGTCCATGGAGTCCAAAGACTAGAACCCCAACTCACAGTAAAGGAGCTACAGAGAGATCTGTTTATTAAAAAAAAGGAAGAAAGTGCTCTCTAACCATTTGTACTTTCATCAAATTAAATGAGCCACCTTCTCTAAGGAGTGAGTTCCCCATTATCAGAGTTGTTCAAGCAGAGCTTAGATTAGTAGGTAGTGGAAGGTGGAGGTAAGATCCACAAGACCTTTGAGGTTTCTTTAAACCTCGACATTCTAGAGTTCTACAAACAGAGAGGGAAGCAAAAGGGTCTCTAACAAAGTATTTTACTACAGTGTGGTGGCCATTATAGCATATTACCTACTACAACATTTACTCATAGCCAGAGAATATTCCATTTTTGAAGAATGAAAAAACTTCTAGCAAATATCTAATGTTGGATATTTAAACTTTCCACATTAAAAATGACATTAGGCCGTGGCCAATGTGGCTCAGTTGGTTAGGTGTTGTCCGCTGCACCCAGAGGTTGCTGGTTTGATTCCTGGTCAGGGCACACGCCTAGTTTCAGGCTTGATCCCCGGTAGGGGGCATGCAGGAGGCAGCTGATCGATATTGACATCAATGTTTTTTATTTTCTCTCTCTCTCTCTCTCTCTCTCAAAATCAATGAAAATATTGTTTAAAAAATTTAAAAAGTCTTTAAAAAAATGTCATTAGACATGAGTTAGCCCCTGCCCTGGATGCATATGCTAACAGCAGTGGTCAGGAGGCCACTCAAAGACAGCTCCTTGGAGCAAGCACAGGCTCAGGTGAAACTGGGAGTGGGTCTTTAAAAATCTCTATTTTTAGTTTTATTTTTTGGTGAACCCCTTTCCCTGTGTTGACTATTGCATATTCAATGGCTAAGCTCCAAATCTCCTGTGATGGAATAATGAGGAGAGGAAGGTATTTGGTACCTGAGTTTTTCCCCTGTCTCCTAGGTCAGAACTTCTCATATTTGTTGTGCACACAACCACTGGGTTAAAAGAAAAATTCTGATAGAGCAGGTCTGGTGTGGGGTCTCAGTTTCTGTGTTTCTAACACTCTATTGAGGGAAGCTGACCACATTGTGGATAGTCCCAGTTCATAGATTTTAAGGGGCTTTGTATGAAATTGCCTCTTTTGGAGTCAGAGGCAGCCAATCCCGTCCCAAGCTTGAACACTGTCTGAATCATTATGACATTTACTTAGCGTCAAGAAAAGCAATGCCAAGTGCTTACTAATGAAGATAAGCTGTTGAAAGGAACTGCCAATTAGATAGAAACAATTCAACTTGTATCTCACTATCCAGGACAAAATTAATCATGTATGGTATTTCCAACAAAAAAATAGTGTCTATGTAAATGATTTAGCACTTAGATTTTGTAGTGGTGCATGCCTAATAAAATCAGTGGTGAAAGTGGATAGTTACAGTATGTTACTGGTGTCACCTAGAATCTAGACCCACTACCCTGTTGTGGGACTTGGTGTATGAAAGCTCCAATCCCAGGATGAGCAATGGCAACTGATGTCAGTGCTGCCGAAAGATATTACTTCTTTATTATAGGGATTCTTTGTGTCAGCCTCTGATGAAAGTGACTAGTGATTCTCAGTTTGCCGTTTTTCCCTGCCCTGAACAAACCTGAAAAATCCAAATAAACAGAAAGCAGGGAAAGATTTTACTTTTAACAAATGAAATAAACATTGCTTGGCTTAATGATACACAAATTTTATTTTCTTTGCATTCTGGTCAACAACATAAAACCTAATATCAAGGGGTAATAAGAAGCTTGTATGACTTCAGAGATGATCCCTGGAACACTAGGCATATATGGCTTGAGGTTTTCTTAAGTAGAAAGTAGGGATTTTGAAGTTGATAAGACTAGCCATAAGTAGTTATGTGTCTATATATCTTATACATAGGCCTAGATCTTTCTGTAAGATATAGTTCAGTCACTTGAACCAGACATGTAGTACTTTCAACCGTGTGTCTTCAGCTTAGATCTTTCTCATGAACTTCAGACCCCTCTTATTAGTAGTTGTCCCACAGCACTATGCAGTCAAATGTCCTAACTCCAAACTTCATCTCTCGCTTCTTTTCTTCTTCTTCTGTGGCGATGATGATGGGAGTGAGCACCTGCATCTTATCCAATCAGGAACTTGAATAATAGACTATATTTTTTTCTTGTCATCAAATACAATCTGTCTCTATGGTAAACAATGCCATTATCCATTCTTTTATTTTTCCTTACTCAGAATGACAATTTTGTTTTGTGCGACAACATACTCCAATAAAAATATGCCCCCCACAGACTCCCTCACCCCTAAGGGTGATTGTGCAGTCTCACATTGGCCAGTGGGATAAGAGAGAACGTTTCCTGAGAATGCCATTGCTTTCTTGCTGCAAAAACACACTGAGTAGGTTCATATTTTTTCTTCTTCCTTTCCCATATCCCTGCCTGAGCACAGACATAGTACCTGCAGGTAGAGTGTCTATTTTTCAACCGTGAAGATAACAGCCGTATGCTAAGGATATTAGGCTAGAAACCAGGAAGAATCTAATCTTCCATGACTTTCTTAAGTAGATACAAAGTCTTGGGTAGTGTACACCCAGACTTTCATAATGTGAAAAACCCCCCACAAACCCTTCTTTTGTTGATCCATCGCAGTGAGTTCTCATCCTATGACACTTAATATAATCCTAACTACACCTCCCCCTCAAAATGTGTTGTTTTTAACCATGTAATATCATTCAGATCTTTCGGCTTCTCTCCATCCTCATGCACTTGTTTGGTTCAGATCACCATCTTCTTTTTCCAGGGTTACTACAAAGGCCTCCTAACTATGCATTAGTGTTGTTCCTTTTCTGCACTCTCCTTAATGTGGCCAGTGTTTTTGAAAGTCTGTATTAATCACAGATACTCTGCCTAGAGCACTTTAGTGCTTCCTCCTGACTTTGTGTATAAACCCACTCTTCATCATGGCGATTTACACCTCTTCCTAACCTAATCTCAGGCCCTTGTTGGGTTGGCTACAGGTCCCCTTTAATTCTTTGCTGTGTGTGTCTCTCCATATAGTGTCTCTTAAGATGGCAGCTGGCTTCCATCAGAATAAGCAAAAGAGAACAGCAAGAGAGAAGTGTCTATCTTTGTGCAACCCAATCTCAGAAGTGACATCTCATCACTTTTCTATGTTCTGTTCATTAGAATCAAGTCACTGGTCCAGCTGTATCAAGGGGAAAGGATTACACAGGGGACTGGCTGCCAACTATGGGTGACCAAACAGAGGCACATAAATGGTAAATGTCCTGCCCAAAGTCACATAGCTAGTAAGTGGCAGTCAGGGTTTGAACCCAACTCCTCAACTCCAGGGCCTATGCTGTTAAGCTTTATGTGACAATGTTTTGCTATGCAGAGCAGGTCAAATGTTATCAGCAGATAGTGTGTCTTCAAACCTCTTTGGACTAGCTGTCATGGGCCAGCTCCAGAACCACACTGTACTAACCAAATATCAGTTATGGTGTTTTGGGGGCTGAGGAGTCTGCTGTTTATATAAAGTGCCAATAAAACATTTTTTGAAAAGAGTCACATAGTATTTTAAGCACTGTGGACCTTATGGTTTCTGTTGCAGGAACAGAATCGTTCCATAAGCAGCAACGGCTGTGTTCCAATACAATTTTATTTACAAAAACAGGCAGCAGACTGGATCTTGCCTGCACGCTATTGTGCACCAACTCCTGGTCTGCGTCACTGTGGACATGCAGATGTACTGAGAAATTCTTGATTTATTGAGATCTCAGAAGTCAAGGAACCAAAAGATGGTGCATAAGTCATTTTTGAAGCAGTAGAAGCAGAATAGGTTGATGTACTACTTTACAGTCCCCAAGTCTCCAAGACATCTCTTGAATATGTTCAGTTGATGCCATCCTTGTGCTTGGACAACTTCTTTGAACTTGATGGAAGAACTACTCCCTTGTATTTCCCTTTGGGCTTTCAAACTTTTGTTCTGAATAGTCCTTTCTTTGCTCAATGCCTGAGTCCTTTCCCCTTCTTGTCAACATCCTTGCCCTGGCCCCAGTATTTCTTAGCTTCTTGACTACTTTGTATAATATATGAAACTTCTCTTACAGTCCCTACTATGTTCCCTTAGGTGGAAGGGGTCAGGGATCTCTGGGAGTTCCATAAACTTGAAAGTTTTCTCATTCCTGAGAGTGAATGCTTGCAAATTCCAGGAGACACCCTGAGCAGGAGCTTATCATAGAACTTTCCTAAAGCTAAGGGTGGACCTGGACCCTAGTAAGTTCTAATTCTGGAAGATGCCTTTACTGATACACAGAGGATATAGGAAATAAGGTGGTGGGTACTTTGCCTCATTAGGGGGCAGGCCCAAGAATGTGAAGTTTTCAGAAGCCAACAGCCACCTGATGACAATGTATAGCCTTATAAAAGATTCCCAATGAACTTTTACAATGTAGTTTAAAAAGTTAAGTTCTTATGCCAGGATCTTATCAGATAGCAGTTCTATTTTATAGAACCAGCAGTTCTATTTTTTAAAAAAAATATATCTTTATTGATTTCAGAGAGAGGTAAGAAGAGGGCGAGAGAGAGAGAAACATCAGTGATGAGAGAGTCATGATTGATTGGCTGCCCCTGACTGGGGATTGAGCCCACAACCCGGGCATGTGTTCTGACTGGGAACTGAACTTTGATCTCCTGGATCCTAGGTTGATGCTCTACCGCTGAGCCATGCCCTGCCGGGCAGCAGTTCTATTTTTAGTATGTTCTCTTTCTCACTGGAAAAAATAATCTGCTAGGAAAGAAAATACCAGTCTCTGCCTCAGCCTTTATTTTCTAGTGCTGGTAATGGCTTCAAAATTAATATGGTCAACACTTCCGAGCTCTTTGCCTGGGGCATTGTTAGTCTTTTATACATTTTTATTTTTTTATTATTTTATTTTATTTTATTTTATTTTATTTTATTATTTTATTTTATTATTTTATTTTATTTTATTTTGTGTGTCTCGGACCTTCTGACACTAAATAATATAATTTACCTTGATTACACTGAAGATGGGACTCTCCCTGACTCAATTAAAAAAATTAATACATTTAATTTTAGAAGTGTGCAATGAGACAGCAGGTGACTCAGTTTAGGAAAAGAAGGATTTCTAATTTCACTTCTAAATCAGAGCGTGCTCTGAGTGTCCTTCTGGCGTTAAATCCTGTAGAAGTCGAGGGCAATTGAGGATTGCCAACTCAGTTTTCCCAAGCTGTTAGGTGGAGGGGTGGTGGTGGTGATCTGTATTCAACACATTGGAGTTTCTAAATATTTAAAATTAATATTCACTAGTCTTCTTAACATACCGTGTTTGGGGATGCCCAACAATGAATGAATTTCTTTCTCTCCCCTTAGGCCATTTTCGAATTCCATTCGCATGGCATCACATGCTGTTTTGTTATACATTTTCTCATAATTGCTTTTGTGTAATCAGGGTTTGTGGGACAAAGAATGAAGAGTCATATCTCAAGACGTGGAATCTAGGGTGCCCCTCAGCATTATTTTGGGATTATTTAAAAGTGGATTAACCGCATGATTTTTCTTTCTCAGAAAAATATTTTCTCATTAGAATGGATTTATTATCATATTTCTCTTCACGTAGTTTGTGACAAGAGAATGAATTATAGACCTTTTCAGAGACACTTTTTAAAATGACTAGATGATACTTTCCCCCCTGTGCCATTTGTTAGTGTCGCAGGGATGAAGAAAACAACTTTATAATGACTTTTCTGGGTGAGCAACTGAGCTGTATTTCTTGGGAGGGGCGTGGATCATGCTTTCAAGGGGTCAGGTCCAATTACCCAATGTCAAGGATGAAGTGTCAACTTGATAGATTTTGGAGATTGTGATTTGGAGGCAGTTGACTTGGTTGATGAAGATGTTTCAGAAACTTTCTGGCCACTTGATTGGAACCAGGTTGTAATCTTTGAGTTCTGGAGTTCAAGGCAGGAAATTAGAGGGAGTGGGTTAGGAGGGGGATGAGAGGTGATCATAAGCGTACTAAACTAACAAAGTTAAAAAGCTTTTACCTAAAAATCTCAAAGGATACTGTTGACTTAAGAAGTGGCCCTGGTTGAATAATTACTATTCTTCTGAAGAGAATTAAAATGGATGAACAAACATCATATGGAATTTTCTAAATAGAAGCCTTAAAAATGATAGAAACAGGAATTTAAGAAAAGAGACAGTAATGGATTTCAAAGCACTAATGGTTCGCTATGACCCAGAAGAAATAATGAAAGTTGGAAAGGAATGAAAAGAGGGCCACTTTTGCAGCTTGATAGCCAAGGCATACCCTGGAAGATTGTTACAGGTAGTGTGATATGGCAGAATGCTTTGTGTGGTAGAATTCTTGGGCATTGGCTCAAATCCCAACTCTATTATTTTCTAGCTGGGTTTCCTTAGGCAATACACTCAGCATCTCAGAGCTCCATTGACGGTAGAGGCCTTCAGGATTATTTGAAGATTAAATAAGATGAGTGATGAAAGATCTCAAGAAGTATTAGTTCCTTTCTGTTATTTTCCTGACTTACTGTAAAACCAGACTGCTTAGAAGAGGAGGGAACACAGGTAGGTTAGAATAATGGCAGTGGGGACGTGACTGCAGAATCAAGACAGGCGTTTGATTAGTGTGCTAGGGATGCTGTAATAAACTACCACAAACTAGGTGGCTTTAAAGAACAATTTATTGTTTCACAGTTCTGGAGGCCAGAAATCCAAGATCAAGGTGTCCGCAGGGCAGCACTGCCCCTGAAATCTCTGGGGAGAATCTTCCTTTGCTTCTGGTTTCCAGTGTTTGCTGACAATCCTCGGTGCTCCCTAGCTTGTAGATGCATTACTCCAGTCACAGAGCCATCTTCTCTGTTTGTGTCTTTGTGTCATCTTCTTGCTGGGTCTGTCTGTCTCTGTGTCCAAATTTTTCCAAGGACGTCCACCAGTCACATTGGATCAGGATCCACCCTAATGACCTCTTTGTAACTTGATAAAGGTCCTATGTCCAAATAAAATCATGTTTATAGGTACTGACTTCATTGTACTTTTTTTCTTCGTTTTTAAAATTAAATCTCACTTGCTATTTTCTACTGACCCAGAACTGATTTGGGTTCCTCCTATAGTTTCTAAATTTTTTAGAATGTGTTTTTATTGATTTTAGAGAGAAAGGGAGAGGGAGATAGAGAGATAGAAACATGAATGATGAGAAAGTCATTGATTGGCTGCCTCCTGCACACCCCTGACTGGAGATCTAGCCTGCAACCTGGGCATGTGCCCCGACCGGGAATCGAACCGTGATCTCCTGGTTCATGGGTCGATGCTTAACCACTGAGCAACACTGGCCAGGCTATATTTTTTTTTTTTTAGGGGACATAGTTTAACCTCAGAGGTATTGCTATATGATTATTTTATTTCCTTTGTTCTGTCTTCAGAGTAATGCAACATCCCTTTTTGGCCTACTCTTTTACCATTGGCAGTGGTTCTTATTTGCTCCTTCTGGGAGGTAAGGAGACTAACCACTTAATTAGGCTATTCTACTCCTCTTTCATATTCTCTCTCTCCCTCTCTTCCTATCATCCATCTATCTATCATCTCTCTCTCTCTCTCTCTCTCTCTCTCTCTCTCTCTCTCTCTATCTATCTATATCTATCTATCTATCTATCTATCTATCATCTATCTATCTATCATCTATCTATCTATCTATCTATCTATCTATCTATCTATCTATCTATCTATCTATCTATCTATCTATCATCTATCTATCTATCATCTATCTATCATCTATCTATCTATCTATCTATCTATCTATCTATCTATCTATCTATCTATCTATCTATCTATCATTATCTATCATCATCATCTATCTATCTTATCTCTATCTATCTATCATCTATCTATCTATCTATCTATCATCTATCTATCTATCATCTATCATTATCTATCTATCATTATCTATCTATCATCATCATCTATCTATCTTATCTCTATCTATCATCATCATCTATCTATCTTATCTCTATCATCTATCTATCATCTATCTATCTATCTATCTATCTATCTATCTATCTATCTATCTATCTATCATCATCATCATCATCATCATCTATCATCTATCTATCATCATCATCTATCATCATCATCTATCATCTATCTATCTAATCATCTATCTATAGCTACCTATGTATCTATTTGTATATGTATCTATCTATCTATATACCAGTCACCTACCTATCTAAATACAAATATCTTTTTTCACTTGGAACTTTCCTTTTCTTTGCTGGTGACAGATACATGTGTGAACTGTATGAAAGATGAACATATATTCGACTCTACTTATTGGAGGGTGAAAAGACACTAGGAGTAATAACGATAGTCAATTTCATTGACGAAAAAGATGCTTTCCTTAAATAGTGAAAGATTCTTTTCATTTAAAATATTTATTTCCTAGTGAAAGAAACAATTCTATCAGCTGAAACAATGTCATTTGTGAGCCAGTTGTTCAGTAACATTTCTTGGTTCAGCCAATAACGTTGGTATATACACAGCAAATCATTTCAATTTACCAACTGTTCTGAAATTATCTTACCAAGCAGAAAACATTAATCTGAATGCTGTTACAAATGGACATTGCCATAAGGACATGAACCTTGGAGGAGATGAGGAAGAGTCATCTTCTGTCTGATTTGGAATGGTCTCTTTTATCATTGTTCAGTGTTTTCCCTCTTTTTATTTGTAACTAATGGCATACGCAGTTCAGGTCTGCTGGTCTTAATCTACAAACCAGGCCATTAGCAGCCCCAGTCTGCATGATGGCATACCAATTAAAATTAGGAGATTAAAGAGTAATGTTCCTTGCCCGAGACCAGTTTGCATACCAATGACAATTTCCCCAGCTATTGAATGAAGAAATACTTACATGGCAGTGAACTTGGTATCATTAAATTTAGGGAACATTGAATAGTGTGTGGGGGCGGAGAGGAGCCAGTCTGCTAGAGGACTGGGAATTAAAAGCCAGAAACAGAGTTTTAATGCTTGTTTTACTACTTAATATTTATACATTTATTTTTACTTTCAACAAGTATTAAAACTCCATCTAAACAGAAGGAGGTCAGGCTAAGAAAAAAAATAGTCGAATTGCATATTTCTCCATTCCAGACAGAACCTCGGCCCTGCAGCTTTTCAACCTGTGAAATAAGAATAGGGATACCTAGCCCTTTATTACAGTGAAGGGAGGAGAGGTGGTAAGATAAATGAGATAAGTTTGGGATTCAGTCTTAGAATGCTTAAGAAGATATCTGAAGGAGAGTTCAGAAACAAGATATGGAAATTCACTCAGTTTAGTTTAAAAAAATGGAAAATTTAATGTAGACTTAACCCATATGAATCTAGGATTCTCGTGTTCTGTGCCCCAGTTTCCAGTCATTTCTATACCAGCATAGCCTAGCATCCAAAATATATTAAATAAGAATATTATTTTCTTGGGTCTTTGGAAGATGATTTTAAATAACCTAAGTTGGAAACTGTAGCAACGCTTTCACAAATCCCCTTTCTAATACACTTGACCCCCAGACCGCTCCAGAATCTTTCACTTCAGTAAATTACCTCTAGAATCCTTCCTGACACTCAGTGCTTCTAGAATTTTTCCTGTATTGGTCCATGTTCCCTGTCTTTTCCCCCCTCCTTTCTTATTCAAGCAAGAATTCTTCTTAGTATCCTCACATCTTGCCAGAATTTTACCTATGCTTTCAATGCAAAAGAAAACTAGTTAGCAAAGAGATAAACTTCCTTGGGTCATTGGAAAGTTCTGAGGGACGGACACAATGTCAGACAACTGCCGCTTGAACCTCTCTTGTTCCTGGGTATATGGCCTGTCATTTGTGCTGTAGGTCTGCTTGGTTTTTCTCTGTCATTTATCTGCCTGCATGGGGTTCTTCACAATGGGCCATCTCAAAATGGTGGTCTCAGCTCTCCAATTTTTATGACCTTTTAGAATGAATTGCCTTAATTGATTCCCAGGAGAGATAATTCCCAAGAGAGAATCTAATAGCCCAGTTTGGTTCAGGTATTTACTTCTGGTCAAAAGGGAGGGGTCATGAGGCATGTGCATTAGGACATAATATTGATGGGAGGCTTGGCAAGGTAGAGGAGGGTGTGGGGGAAGTAAAAACGTGGTATACCAAGTCCAGAAGAGACACTGGAACCTCTGTAGAGTATTGTAGTTATTTCAAACTCATTTTATTTTATTTTATTATTATTTTTAAAATTTATCTTTTCTGTTGAAAGTATTATGATATGTCTCCCCTTTCCCCCCCATTGATCAAACTCATTTTAGACATCAGTCCATTGGGCTTTGTCCTAGGTCCTGAGTCTATACTGGTTACCTTTGGACACAGACGCCTGGCTTACTTGGACTTGACTTAAAAGCCTATTTGGAAGCTTCCCTCACTCAGGAATCAGTGACCTACTACTGTCATCCAAGGTTATGAAAACTACTTGTGACAGTTGCAGGATATTCAATTTTCTTGGAGGAAACTCTTGGGGGGAGAAGATAGAGTTAGTGCAATTGGAGTAGTATCTAAAATAAGGGGAAGCTGCAAGCCCCCAGTGGAACGTGCTCTGGAGAAGCCGATGGTTTGAGTTCTCTCAGTGTGGCCAACATTTCCATTAAGCCCATTCAGTACTCTGAATTCCCTTCCACACCCAGACTGAAACAGGAAACACTATTGTACATTTACATGATTAATACTATCTATTATCCAGGATAGAAAGTGATGAAAGTAATTATCCAAGATCAAGCGATGATGATGGTGGTGATGATCATGAGTTTGGCTTGGGCTGTTCCAATAGTCCCTTAACTCTTTCATCTACTGCAAGTGTTATCTCTTTCAAATCCATTTCTAACATGGGCCAAAATTGTATCTCTGAAATTAAAAAAAATTTTATGGCTTCCTATTTTCTAAAGGACAGGGTCAAAACTACTTTATAAAATCCCTTCATTGATCTTATCCTAATCTACTTTCAGGGTCTCTTAAGTCACCTACCACCTCTTTTATACTTATATTTCTTATTCACTGAAACATCCCCAGCGCTTAGAAAAATGTCCAGAACATAGCAGGCATTTAAGACATAGTTCCACCATTACCTAATCAGAATCTTCCTCTGAGAATTTAAACTAAGACACATAGAAGGAGTTTTTTGTTTTTAAAAATATGTATTTTATTGATTTCAGAGAGAGGAAGTGAGAGGGAGAAATAGAAACATCAATGATGAGAGAGAGTCATTGATCAGCTGCCTCCCGCATGCCCCCTGCTGGGGTTCCAGCCTGCAAACCGGGCATGTGCCCTGACTGGGAATCGAACCTCAATCTCCTGGATCCTAGGTTGATATTCAACTGCTGAGCCACACTGGCTGGGCCATAGAAGGGATTTTGACTAAGAGGATGCAATCTGAAAGATCAGAGCCTGAGAAGATAGACCCCTGAGAAATAGGAAGAGGAGACAGTTTCTGAATTTATGACTTCCAGAGAGGCCCAACTATGTTTAATTTCCTGCCTTTGGATGCTAAAAGAACGCTATTGTATCCTTGCAATCACACCCTTCCTCCCCCATTTTCTTGAGTTAGTTTGAATGGGTTTCTATTTCTCACAATAGAAAGTTGATTAGAGTAAAAATTCACAACTTTTGGATTCTATTACTTTAAACATTAACATTAGTATTGGGGAAAGACTGCTTACATTATTCTTCTCAATTTTCCAGCTTCCCTCTATCCTCAAAAAGAAGCTGTTGGCTGATAGAACTATTAGGCTGATCTGCATCAGTGATATATGCAGAAGCCATAGAGTTTATGTGAGGAAGAAAGTTTTAGGCCATTTGAAAAAATCATTTTTTTTTTAATCCTCAGCTGAGAACATGTTCATTGATTTTAGAGAGAGAGGAAGGGAGACAGAGAGAGCAAGAGAGAGAAACATCGATGTGAGAGAGAAACATCCATCAGTTGTCTCTGGTAGGTGCCCCAGCTGGGGATCAAACCCACAACCTAGGTATGTGCCCTGACCGGAAATCGATCCCACAACCTTTTGGTGCAAGGATGATGCTCCAACCAGTTGAGCTACCTGTAGGGCAAAGAAATCACTCTTGGTAGCAGGTGAACATGAGAGAAAAATGTAGAGAAAGGGAAAGGACATCTTGGTGGTGTGGTAGATTACAAGTGGGTTTGAAGTACTTTTTAACACTTTGGTAGTTGTCCTGTTGTTTTTGAATGGGGTGTTCTGATTGATCCATATGAGTCTGCAGGTTTAAAGAGCTATATCCACAAAGACCACGTGCTTTTATAGAAATATTTCTGTTGTATTTTGGCTGCATGTTGGAATATATATGTATATTCTAACAATATTGGGATGTTATATATTTACAACACACACACACATTCATTTCAATTTTCCCTTGAAGGTAGCAATAATACTTGGGAAGTCCCCGACCCCGCCCCTTCATCCATAGAACACTAACTTCACATTGCATTGGTGACAGATTGAGGGGAGCATTTTTGTCGAAGGTGTTTTGTGGTCCACAATGATGTAGACTTTTCTGCAATAGATGCCCCGTTCAAATGAATAAACTGGCTCTGTCCATAAACATGATTCAGTTCCATAATAATCATGAAAACAAAATTTTCAATAGGCGTTAATTGTGGCTTGGACGGATATAAACGTTAGTGACTGGAACCGATGAGCATATCCTTTTAAGATAAATGCTTGTACAACAATGAGCAACTACATCTAAAAGCCATTTCATGAGGAATTTTTTTCACTGACTCATTGCCTCATTTTAACTACATGCAAAAAAATACTTTAACCCTGCACCTTGCAAACAGTCATTGGGGATGGTTGACTGTACTTTGCTTGGCAGAGAGACAATGTATTTTGAAGGAAAAAACAGCCCTAATTCCTATCTCTTCTGTGTGAAGCACATGGTATTTCCAAAAAATGCTAACCTTTCTTCATTTTCAGGGCAAGTACCATACTTAGACCCATCTGTGGTGCCAGTTACAGAGAAGTGTCTGCTGGGAGGAGGGCTTTTGTGGTTTCTGGAAGGCTAAAGGTGGAGGTATTGTTGCTTCCCTGGGTGAAGAGGTGACCTGTCCCAGCCTGGGGTGTGAGGGGTTTGGTTCAAGAACAGGAAAGCCCAGTGTTTGTAAATAACCCCTTGTCTTGATAGTTCTTTTGAAATGGCAACGAAAGCAGCAAAGAGGGAAGGTGTTTATATTCTTATTTTTAAGTTTAATTTTTTTTAAGATAAGAAACGTCATTGGCATTTTCTGAATTCCCAGGGGAATGAGAAAATTAAAAAATTATACCTTCTCACTCTGCTGCTTCCATTCCCAAATATTCTGCATCTGTACCCGCCCTGTGTAGCCCCTTGCTTCCCCTAAGATTCACATCTGTGTTGTGATGAATCAGAATGGCTTTGAACTACTACTTTTTAACCACTTGAGAGTTGTGCTATTTTTTCTTGAATGGGGTGTTCTGATTGAATCACACAAGTTTCCAGACTTATAATGGCTAAATCCACAAAAACCATACCGTAATGCTTCCATTAAAAAAAAAAAATTGTTATTAGCCACGTTCTTGGCAGAAAACAAAAATAAATTTCAGTTGCTGTTTTGAAGATGATTTCATGACAGGGCTACTTACAGATGTGTGGGCAGGATTAAGAGTCCCAGCCAGGGGCACTGATGTACCTCAGAGCTAACAAGGGAGAGCTGTTGTGGCCCTGGGCCTCCCAGTACCAGACTGGCTGTAGAGCAAGCCCTGGGCTGGCCACATGCTGTCGAGCCTGGGGCCCAGGGAGAGATAAAGGGCAGTGTTTCTGGAAGAAGCTGAAATCCAGAGCCAGGCAGATTCCAAACCAAAGAGAAGGTCTGAAGGGCATTAGAAGGTTGTTGGCAATAAGGTAGGCAATGACGGGATAGAATTTGGACACTTTGTTTTAATTGTAAGATGAGAGGAGTCCTGTGGAGATTGTCTTAGTCTTGTAGAATAGAAATGGTAAATATTTATAGGATGCCTGTAGCCTGTCTTGTGGTTACTTACTGAAAGAATCAAGCAGGTTTAGACATAGAGTGTTAAAAGCTAACTAAGCCTTATTGTCAACAAATTGGTCAATGTCTCATATCTTGTGTCCTGACTGTGTCAAGTGTCCCCATAGTTTCTCGTTCTGGATCTATTTTGATGGCCTGCCTTATACTCCAGGTTTGGGCTTTCATTTAGAATGAATATAGGTTAAGAAAGATATCCACTTTGTGCTCCTAAAGTCTTTGGCTATCTCACCGAAGGGCCTGTGTGTTGGGAGGTAGAATGAGGTGGTAGGTACTACTGGTACTTGCAACAAGAAACCTTTGAATCTCTATAAACACTATACAAGTTTATAGAGAACACTATAAAAGTTTCTTTCTTTTCTCTATTACAATCTAATGTAGGTAGATGGCTCTCCTCCATCTTTTAGCTATACCTCTGGAACAGGTGGCCCCTCAACATAACCACAGATGTGGGGTATCATGTGGGATGCTTTTAAGTGTCAGGAAGATGATTACATCATGTCCACTCCCATTCCACTGGCTAGAATGCAGTCAAATGGCCAACTGCAAAGGAGGTTGGAAAATGCAATTTTTTTATGGGTGTTTCAGAAGAGGAAACTGTGGGTCACTGCCATAATCATGAGCAGAGGAAACTAGGGAAACTGGGAAAAACTCCAGAAGAAGACATCCCTCTTGGAGAGCTATGATGTATGTAGCTTTGACATCTTTCAGCAAATCTAAATCCATTGCTGGGGGTCCTTTTGGAGTTAGAGAACAAAAAGTATCAGTTAAAATAATTTAGGTTTAATATTATAATAGCTAAGATTATGATGCAACTGCTGAGATCTACAGTATTAAGAAACTGATATGTAGATGAGAGTCAATAAAAAATTATTATCAAGCACTCCAACCTAGATAGACATAAAAATGAAGATAGTGATTTCTATGGCTATGGTAGGTAAATTGAGAAGAAGCTGGATTCATTGGGAAAAGGGGTAATGAGATTGGGTTTTGATATATTGGCATGAATTCCAAGCAGAACCATCATGGGGATGCTTGAAGAAGTACCTGGGGAGCCATATTCGTGGTAGTTTAAGCCATGGAAGCAAATGAAGATATAACTAACTACAGGGGGAGAAAGAAAGAGACCTAGAAATGGTTTGGGGGAATATTCTTGGACAATGCAAAAACCCATATCGCACCTTATAGGTTTTGCTTGTAGGAAAATCTTAAATAAAAATGAGAATGATTTAAATAAATAAAAAATTTAAAATTTTATTTGTTCATTTTTGGCCATTTTAATCCTTCCTTTTTATTATATCTCTTTTTTAACATTTGGTATATGTGCTGCATGATACATATCCCTTTTTCAGGGTGAAGCAATTGGTATTTAATTGTAAAATAGTTCAATATATTCAATAAAGTAAAACAGTGATTTGCTAATTCTATTATCCGAATGCAAGTGGTTATTGTATAGAGCCTTGATCTATAATCTCTATGCCTATATAAAACTTAACACTAAGGAAATCACGTTTTTCAGATCTACTTAAACACTTTTTAAAGGAACTATTTTAAAAAATTTCCCAAAGTTACTTTCTAACCAGTCTCTTAAATAACCATCATTTTATTAAAAATAATTGGATGCGTTATGACAATGAGACAGGCTTGTGAAATACATTTCCTGCCTTCAGTTGTCCGTTTGCTTGCATGACTTTAACCTGTCTGGAAGGCAGGTTAAGAACAATTAACAACCCCAGAGGAAGAGCTAAGTAATTAATAATGAATTTAAACAGATGGCACTATAGCTGAAATGTGGCAATAGGGGGCAGAAGGGACCGGAATTCCAGAGGAGATCCTTTGGAGACATTTTATTTCTTTTGGAAGGCTGCATAGCTGAAAGACTCTTTCATGGCAGGCTTTGAAGAAATCCTCTTAGTTTAAAGCCTCTGATAGGAACGTACGAGTGGGCCTCTTTAACTGCGGACTCTGAACTATATCTCTTGGTTTTTCTATAGAAAAATATCAGGGAGTATTTAATAAAAAAAGAAGATTAGTAAAAGGCATTTTCTGACACAAGTTCCTTTAAGAGAGTGTGGAGGAAGTAGGTTCAGATTCAGGAAGGCCAACCTCTTATCACTCTCACAAAACTTGAAAAGTTTCCTGAGGCACCTGAAGCCAGAGTTAAGTTACTGTATTTTCGCTTGTCAGTCATTGCTTAGTAATGAAAGCAGATGTGTTCGGATGTGTCGTGATAGTTACTAACTGAAAACTTTCCCTGGGAAGTTGTGTGTGGGTGTGTGTGTGTGTGTGTGTGTGTGTGTGTGTGTGTGTGTGTGAAGAGTTTAAAAGGCTCTGGGATTTAGGCACCATTGTTAAATATAAAATTATCAAAGTGGTGAGATTCTTTGCTTACTAGTAAAGATGATATAGTATCTTCTTTTGATTCCTTATATACCCCAAATATAACAGAGAGCAATGGAGGAGGCTCAGGTAACATGGTTTAAAGCATACAATGCAATACACGCAGAATATTATTTTATTCTTTGTTTTTCCACTCAACAAGTATTTGACAGTTCCCGAGTGTAACTTCAGCTCTTGTTCTGAGAGTCCAAAACATACACAAGATTTCTGGTTTATTAACCATGAAAACAAAGAGAACTGAAAACATTTTATGTAAATGAATTTTAGGAACATGCTTGGAAATACCTTTTAATAGCGAGTTAAAAGCGGTGCATAATGTCTACATTTTGACCTTTGGTTAAAGTAATTGAGATTTCTTAGTTGTTTTCCCTCGTTTTTCTTTCTGGCCCTGGAATGTCCCTGAATGCGACAGAATCTATGCCTCAGTAATTAGAAAGTTGGGCCGTGCTAATGAGAGGGGGCAACCGTGGCAACAGCGATTTGTACAAAGGCCTCTGGAGGTTAGTACAAGTCTCCGAGTGGGGAACTGTTCACCTTTGTGGATGCTGCTGCTGAGACATCCCTGAGGAGAGACGGGCAATGAAGAATCAGGCAGAGCCAGGAGGCTATGGATCGGGGGCACATGGGGAAATGGGGTTTTGGACCTCATGCATGTTGCTAAGGGAACTGGCATCTGTGTTCAGAAGTATCTAAAAGATCAACATTTTAAAAAAATTAGGAAAAGCCACTTGTGCTTTGATATTGTGTATTACACTTCTAGAACTTAGGAAGGTTTTGAGAGCATCTAAGCTTATACTGTTACTTCACAGGCCAGGAAACTGAGGGTCAGTTTAGAGTTTGAGCTAGAACCTGGATCTACGGGCAGATCCTACTTTGCAATGCAGAGTTAGGGTGCCAGGAGTAGAACATTCAGTGGCGTCTCTGCATATCTTGTACTTGATAAGATCAGCAGTTTCGCTCTGACTAAAACCAATGGAAGAAAGATAAACAAGAATTTCCGTGTTTGAAAACCTTCTAGATAGGAGTTCAAATGATAACATCTCTAGAGAATAAGAGACCATAGAAAAACCAGGAGTGAGCTGTTGTCTGAATGTCTTATATTGTTTAAATTCAGGCTGGTGCTTGATTGCTGGGCCTGGCTGGGATCCTGGGGGTTCTGACTGAGTGTGCGTGTGGAACCAGGCTTGACACAGGTCTGTAGAATGAGGAACCCAAAGAGATCAGGAATTCTGTATCCTCAGGTGATGCTGACTTGGGGAGTCCACACAGACATAACACACTAAATTATCTAACCAAAGATCTTGGTATGAGCAGTGGAAATTGAGTATGAAGCAACTGGGTAGAAACCACATACAACAGAACAAGAAAGGATAGGGTAGCTGACAGATTATGGGTTGATTATAGTTGCCATTCTAGAAACTTTCAAAGGAGAGCTTGATGTCACACCAGGAGGTGGTGAGGGAAATATTAAGGGTGCTAAGCCACTATGGACCTCATTGTCTGTGTCTGTTTAGAGAAGCTGAGTCACAAGATGGAGAAATGTGGCAGGGAGGAGGTGTCCTAAGGTTTGCCTTCATGCCTGTTTAGAAAAATGTCTTCTGGCCCACTGTGCAGGTACAGGTCAAGATGGTTAGAGTACAGATCATGACTGGGAAGGACTGCTGACTATCCTTCCCATTCAGACAACAAATATTTATCAAGCACTAATATTCTGCAAGGCATTGGAGATACAACTCTGAACATGACAGACAGGGTCCCTATCTTCATAATGCTTATTGTACTTAGAAAAAGGTAATAAACAAGTAGATACGAGACAAAAGTAAGTAAAATTGTGCTATGAAAGAAATAAGTAATAGGGTTTCACATGATCGAGGAAATTCTTTAAAGTAGATGGTTTGGGAAGGCTTATCTGATGAGCTGATGTTTATACTGGTGAAAACGATTTATCTGTTTGGAGAACTGATGAAAAGTATTGCAGACACAGGAATGAGAAAATATAAAGATTTGAGGATGGGACTGTTTCAGGGTATTCTAGGGACTGTGAAAAAACCATGTTACTAGAGCACAGTTTCCATGGGGGAGAATGGCCTGAGGTGAATTTGGAGGCAAGCAAGCACAAGATCATGGTGGCCGGGCATTATTGGACTTGATAAGTATGGTAGCCAGCCTCCAAGATAACCCCCAGTGATACCCCTCTGTGGTTCTTTCACACAGGGTACCAGGATTAGTCTGTGTTACAGGTAGAATCTGTCAGAAGTTATGGTATTGACATCTGAGATCAGGTCATGAAACGCATTGTGACTTCCATTTTGATTATATGCTGTCTCTTTCTTGGATTACTCACTTTGGGGAAAACTAGCTACCATCCTGAGTACAATCTTATAAAGAGGCTCACTTGGGGATCAAATGTAGTCTTCTGTCAACAGTCACGTGGGGAAGCTTGGAAGTGGACCCTCCAGCCCCAGACATGCCATCAAAGAACTGAGCTGCAGCCAACAGCTTGAGTACACCTTTATGAGCTACCCTGAGCTGGAATCACCCAGCTAAACCACATCCATATTCCTGACCCTTAAAAACTGTGAGAAAATAAATTGCTAAAGTTGCTCAATTTGAGGTCACTCTTTATGTCGTAGTGGTATTTAATATAGTAAGGAATTTGAATTTTATCTATGTACAATACCTTTCTGAGCCAAAGGAAAGGGGTGGGTCTTGGCAACTATCACTGGCTCAAAGGTTCACCAAGCAATGTCTTGAGATTGTTGTTCAATGGCTGTTTGCTGGAACCCTTCCCTATAGACAATGATATATTCAGTTTCCTGTGTTTAGGATTCAAGTACCAAGAGAATTAAGAAGTCATTCCATTTGTAGTCACCTTGAAAACAAAGACAGGATGACATTTAGAGTTTTTATAAAATAATGTTACCCTTTCAGTTCCAAACTAAGAAAAAGGCATTTAGTGCACTGATGTCTACTCTAATTCAATCCAATATACACGTGCAGAGTAACTTTGAGGAACAGTTGTGTGCTCAGCATCGTGAGGCAGGACTATGACAGTCTCTGTCCTCTAGTTACTCACAATCTATGGTGGAGATAGATTACTTTAGGCTCTAGGCAAATTGGTGGCACCTCTCTTCTCTTGACCAGATAGTGCTTGATTCTTATGGATGCCAAGGAGACTGAAACTGCAGAACATCGAAACACAAAATCTAATCTAAGGGTTTTCTATGCCTTTTTTTCTTAACAAATACAAATACTATTTGTACTGTTTCCAGCCCTATGTAGAATCTGGGACATTTCCCATCTGAAGAATGTTGGGCCCAGGGGTTGATAGGCTTTTTTGTTGTTGGGTGGGTGCTGAGGCAGTTAATAGGAAGATTGTAACCAAGTCGATGTAGAGGCAACTAATGATGTATCCAAGGCCAGGGATGTTCTTACCCATTTACTGCTTCATCCAGAGCACAGAAACTTTGGGTCCATTGTGTGACATCCACTCACTGATTTATATGATTATATGTAAGACATTGAGAAACAAACTTTTCCCCAATTTTACATACCCATAAAAAGCACGAAAATCATGGTTTAAAAACACAAAGGCCTTGAGCACCTACATGTATGTGTCTGCTGCAGACAGTCTCTCTCTTAATGATCCACAAAGGCCTTTGCACACCATCCTTCAGAAAAATAGATAATGGTCATTGCCCTTCAGTTCTTTCTCTAGGAGAAGCAAAACCCATTACCTGGCAGCGACAGGGAAGCATCAGGCCGACTGTAGGCATTGTTTCCCCAGGGCCTCTAAGGCACAAGCATACCCAGAACAGATACAACTATCAGATAAAGCCTGATAGGTGTGCCATTGGAGGTGCGTATTTCAAGGTGCCTTTGAGATTTGGGGACCTCATTTTGGAATTTTGAGCAGTCTTAATAAGCAGGTGCATCATCTTGGTGAAGCAGGAGGTCAGCTGGGTGCACTGAGGTGGAACTGATTGGCTAAATTGCCGATGGCCACAGAGCTATCCCGAGTGCAACAGCCTGGCGCCAGGAGGACAGGAACAGCTGTATCCGAGCTGCACTGAAACCTGTCTCTAATTACATTCACCCTATAAAAGCTGGGTTATTTACCATTGGAGAGAGGTTCATAACGGTGCTTGCAGCTTTCATCCTTTTAAATCATTTTGCCAGGTTATTTCTTTCTCTGGTTTGAGAGGCCAAATGTTGAGAAAGTACTTTTCCAGAATGTTCTATTTCTTGCCTGATGCAATGTAAAATCATCTAATAACTGTGGGGGTGTTTACTTCTTGAAAAAGAGAGTGAGTCAGTGCAGCAGGGCATTACTATATCTGTGTTGTTGCCCCAGGAAGATTTGCCAGCCAAAATTCTCCATCTAACTGATGGCAGCTAGCCCAGGTTAACTGTATGTTCATGAGTTACTCCTAGGGATTGCCATTCGATATAGGTTTCCACAGTTCTATGTGGATAATGTACTACTCCACTAGCACTGAGAGTGACACGAACAGGTCAATAAAGGTCTCATAAAGTGCTGTTTGTCAGCTAGCACATAGCAGGACACTGGTAGTCATTAGACAGGTTGGGTCTGCTGACCATTTTTGTTTCCAGGAGAGATCTTCCTTGGCTTTGATCATATATGCAAAATGCTTAAAATGTTGTCTAGTACACATTAGTATTCAATAAGTGTTTATTACCATTATTGGAAGTAATTTGGAACCCTGGTTTACTAATAGGGAAATTGGTTACTCTGAGAATTCACTGTGGGAGCAGGGTTTGACCTAGCTCTTGCTTTCTGGTCTGATGTGGTTTTCATAACCCTTGTTTGTCTTAGATGGTTTATACTGAAAAGATCTGTGTAAGAGGCATCTTTGTAGATTTTATGTTAACAAAACAAACAGGACAGATTTCTTTTTTCTCTCTCAAAATAAGCACTTAGCACAGGCCAGTCCACCCACTCCATCCTTTCTCAGCCCACAAGGGCCTCTCCATCATTGTTACTCCCTTGAGCCCAGAGACCTGCCAGCCTGTATCTGCTGACTTCCGATGCTCTACTTTTCCTTCATTAGGACAGAGAAACATAATTAAAAGGAGAGTAGAAATAAAAGATAGAATACAGTCCTTTCTTTTTCAGTTTCCTGCTTGAGTCCTTTCAAACTCATTCAAAATATTGGTAAGTCTGAGGAATAGGTGACTAGGTCCCCTTTTCCTTGCTAATCAGATCAGTTGGTAATGACCTTCTGGACCATTGTCTTCTAAAGACTTGGGATTATGTGTCTAGGCTCAATGGTGAAAAATAATAGTGGTCAATTTAAATGACTCCTATGAGTACAGAAAATGAAGGGGACGTGTTGGCATCTGTGCCAAGTATTTGGCATTCAGGCCCTAAGATTTTGGGTTAACAGCAATGCTAGAAACGCTGTTAGAGCAGGAGGTATTGTTGATTTATGTTGATTTATCCCAATGTACATTTGTGCTTTGCATTTTGTTCCTCAAACTTATTTACTCAGAAAATATTTATTGAGTGCCTACAACATTCTAGGAACCTGACTAACCAGAAAAGCAGGTTCCGCTGACAATATACAAGGTATTACCAAGTTCTGTAGCTTATCATCAACTTGTTCTCTCTCTTCTTCCTTTCTTTGCCATCCTCCCAGTTCAGGCCCACCTTACCTTTTTTTTTTTTTTTTTTTAATATATATCTTTATTGATTTCAGAGAGAGGAAAGGAGAGGGAGAGAGATAGAAACATCAATGATGAGAGAGTCATTGATCAAGCCCACAACTGGGCATGTGCCCTGACCAGGAATCGAACCCTGACCGCCTGGATCCTAGGTCGACGCTCAACCACTGAGCCATGCCCGGCCGGGCGCCCACCTTATCTTGACCTGGGCTATATCACCATGGTTTTCCAGGGAAAGGGGGAAACATTTCACTCCACCAACTCTACAACTGCTCAAGTTCTTAAAACACACTTAAGAGGTCTTCCAAAGGAGGGATGAAGAAATGGCGAGAAAAGAGAGAAAGAAGGGGGGGGGGGGAGGAGGAGAGGAGAGAAATAGTAGAAGCAGGTGGACAGATATTGCCACTGAGAGATTACTGGGAGAAAAAAGCTTTATCTGAAGATAATTTTCAAATAAGCACAGACACCAGGAAAGATAATTTTCTTCTCTTGGAATTTAGCAGATGGGCACATGCCCCTTCTTGTCTTCCTTTGTAAGATGTAACAGCTTATGATGGCTGCAGTCTCTTAATGATGCTCTAACCATCACCTTGCCCCATTCGTTCCATCCATCTCATTGTTTCTAGAAAATTTTTCTAAAATGTGAATCTCTAGTCACGCCACTCTTCTGCTTAAAACCCTTTGATGGCTCCCACTGCCTGCAGTCGAAATGCTGTCAGGACCTATTAATACATTAGGATAATTTGTGAAGTGCGAATTGCATGTCTGCTACTAATTGAGTTAAAGTATTGAAGATCGATACTGATTTGCTTTTTAAATATGTATTTCACAATTTTGAACTTCAATATTCTTTCCTGAATGGGACAGAAAGAGATGAGGTTGTGTGTAATCAGCAGACAATGTTCAGACAATGTTTTCTATGTCTTGGGATGCACCGTGTGACAACCACCATCAGTGACTGATGATGTCATTGTCATTTCACTCAAAATTTGAGATTGTCCAGAGCTATGCGTCCTGCATTTCACCTTCAATTGTCATAGATTTTACAATAGAAAAGCCTCTGGCCCACTGAATAAATGCCAAATTTTATAAAAACTACATAAGGATGTCTGTGATACCCTGTTTTTCTCTTTAGGCAATTCTTTGAGAGTACCCCCCCCCCCCCAACTACTTATTCAATCTGCTATCTGAAATGTTTTTCACTCCTCCCAGTCAATTTGGCAAACCCCTCAAATTTTTTAAGATCATGATTCATTTCAAGCATTGCTTCTTTTATGAAGTCTATCTCGATACTCTATTCTCACATCTGGTAGAATTGAGCGCTTGCACAATTGCAGAAAACTGGAAGAATGAGGTTTTTCCCCTGTGCATTTCTCATTCATCTCATCGAGTCCCTTTAGGAAGCATCCATTGTATGAGTCAGGGTTGCTCAGGGCCTGCTATGGGAACAAACAACTCCAAAATCTCAGTGGCTTGCAACAACAAAGGTTTATTTTATTGCCCACACTCCAAGTCCATTGTGACTTAGCTGGGGTCTCTTTCTACACCATCATTCAGAGACTCAGGGCAAGGAAGCAGCTATCATCTTAAATTTAGCTGGTTCCTGTGCCAGAGGGAAAAGAGAGCATCACATAATCCATTAAAACTCAATATTACTTGCATTCCTGATCTGTTAATTATAACTAATAACATGGTCCTGTCCAAACACAAAAAACCCCCAGGAAATGCAATACTACCTTGTATATGTAGGGTAGTAAGCCAGAAGTATTTGGTGACTAGCGCTAACTATGATCATATATGCCCAACATAAAACCAATCATGGCTATTTCTTAGAGTTATGGGAGGGGCCTATTTTCCTGGACATATTGACATGGCATATTTAGATACAATTGACATTTTCTTACCAAGGAGAAGGGAGGGGTGGCCACTGAACAGATAAGCAACAGTTTCTGTCACACCTTGTTCCTTCAATCCCTGGAGCTAAATTCTGGGGCCTGAAAGTCTAGGAGCTCTACAGAACACTCCAGATTTTCAGTGGAGAGCTGTGATGAGCTTTACATAGCTAAAAACTCTTGGGAACCATTGTTTTGGGAACTTCCTCTATAAGATCTCAGAGTTCAACTAGGACTAGGCATTGTTTTCCAGATGGAGAAACAGAAGACCGGAGAGGGTAAGTAGCTTGCTTGAGGTCACAGAACTAAAATGTGGAGGAACCAAGTTTAATCCCAGCCTGCCTCTTGACTCTGAAACTCTTGCTCTTTATTTCTGCAGCATCTTACACGAAACCCTTGGCATGACATTAACCTCTTTCAAACGTATTTTTAACCTGTACTGGTTATCATCTGAGGGTATTCTAGGTCTTGGGTTTGTTCCCTGCTATGTATACCACATTTCTTTTTGTTTTAAGCATTTCTCTCTACAGTTTTAAGGAAGGCTACCAAGGATTTATCTTCCTGCAGTCCTGTTCTGACAATGTGAGGGCATTTTGCAGTGACAGTGTGCTTTAATTCAGAAAAATGGATGGCACAGTGGTTTTCCTGCAGAAGGAGATTTATACTTAGTTCCTCCTCTCTGTTAACAAGATTTATTCATAGGCCTGAACAACACACGCCAAGGGCTGCATTTTCTCTTCCTCCAAACCCCCGAAGAGCTATTGATATTTAATAAAATAATCATTGTTATGACTTGAAATGCGTGCTGTAATCAGATCAAACAAGGCGATCAGGTTTTATTTTCTTTAAAGCAGTGAGAAGTAGTTTATTGTGCCTCTTGCAGAGAATTTGGGTGGGGGTTTCAGCCACACTGATGCCACTGTTTTATAAATTTCTATTGCTTGACTAGACTGAAATTAACATTTGATGACTTCTTCATTGATATCTGACATTTTTTTCCATAGGCAGACTCTAATAAAGAAGTCAGTTAGAGCTATTAGACATATTTTAGAAGGAGCTTTTGATGCGTGTCTTCACTTAGATTATGAAATTTAAATCATTGCTGCTATCAGTGCGAATACTAATGATATCGCCTGCCAGATGGAAACCTTTCATAAATTTTCACTTTTCTCTTACAGTCAGTTGTAAATCTTAAGTAAATGACTTCTCGGGTGAACTATGTTGATGTCAAGCTTTAATGCCTTATGTCCACACTGATTTCAATGTCATAAGTACCTGGAAGGCAGGCAACTCTTAATTAAATGTCACTTTCTTTCTCCATTATTGAACTGGAACAGAGTGCAGGCTCCCCCTCTGTGGCTGCGGCTTCCTGGTGAATAGCTCAGCTGGCACTGTCACAAGCAGGTTCTTCGGAGCTATTTCAACGCTTTGGTGTGCGCAGTCTCTCCCCTCTTCACTAAAACTGTCTTCCTCAATGTGTCTTTTACATAGCAAAGCACTGTTTCCTTTGTCCTCTGATCTCCATCTTGACAAAACACATTCTGTAGGTTCCTGCCTCATTTTAACAATTTTTCTCTCCTGCAGAAATTGCTGCTTCAGTTCTCTTAGGGAGAGGTAATCTCCATATGAGAGCCATGCTGCATAAAACTCCCCTTTTCCCGACGGGGAAATATATCACTATTTAGACCAGTACTTCCAAAGGACTTTCCTTACCAATTATGAGGCTCTTCTCATAACCTGTGCTTGCTTATCACTTCAGTTTCTTGTGGAGTATTTTCCTTTTATTTTCTTTCTAAAATAGAGTCAGACTCCGAAAGGTATTATCACTTATGTGTATATAAATAAAAAACAGGAGACAAAACAAAATACAGCTAAATATAAGGTTGTTTAAACTTTCTAGTCTTTGGAAACCCAAAAGAAAAAGATAATAAAAACTCAACAAAAATACTTAGATAAGTCAATAAATATTCCCAGTAGAAATCTTAGAAATCCTACAGGTAAAACAACTTTTTCCAGTTATTGAGTTATTTTTTTCCCACCAGTTGTTTATTTATTGATTTGTTTTGCCATTAAACCTACGAACCAAGTGATAAATGTGCTTCCTTTGTTGTTACAGTGTAATGCATTGAGCTTTCCTTGAAGCTTCATTAAAATTATATCTAAAGCTCCGATTATAAGAAAATGATTAATAATACAATAACATGGAGCAACTGTTCTGTGGAGCTGTTTGGAGCGGAGAGCTTTTTCATCAACATTGTTTTGTTCTCTGCCCCCATCCACCCGGGAAAGCAAATGCCCGTCACCATTTTTCTCATCAAGCGACAAGACAAGAACCATCATTGTGTAGAAACAAAGGCACCAACAAAACATTCTAAACCGTTAAAATAATTTTCCTTCCCGGTTTCAGTAATTAGTACATTTCAGTTTCAACAACTGTAATTAAACCTGACCTTTAAGCTAATCATGTCTTGACATTTATGATTTTAAACCGGCTTTCCCTGTGGTGAGGGTGTGTTATGTTCAGGCTCTAATGAATAGTTTTGTAGTATTTACCTGTTGTCAAAGGGTCTCTGTTGTGGCTTGGAGGGGACCACTTCACTGAGCATCCTGTCATTGGAGGCATAATGCTGCCACTCTGAAGGAGTATTATTTGCCACAATATCAGGCTGACACTGAATTTTTGTAAGAACAAAATCCTTGCTGGAAATTTTCAAAAAAACAGGCCAAAAATGAACTCAGAGTTTGAGTGCAGATGGTGTGGGCTTTCTTAGGATCTAATGATTTGTGGCAGGTGAGTAGGATGAAGCTTTCTAGCTGCCATGAGAGAAAAGCTGAGACAAAGAAGAATCCGGGAGGGAGGCAAAAGCAAGACGGCGGCCTGGTCTTGTTGGTTTTCATTAAGCTTGAGCAGTAGTGAAGTCTTTCCCTGATTTTTATCATCTCCTAGGCTACTTCCAACCCAGTTTCTACCTTCTTGATTACAATCACCGTAGCTAACATTTACCAAGCACTTACTACATGCCAAGCACTGGGTTCAACCCTTTATTTGTATATAAAATTTTAACATTTTAATGGCCCTATGGGGTAGGGGGATACTCTAGTACCTAGTACAGTAAATCCATAGACCTTTGATTTTCTTCAAGTGTTAAATGCCAACATCTGGTGGAGTCAGATAATATTTTGAGATATTAATGTCTGTGTTTCTTTTCCCCCCCACTTCATTTAAATGATCACCCCTACCTCACCCCACCCTGTTAATCAGAGGCATCCACATTCCTTTTCGGAACCCCAGTCAACTTTGATTTTCTGACCTCCAAAGCAGGTCCTAAGAGAGCAGGGCCATGACGAGAAAGCCAGAAAGAGAACAGAGTAAGATGTGGCAAGTCAGGCTACTCCTCTCTCCACCCCACTGTAGGCAGGTCTCTGCACGAAAGAGGAGCACCAGGGAGAGGGGGTGACCTTAGCTGATTGGAAGTAGGAGGGAGGTGAGTTAATGGGAGACAGTGGGTGGGCTAGATAACAGGAATGGCCAGCAGAGCCCAAGGGGTACCCTGGAAGCCCAGCCACGACAGGCGGATCATTTGCTGCCAGTGGGGAGTAGGCAGAGAAGCCACGTTAGTGGAGCCTTTGGTCTCATTAACATTGTGAGGTGTGGACTTTTCATGGCAAGTTGCTTGCAGGTAGCTCATGGGTTGTCCAGGAGGAAGATATCTGTAATAAATCTCACTGAGGCTATTTAACTGCTCTGGGGACACACCCTCATGGACATATGTAAGAGTCCAAATATCTATATTGAGTAGAAGTTCTTATGCCCAGAGAGGCAGAGAGAGATATTGTTGAAAAGAGAGCCCAAGCTTCATCCTTGGATGGGACAAGATAATGAAGGAATGCTCTCCTGTTACATAAATTGAGATTTAAGTTCTCACTGGGTATTTAATTTTAGATGAGTAATTTTGGTAAACAAACAAACAAACAAACAAACTATCCTAAAAATTCAAACAAATGGCTCTCTAATGGTAGAATTAGAGGCAGGGGTATGCTTGGGTTCAAAGGGACATTCTAAATTGCCTGTCAATTAGACTCTACGGGTTTCTTTCTCTTTCCATAATATAAGATATGTCTGCTTCCTGGGTAGCACAAGAAAGCACCAGAGAGTGTGATGTGTGTTTCACCACCGTGTGGTAGGAAGGAATAGGTCAGACTAATTGTGTCCGCTGACCGAGCAGTGGGAATGGCCTTGGGAATAGTATAAATAAGACAAAAGGGGAACATGCAGCTATGAGGTGGTTTGAAAATTAGGATGGAAGTTTTGGCAAAGCTATTCTAATTTCAGGATTGGTTTGCAGTCTTCCTTAATGCCATCTTCTTGAAGATATGGAGCCTCTGTTATAGACTATAATAAACCTAGTTTATTCCAAGTTACTAGCCAAGTTAGTTATTTACCAAGTAACTAGGATATTGCATGAAGATATTTTGGCCTTTGCCTCACTTTAAGTAGATTTCAGTCAATGTCATTTAGCTTCCCCTTACTTAGTTCATCGACATAGGAGGGAGCCGATGGAGGAGGGTTGGTGACTCTTGGTAGTGAGAAAGGAGGGGAACACCGATTAGAAAAAAAATTAAAGAGTTAAAATCAACAGCCATTAGAATTTAGGATCAGCTCCATGGATTGTCTTAGACTAATGGTTAGGTGGTGGTGTCATCCATTACTCTACTCTGTTTGCCTACATGACTAGGCAGGGGTGATTGATGGTTTTGTTTGGGTTTGTTTAGCTTTTTTATTTGCAACGCTTGCAATTGGTCATAAATGCAACTGGTTCGAAGTCCAGCTTTTAGAAAATATTTGCCCTTTCATGAAAGGGTAGTCCACATGTGGTCAGTCACCCCATTGTTCTAATCACTTTCTCTCTGTTCCAGTGCTCGAAAAGTTTTGGAGGCTCTAAAGATTCCAAAAGAGTTGGTTTCTTTGAGTTTGGGATCCTGTTGTCCATCAGCACGTGGACAAGGTACAGTCAGCTAGCTGGTGACTCCAGGTGCACCTGCTGTGATGAAGAACCTCAGTTCACTGGTGCTGTTGGCTTAGAGGGGCCAGGTACTAGGTGGATGGTTAATTTGTTCCCCCTCTGGGGCAGCCTGTAGAGCAATGGGTCTGCCATACAACAGCATCTCACAGGAGACAAGTAAGCAAATCCTATCGGCACAAATGCATTTTATGGGTCAGATATCTACCATTATCCCGTAGCTCTGACCCCTGGTGGATTTATTATCTGGGTCTTATAGTTGTTGGTGATTTGAAGACTATAATCTGTAAAATATGTGGTGGGTAAAACAGCTAGCCAGATTGCCATTCCTGACATGTTATTGGCCTGTAACTCTGCCAAGGAGGCTCAGAAAGCTGTAAATCTGATGTGGATTTATAGTGGCAGACTGAAGTGTAGCCAATGACAAGATGGCCTGATCACTTGCTAACAGGATCACCAAGACATAGAGGCCCACGGAGCTGGTCTGTCATGAGTTAAAAGTAGCATTCAGCTTAAATTGCTTTTTACCCAGGCCTGCTCTAAATATTCACCATATATTTATCTACCTCTGCAGCTCAGAGCCTCTCCTGACCCAGATCTTTGCATTTCTGTGCTAGCAGTCTGTTCTTTATCAGTAATGATCTTTGCGGAGCCATCTGAGCTGTCTGTGGATGGACACATGATATTTGGATGAACTGCGGTTTATTTCCTCTCCGGCTCTGTACATGGAGCTTGGTGACACATTTAGCAGGAGATCACCTATCATGAGGACAAAGGTCAGTGGAAAGCTGTTCAAACACAGAGGGTTAGCCTGGAGGATCCTGCCCATTCGTCTGAACCTCAACTCTCGACCTGTTCATTGACTGTGTTTGCTAATTGGGTCTTCAGTGCAAAGCTAGAAACAGTGCTCAGCTTCGGTAACTGTTTGTTTAGCCAGAACATGAAAATCAATCCACTCATGGCCAAAAGGGCACAGCAAACAATATCCCTGTGGAGTTGGGTGTTTTTGGCCTTGGCATTCAACAGATGTGGTCTGAGGGCTGGACCTTCGCAGGTAGAATTTGTTAGAGGCAGGCGTCTCTTTTATTTTCTCTCCCACTTAGGGTGGGAAGCTCTTCTTTCCTCTCTCCCGTGCTTGATGATAAAATAAGTACAAAATGGGAAAGCATATTTTAATCAGGGGGCTATTTTCAAGGTTTGCAACACTAAGTTACATCGGATCTATCCAGGAAGACATTTTTCTTAATAACAGCACCTCTCTTTCTTGCTGTAACTGTCAAAACGTATGCCTAACCAATCCCACTTCACATACTTTCTTTTTGACGAGGGAAGGAAAGAGAACAGAGAAAATAAAGAAGGAATAAATTGACTGTAATGTGGCAGATGCCTTTCTCACTGCTTATAACTGTGTAAAGAAACTATATGATGCAGTAAAACCCCGGCGCATTTTATTTGGTTTATTAGCTCTGACTGCACCTCAAGCTGTTCACCACTCCACTTTTAGACAACACATGACATCATAATTGCTTCTGGCATTTTACAGTAATAGATACTGGTGAGAGTTGTATGAACCCCTCCACCCTCACCCCGTTTTATGGGTACTTCTCTGGAAAATAGCAACGTCTCATTTGCAGAGCCTGCACATTTTGACTAAGGTAGTTTTCCACTATGTTGCTTGCAGAGATATTCTGCCCTATTTAACTTCGAAGGCAGCTCTCTCCAATCCCCCAAATAGACTCTTAGAGTTTCACATCACACCTGCCAGCTTATTCTGCGTGGTACACCTGTGCAGGGTCCTGAGCTGGGGAGGTTAGCATGATTAGCTGAGACCAGGGCAGCCGCTGATCTATTCTCAGAAAGTCCAGATTCCTCAAATGACACCTTGGACCACTTTGTAAATGTCTTGAAATAGTATTTAGATTCTCAAAATATATGGAGATATTCACTTTTCTTCTGTGGGGATGATCTCTGTTATGTGCTGAAGACCCAGCTAATGAACCAGGGGCAGGGAGATGGCTAAATGAAGTTACCAATGCAAATGTGCGTTTGTGATTGACCCAGGCACTGGAGGTTAAGAACATCTTTATAAATATGTGAAGCGGATGCTGGTTTTGACTGCTGCGCAGTAGATTAGCATTTTTAAACTGTGCCACAGTCCAAACAGAGCCTGGCTTGAATATTTATGTTCTTTAATCTTGCTGAGCAAACAGACTATATTTATCAGCAGAGAGAAGGAGCTCCCCTTTCAAGGGCCAGTGTGTCCAGAAAGGCTTCATAAAGATATTCACTGATGGAACTGGCAGGGTTGGGGGAGATCATTCCAGTCCCTCCCCTCCATGTGGGGGAGAACCAGAGATGGTAAGTGACTTCTCCAAGGTCACATAGCTGTTACGTAGTGGCACTGAGACTGGTTTTTTGGTCTTCTGGTTTCTAGAGAATCTTTTTTTTTTTTTCCTTTTTTACCATTGGCACAAGCGCCCTCATAGCCGAGGAAGAGCCTATAGGTTCTGCTGTTGGCTGGTGATCATTGTCCTGAGCTGAGCTGCCTTATATGTTCTCTCTCTCTCTCTCTCTCTCTCTCTCTTTTTAATCATCAGTGTGAGAGAGACACATCTGTTGGCTGCCTCCCACATGTGCCCTGACTGGGGCTGGGGATCGAGCCTGCAACCAAGGCATATGCCCTTAGCTGGAATTGAACCTGGGACCCTTCAATTCGAGGGCTGACTCTCTAACCACTGAGCCAAACCCACTGGGACTGTTTTCTCTTGGATGTACCTTAGCACTGGCCTCTGGGAGGTACAGGACAAATGTCTCCAGCCCTTCTGCTGCCTGAGCCACACTGCATGCTTGGGCATGATCTCATTGAAGTGCTTTTATGGCTCATTCCTTCAAACCCCTCCCTTCTCTTGTGACTGCAAATAGTGTGGGAATGAATAGCCAGTTGTATGTTGCAATTCTTAAGAACTGTCAAGAGGATACAATGAGATAACTTACGCACAGTGCTTAGAACAATGCTTGTACTGAAGAGGTTGAACCAAATAAAAATGACATTTGACTACCCTATAAAAATGGCAAGTTAATATAGTAAAACTTCATGAGAGTTAGATCTTGTGAGTCTTGGAGGGTGGGAACAGAGGTTGGGGGGCGGAGACTCAGCCGTGGAGATGGGCTTAGGACACTGGAGTGAACTGTGGGCTGTGGAGACAGACCTGGGCTTTGAGCTTGCTTCTACCAGCTGCGTGACCTTGGGCAAGCGACTTACCCTTCCTGAGGTCAGTCTCCTTACCTGTAAATAGGGATCATCATTTACCTCCTCCTGCATTAGGGAGGTTCCACAGCAAATATGAGCGCCTGCCCCTGGTTGGCACCCACAAAGCAGGAATACTGTGGTTGGCCCACACGCCCTCCCACTCCCACTGGTTCTTCTCTGCAGCCACCATTCTCCCGTTGCTGTTCCCACTGGTAAAGCTTCACTCCACCATTCTGTGGCCTCCCTTGGAATTTCTGCCTCCAGCTCAGGTCCTCCCCTGCCCGCTCCAGGGGCTGTCTGCCAACCTCCGCTTTTCCTGCCTCTTCAGTTTCTCCGCCCTTAGCTCTGGCTGCTCCTGTCCCATTTGAGCCTCTGTCCTGCAGTTACTACATCCCCAAGAGAGGCCTGACATTTTCAGTGCACGTTTTCTTCTTCCCAGAGACTGGGGACAAGTTACAGGCCTGTAAATTACTGAGGCATCACCACCTTCATAAAGTGTCCCTCAACGATGACCCTGAAGTCCTGTGACTTTACCTGGAACCTGGGTACCTTGATGCCCATCTCCTTAGGGTGGAAATCGGGGAAACACCAACTGCAATCTCACATCCCTTCACATATTCTCTGGACTAAATTTTGTAATGTTTATGGGGATGTCCGAGGGTCTCACCATCTTTCCTAAAATTCTCTTTCCATTTCTCCCCGAAGTCCCATCTAGTTTCTATGAAAGGGGACTCAGTAAACTGCCTTAATATGCTAGAAAGGATGTGTGTGTGGATAGCATTTGGGGGGCATAGATATAGCTTTAGCACTTCCCACCCCCAATCCCCCATCCACAGTACACACACCTTTGCTGCATGCTGAGCTTAGAATTTTCTTGGAAATGTGCTTGTGGAACAGGGGTGGGTGAGCAGCCCTTGGAAACGAATGCTTCTTTTTCTTCAATTTTTAGTATTTTTGTGGTGGCAGCAGACTTTGATATCAGTGAGAAATGACTGGGGTCTCAGGCCGGTAAAACTTCTCTGGGTAACAGCCAAAAGAGACCAATTCCTTCTGCTGTTTCAGCTGCCTCAGGTGGCCTCGCCTGCATGTGAGATGAGTTGCAAAATCCATGTGTGTCTGGCTTCATAAACATTTACTCTCCTCTATTCATTTCATCAGAGACCGGGAGGGTAAAACTTGTACTTACACCCTTCTAACCTCTCTGAGAAAGTTTGGCTTTTCTTTTTGTTGAACAGGAAGCTTCCCCAAGGGGTTGTAGTGATACCTGACCCCACAGGTGTGCACATCCGGAGATCACAGAACAGTCTGCGCAGTGTAAGAGCAGGGCATTGTGCCCAAGGAAAAGCAAGTCGAAGAGCTAAAATCCTAAACAGATTCTTCTCAGTACTCATCCCTCTAAGCAGCCCTTTGATTTATCTCAACTTTTACCCTCTCTGACTCTTCCCAGTGGAAGTGTTTGGTCTTGTAATTCAGATGTTTTGGCTGACTTATTTTGTATGTGACTGTGGGAAAGTCACCCAACCTTTCTCAGCACAAGGGGTTAACAACAACTACACCATAAGGGAGTTAGACAGCTGAAATCTGTTGCGTTCTCACATGCACTGTGCATTTGATACTGTAGTGGACTTCTGTCATCCTGGGTGATATGTAGCATCCGCTCTCCTTTCCTCTGATAGCATTCGGTTACCCCTGGGAGACTTACCTCTCCCCACTATGTGTATTCTTGGTGGGAATGTAGATCCAGGAGCCTCCTTTATCACCATTGGAGTTGATGGGGTCCCTTTTGCCAGATCTTTCTTTGCTTTATCCAATATACCTAAATGGAAGTCACATTATTCAAATATGGTTAATCAGACTTTCTGGTTTGGGGGTCTTAAATATTGAGCAAAGTCATTGGAAGATAGCGCTAGAACTCATTCACTATAGGAGCAGCTCCACTGTGGGGTGTAGAGGACTTTCTTCTATGAACAATCTCTGGGTGCCTCTAGGTTCCCACCTGGTGAAAGCCCAGTCCTTCAGCTTTCTCATTAATCTTTTTACTCCCTCCATCTTTTATGCAAACATTTTTTTTCTTCAAGTCTCTTTTTTCATTTGTTTGCAACCCCCAAAACCCTTATTTAGATACATAACATTATTTTATTTGATTCTGACATTATTTTATTTGATTCTGTACCTATGGGGAACAATAATTACTCCCATTGTCTCTATGAGGAGACTGAGGCTCTGAAATGTCAAGTCACTTACCCAGGTCATGTAGTGGGAAGAGAAGCTGGAATCTGAACCCAGGGGAGCAGTGAAAGAATAAATAAGATGTAAGCATTTATTTGAAAGCACTGTGCACAGTCCTTAGCACATAGTAAGCACTTATCAACATTAATTAATTCTGAAATTAGTTCTAAATCTGTGTTAATGAAAAGTGAGTACTGCTCTGAGGGAAAAAAGTAACATACCCAGTGGTGAAAAAAGTAACAGAGTGGTGATTCAGTGGTTTGCAGTTTCACATCAATATTGTTCACCATCTTTGTTCATTTCTCGAAACGTGGCCTTTTTAAGGGCAATTTCTTGGCTCTGGAATCTCATTGCATTTCCAGAGAACATTAGGAAATTTGGGTACTTAAGGCTGTATTCAATAAGGTCTGTTAAAAACAAGCCACAAGGTTTGGACTAAGATTCTTTTTTCGTGGCTTAGTGTGGCCCAGGCCTTGAAATAGCCACTGCCCAGCTTAAAGATCCCGCTGACACCTTTGTCCTGCAGTAAGCAAGAGCAGTCACTGGGCCCTCCCAAGGGAGGGACATATACCACTCACAGTCTGGGGACATTTCCACACTAATTATTTAACAGAAATTTCACAGTAGGACCATGACTACTCACCAGGTGTTCGAAACTGGTAAAAACTTAACAGTGTGACAACCACTTCGATGTACCCTGTTATTAAGTTTAACTGGACTTGCCTCTGAATTTCTCCAGAGGCCAGTTTGATTTCTTCCCAGGCACATTTTCATCCAGGCCCCTCAGTTTTAGATGTGTTTACTGAATGTGCTTGGTGCTCTGCCGATACACAATAAAGCCTCAGGCCCTTGAGTGTTGATGGTTCATGGAAGCATTTTTAATAGAATGAATTCCAAGAGGAAAGGCAAATGGTGCTTGTTATTTTTATTTTCTTCTTTAGGTGTTTTCTACGTTTCCTTTCCTTATTAAAATTTTTGTTTTTAAATCCAGAGATAACCTAGAATGGACCCCAGGCTCCATGTAGGCGATTGTGTCAAATTCAGTCTGCCCACCTCTGCATGTCGTGCTGATCACTTGGGAATGATGAAGGACAGGCAGGACCCGAGCCTACACTCGTTTGCACCCTCCGCACTGTGCCCCCTAGCTGCCTCGCAGGGATATTTTCTGTGGCAATAAAGTGGTGTGGTCTGGAAAACACAGGGATGGCTAGACTTCCTGACTGTTCTGCCTTGGTCAATATGTCAATAATCAGTGGGGGGAGGCGAGCTGTTCTGTCTAACTTAACCCTTGGCTTTTGCACACATGCACTCTTCAGCTGAGCCCCTGATCACTCTGGGGTTGGCTTTCTCACGCACCTCTTGTTAAGGTTGTGGCTGTGCTTCGAAATAATGAGACCCGTCTGAATGGCATGTGCTGGGGAGGCAGCAGGCTTGTTCGGTGCTCAGTAATACTTGGGCTTGGGCTTGGTACTCTTATAAAGTTCAGCTTTGCAGACTGTCACTGCGGCCTGGCCTGCAGTCAGCACTGAGTGTCCCTCTGATGGGGAAAGTTCACTTTCTTAGGCCAGTATCTTCAAATGTGGTTTCGTGGCTCCTTCAGGAGGGCCTGCCCACAGAGTCTTAACACACATTTGTCCTCTGATTACAGGACAGTCCTTTGCCCAGAGGAACTTGGGAAAGGGGCTCAGGCAGTTCTGTTCATTCTCCATATAAAAAATAAGGAACATTCCTTGATAATGATCAGTGTATTGAAAACATGTCTTAAACCAAAATAACTGTCACAGATCTCTAAAGAAATGTTTACAGTCTCTCCGTATGTGGGGAATTGCAAACATAGATTTTGTTAGTGTTCTTGTGTATTAACTTACTACACTGAATTTTAGTGTATCTGTAGGAGTTATAGAGGATAATAATTGTGCCTATGACATAGGCAATACAGAATACATTTAAGGCATTTAGCGTAGAAATCATACAATGAATGTTTACTATTATTGCTGTTGCTCTCTTGAAAGATAAAATATTTGGGAAATGCAGTTGAATTTATTGGTCATATATTTTACTTTTATACATTAATATGACACATTTTGATAATTTATTGAATAACTGAGTCCTAAATGTTAAGTGACTAGACCAAAACCAACGTGATGGTTTCAAAAATCATGTAAGTTCCTTGACTTTCCTCCCTTCAAGAAGTGAAGCCAAGATATAAGAGCAACCCAAGTGCCCATCAACAGACAAGTGGATAACAAACTATGGTACACATATACAATGGAATATTACTCAGCCATAAAAAAGAACGAAATCTTACCATTTGCAAGAGCATGGGGGAACCTAGAGGATATTATGCTAAGTGAAATAAGTCAGACAGAGAAAGACAAATACCATATGATTTCACTTACGTGTGGAAGCTAAGAAAACAAAATAAATGAACAAAACAGAAACAGACTCATAGATACAGAAAACAAACTGATGGTTGCCTGGGAGAGGGTGAAAAGGGTGAAGGAATTGAGAAGTAGATTGGTAGTTACCCAGTCGTCACATGGGTGTAAAGTACAACATAGGGAATAAGCCAGTAATATTGTAATAACTGTGTATAGTGCCAGGTAGGTACTTGAAATATTTGAGGAATCACTTTGTAAATTATATGATTGTCTAACCAGTATGCTGTACACCTGAAACAAATATAAAATGATATTTTAAATAAAGAAGTGAAGCCTAATTCCTTTACAGGCCTTGGTGGCTTGATTCTACTAAACAGAATGCAGTGTAAGTGAAGCTACATGACTTCCCAGGCGAGGTCATTAAAGGCAACACATCCAGCTCTCTTTCTATCTCTTGCAATGCTCCCTCTTGGAATCCAGCTGCCATGCTGTGAGGAGGTCCAGGCTACACATAGGTATTTTGGTCAACATAACCTGCTGAAGTCCAAGGTGCTAGCTAGGGTCAAAGCAAGACATGTAAGTGAGGAAGCCTTTGCGATACCTCCAGCCCCAGGCACCATCTGATAGGAACCACATTCAAAACCCTGAAAAGAACCCACCTACTGAGCCCTGACACTTCCAGAACTGTGAGAGGGAAAATAATAACTGATTACTGTTGTGTATGCCATTAAGTTTAGTAGGGTTTTTATGTAGCAATAGGTAAGCGGAACACATAATGGAACCACCAGAATTAGAACTCAGTTCCTTTGACTTTTGTCCATTGCTTAGATTCCTTCATGCCAACAATTTTTTGACTTTCACTTGGCTTAAATTAGAGTTTACAAAATGTTTATATTTCAGGTATACTGAGGGTTTTAGACTCTTTTTTAGAAAATGAGATAACTGGGAAGGAGATCAGAGATTATTTATTTGAACTCCGTATTTATAGAGATGAAAGCAATTAAGACTCAGAGAGTTCATCGTTTAGGACCATTGTGAGTGGTGGGATGCAATGCTTATTTACAACCTGGTAAGTGTCTGACTGCATCACTGTAGATGGCAGTGATAAGAGTCCTAAGCAATGGCGCTCAACCAAGTTCCTACACACAGTTGACAATGCATGAATAGTTATTACCAGGTTCACTTGATCAAATCATTCGGGCTTCCACTTGATTTTGGAAGGCCTGAATGATGCCTGAGCAACGAATGTATTTTCTAGTATCTACTTCATGGTGTGCTTTGTCGACAGAATCAAAATGCTCACTTAAATGCAAACAGAAGTGCACACACATCCGGCAATTCATTTGTATACTTTTACTTTATGGTCTGAAAGCTTTTTTCCCTTCCCTCTTGAAAGAGATAGGAAGAGATGGATTAGAAAATTGAAAAATAGAAAAGGCAGACTCGAGGTAGAGGTATGTAAAAAAACATGGTGTTTGCTGAAGAAGCCAGTCTTCCGTGGTTGGGTGAGGGAATACATATTGCTCGGAGACTGCTGGGGGAAGATTGCAAGACGGCGATGGGGGATTTCTATTTTTTGCTTTTGCCCACTCTGCATATATCTGCCTGAGGGATAGAAAGTTAATCTTATTTCCAAGTTGTTTTTTTTTCCTGCTGCTCCTGGTGCTTTTTAGCTGCTGCAGCTCTCTGGTTCCCTGAGGCTGAGTGAAGGAGGAGGCCTTGGGAGGCCCCGTGCCACCGCCTGGAACACTGGATACATTAAACAGAGAGCCAGCCCTTCTCCTCCGCTAGCGCTCAGCAGTCGGGTGCAATTCTATTGGTGCTCCAATACCTCTCTCTTAATGATACACTTTCACATTTCTAAACCTTTTATGCTTTTAAGTTTAATTTTAGTGGAGTTATTATGGGTTTTTAAGTGCCTTTTGTTCTTGCTTTGGTTGTGATATTGATAGATTGATCTTTGATTTCCATAGATTGTTTGCACTTTCCACTGGTTGTCAGGGAGAAAGAGTTGCCTCTGAGGGAAAGGACACTGTAACTTTTAGATATGTCTGAGGCCTTAACATCGACAGGCATGGCCAAGGAGACGAGAGCTTGGGGTGTTCTATTTCTTTATCATTCTTGGTTAGTGCCCAGAACATGGTACAGTATCTCTGATTATGGGAAGAGAGTCAGTCTGGCTACCTCTGTTCTCGTCTTATGGCTCAGAGATGGAGTGATATGAGAAAAAGCCACTTTGGTTTTAGGGGACCTGGGCTCAATCCTAGCTGCCTCATTTATGAGACAATCACATGTTACTTAACTTCCTGGAACCTTAGGTTCCTCATGTATAAAAGAAGAAGGATTACTTTATCAATTAAATGAGATGCAATTCAGCAGCTATCAATCCAGAATTGGGCATTTTTGACTTTTTAATTAATTAATTAAAATATATCTTTATTGATTTCAGAGAGAGGAGGGGAGAGGGAGAGAGAGAGAAAAAAACCATCAATGATGAGAGTCCTCACTGATTGGCTGCCTCCTGCACACCCCCAACTGGGGGTGAGCCCCCAACCCGGGCATGTGCCCAGACTGGGAATCGAACCGTGATCTCCTGGGTCCTAGGTCTATGCTCAACCACTGAGCCATGCCTGGCAGGGCTTTAATTTATTTTTTAAAATTTTGCTTTGCTTCTTGGTAGCATAATCCAGGCCAAAATTTGAACTTAGTATATTTAATATACTGATTATCAAGTTGAGGAAGAGAAAATAATTCCATTTTTATTTTTTACGTGAAACAAAACTTAAAGTTTAAGAAGTTTTAACTCTAATGACAACAGAATGTTATCTGCCTGACTCCTTTGTGTTGAAAGTTCCTTTCAGAAACTCTTCAAGTGTTTCTCCTACCCACCCCACCCCCACCCAATTACCTGGGAGAAGTGGTCCTTTAACCCATTCAGTATAAATTATTTTCCTATAAGCTTAAACCAAGTGGTATCACTTTTGTTCCAGAAGATGAAAGCATAGTACTATCTTTATGCTAAGTTTCTTTTCTTTTTTCCAAAGAAAACACTCCTGCTGAGTTTTATTATTGGGAATGTTACATTTCATCTCTGGAATGCCACCAAACTGGAGTGGCTGTAGGTTTCATTGCACTAAGTTACTTGTACGGGATAAAGACATGATAGTTATTAGCATGGGTGAAACAGTGATAAATAGCCCTGTTTTCCTTTTTGTGACCCAAGATTGCAATCCTATATATCATCAAAATGCAATCCAATTAAAGTTAGACTGTGACATTAGAAGTTCTGAACTGTTGCTTATAGAAGGAAGGACTGAAGTTTCTCTCTTGTAGGTTACACTGAAGATACAAGAGGAAAACGCTTGTATATATTCTAAGAGCCACAGAACAATAGAGTTGCATTTAAGGTGAAAATCTGTTGTTAAGATTATGCTGGGAAATCCTAAGAGGGCACTCACTGGAGACTGACATCTGTGCGAGGAGACCCAGCGCAGCCAGGTTTGCCTGCAGGGTGGGAGCAGATGGCTCCTGCCTTGGTTGAGCACCAGGGGGAGGCTCTGGCTCGCCTTTGGGCCAGGCGGTGTGAAAAGCAGTGTGCCTGCCTCTTTAGCCCACATTCACACTCACTGGGAGTGAGTGAGAGCTCACCCCGAGAGACAGGGGACTCTCTGGAGGCGTGGCTGAGTCATGGCCCCAGTCACTCGCTCCCAGAGCAGGGAGCGGAGTTTTGGTTGGAATCAGTTCCATTCCTCGGGTAGTTATTTCCATATCTCCCTGTCTCTCTGACTTTTTTTTTTTACCTGAGAGCATATAATTAAAGACTAAAAAGTTAAATGTGCCTGTAATAGAACTCCCCTGAATCTGCACTGAAGTTTTCTCATTATTGTGAAAATTCCTCTGTTTTCAGACTCTGGATTATTAGAGGCTCTGATCGACTCCTTTCATCCCCAGAGCCCAGTCGCAGAGCTGATGGAGGGTGATAGGGTTTGCCGAGTGGCTGACGTGCAGTCTCGGTTTCTGAGACATTGATCCTTACCGGTGTCTGCTCAGATCCACAGGGGACCACAGAGCTTTCTGGGGTGGTTGGGGCGGTTTCTTTTGTTCAGAAATGTTCAGGCTTTTCCTCTGTCATAGTGAATAATTTATTTAATACAGCCAAGTACAGTCAAGCCAAGAAAAAATTTTTTCACTTGTGTTTTATCAAAGCAGAGACAAACTATTCATTTTGGTAAAGAATTTTTTAAACAGTGCCCACTAAGAGGAGTTGTGTCTTTTGGTTCAGAAAGTGGACATTTGATGTGCTGAAGTTGAACCTGTGAACTCTGAAGTTCTGAAGGCACATGGAGCAGTGAAAAGAGCACAGGACTCAGAGCCTATTGAGTGCAACTTGCACGCCAGGCTTTGGAGTGAGAGCAGATACTCACAATGAGCCAGATCCTGTTATAGGAGCGTTTCACATACTAGCTCATCTTTAATCTTTCTCCCAGTCCTGTGAGGTAAGGCTTTATCCATGTTTTAGAGTAATGGAAACATAAGCACAGAGAAGTTAAACAACTTGCCCCAGGCTACCCAGCTTGGAAGTAGCAGGACTGGGATTTGAACCAAGACAATCTGGCTCAGAGCCTACTTACTCAACTGCTCTTTGTTTTCTCTGTCTCATCCAATCCTCTGCAACGTAGTGTCTATGATCCACAGTTCACACGTGAAGTTAAAAATGAACTCAAGTTCCCCTGCTTGCAAGGAAAAGATACAGGGCTTGGGTCCAGTTTTCTCCAAAAAGTGATAATTGTTAGAATACTGTTTCAAAGAGGGACTTGCATGTAAACTGTTGCTCTACTTTGCACAGGCTCTGTGACAGTCACTTATCCTTCTGGAGACTCAGTTTCCTTACCCACAGAGTGGAGATGATGATATGGCCCTACCCACCTCATGGGTTTGAGGATAGGAACAGGTGAAATAATATCGGTGAAAGCTTGTTTCTCTCCAATGTCCTCATCAGTGAATAAAGGAGCCTGTTTGGCTCATTTCCCTCTTTCATCTTCCCAGAGATGTAGTGAGCTGCAAGCTGGAAGAGTGACTGTCCTTTCCTAAGCATAAAGTTCCTCCCCAGGAGGCACTTGGGCCCTGAAGTTCTTGGATCTCCCTCATCAATCTGTGTGCGAGAGAAGTTTCTAATTTTCTTGACTTAGCTTGGTAGCACAGGCTCAGGTGGAACCTGGGGTAAAAAAAGAAAGGTAGCTAAAATAACACCATATATTTTTGCAAAAATGACAAAATATTTTGTGGAAGAGAAGCATCTCCTAAACCAAGCTACCATGGCAGGTCATAGAAGGTTTATTTCCATAGCACACCTATAAATTTATAATCTGGGCTAAGCCTAAGGATGCATTTATGACATATAAGGACTGATGTTATTTTAAAAACTCATTAAACTTGGTATTGACAAACATTTTCCAAAATCCACAAAGCACAGCCTTGGCATGGAAGCAAGTAAGGGCAGGAGCTGGACTATAATCTGAGGCATAGGATTTATGAGAGTGAATCTGGTACCATTGGAGGCAACTGGTTTGTAGAGTAAATGGAGGGAGGGAGGATATCAGGTACTGGAAAAGGGCAATGAAATTGGAACTTAGTTTCATTTTTTCTCAATAGCTCCTAGGACCATGCTGCTACTAAATTCTTAGTCCAGTTATCAGTGCTGTGTAATTATTCTGTGGGTTCACTGGGTGGTCTTTCTGTTTGTTTTGCCTTGAACGTTCTCATGGCTGCATGGAACTGGAGGGTTAGCTGGAGATCAGGCTCAGCTGTGACAGCTGAGATGGCTGTGCCTTTTTCTATTTGTGGTTTTTCATCTTCAAGGAGGCTAGACATAGTGGGGGCAGCAACAGGAGGACAAGCCCCAAACATATAAGCTCTTTTCATGTCTGTATTAGTGTCCTATTTGCTGATGTCTTATTGGCCGAAGAAATTCATGTAGCCAAGCTCGCTCAGAGTCAAATCAGGAAGGGATTCAATAAAGGTGTGGATACTGGAAGGTGCGATTGATTGGGAGAAATTAATTTAACAATCTATGATAGTCTGCTCTCTGTTTCATATGCAAATACACTCACCCCTTCTAAGGTTCTCAGAGTCTCACCTAACCGTGACATCATGGGAGAAGCTTATGAATTCATGATCTAAATCAAGCCTGGATATGGGTGAGGACCTTTGGGTTAAGTTCCTCTTGATCTTGAGACTTGTGAACTAAAATGAGAAGTTGCCTGGCTCCTACCTACGCTCAATGTACAATAGTGAGACAGAGTCAAGATAACCACAGTAGATGGTCTCATTCAAAAAGAAAAGTGCATAGGACATGAAGACAATTTGGCTGTGACATCTGTTACCTCATTGATCGCCAAGGTTGATTCAGCTGATCTGGCTGGCTAGGTGGGCACCCCTTCCTTTCTCACCACTTCCATGTGTGTCCCTTCCAGAACCGTGTGCTAGGTGAAAGAGGACAACCTTTCCCTATAGAAGAGAACTGCTCTTCTGTCAAGGGTACACGAGCAGCTTCCCTGCCTGCTAAGGCCCCCAGACAAGCTCTCAAGGTCTATTTGTAGGGAAAGCAGGGTAGCCAAGTTTTCAAGACTCCAGATACATCCAGATAAGGCACTGCCTGTGGCAGTCTGCCTTTCTTTATAAAAACAAAACAAAATAAAACAAAACAAAAAAAAAACAGAAAGAGGGGGGTAGGAGGAGGCCCATAGCAGTCACTGGTCGGTAACAATTCTGAACAACAAGAAGGCACACACTGTCCGGGTTCCTAATTCTGCAGAAAGAAATGTTCCTGGACTAGTAGACCTGGTTCTGCCCTCGGGAGTCGCTTCCTAATCCATAGTTCTTCGTGGCCCCTGCCTCTATCCTTTGAACTTTTCTAAAAGAAATGGCTTGCGTTTGTAGCTAAGTAGCTTTCTCAACATGCTCCCTGCCTGTAGAATGCTGGGGGCCCAGGGCCTCTTTTCACTTTGAACTATTTCTGTCTCCTGTCTTTTTTATTGAATTTATTAGGTGACATTGGTTAATAAAACCATATAGGTTACAAGGTGCAACTCTATAACACGTCATCTGCATATTGCATCTATCGCATCGTGCGCTTACCACCCAAAGTCAAGCCTCTTTCCACCCTTTTTATCCAAGGGTACAAAGCTTTTACATTTGGCCCCTCAGTGGGAATTCTATGACTGATTGAGTTCACCTCATGCCCCTAAAGTCACACCATAATTCTTTTTGAGGCAGACCTCTCTATTTTGGGCTAAGTGTCAGGGTGCTATGGGACATAGCCTTTAAGATTTTTAGAAACTCTTTATTCTAGTTCAGAGGGTCTAACGAGGCACTCTGCTAAATCTTTCTGAGGTCTTAACAAAAGGTCTTATAGATAAACTTTTGATTTGATCTCAACCCCAAGGTCATTTCTTACTTATTGAATCTTTTACTGACTAAAGATAGTGGAAGTGTGAAATAGTTTTGTTTTCCAATGCAGTACATCCTGGTTCTCTATATTTCCTTGAAATTCTGCTTGCAAACTGAACAGTTCTCTCTGTAGCCAATCTCTCTCTCCCCTGTATAAGAAAGCCAGTTGGCACTTTCAGTGTTCTGCCTGGAAATCTCCTTAGAAAGATGCACAAGTTCTTCTTCTATCTTGCAAATTAACATAGGCAATAGTTTTGCCAACTGATTTTACTACAAACTAGAGCCGCTATTTTTCTGGCCTTCAGTAGCAGTTACTTCACTGTGGTAAACAAAATAACGACCCCCTTAAGATGTCTATGTCCTAACCCTCAAAAATTGTGAATATATTATATTACATGACAAAGGGAACTTTGCACGTGTGATTACATTAAGGTTCTTGAGATAGGGAAATACCCTGGATTATCTGGTGGACCCAATGTAATCACATATGTCCTTAGAAAGGGAAAGGAAGAGGGAGGCAAGACAGGCAGAGGGAAGGAGATGTAATAATGGAAGTAGATGGAAGAAGGGATTGGGGGGCGGGGAGAGAGAGAGAGAGAGAGAGAGAGAGAAAGAGATTTGAAAATAGAAGATGGGGCCACAAGTCAAGGAATGCAGGAAGCCTCTAGCCACTGGAAAAGGCAAGAAAATGTTGTCTTCCCTAGAAATCTCAGAAGGAATGCATCTCTGACTACACCTTGATGTTAGTTTTATAAGACCCATTTTAGACTTCTCACATTAAGAAGTATAAGATCATAAATTTGTGTGCTTTTTTAAGCCATTAAATAGGCGATTGGATCCATTGCATTTAATGAGTTCAAGTAGACAGAAATCTTGGTTGAAAGATTCCCAAGAACATCTGGATTCAGAGAAACAGAGGTGAGTGGCACTGTTTTGCCTTTTCTCCCCAGTTGAAGTTTCTGAGTTTTTATTAGAATAGGCAGTCAGCACAGAGAGTGATTTAATATTCTACTAAAGCTTCTGTGAACTACTGGTCTTTAGTGGGAAATTTAAAGCATTTTCTAAGTATCTTTGTCCCTATGCAATTCTTCTTTTCCACTAAAAATAAAATATTCCAAAAAGATATTGTTTGGTTATGAATCCTGGCAGAGAAAGTATTAAGATTCTGTTAGTTAGCTTAGCTAAAATTTTTATTATCTTAACCCTGAAATTTTAATAAATCGATGAACTAATGAGGTTGGTATGATAGAATCATAACCAGAAAATCTTTTATCGTTCAGTTTTATGTTTAGGTGATTATAAATGATGACTATTTAATGCATTCAGGTAGGAAGATACTAATTCATAGTAGAGAAGTAGCAGCTCTCAGGATCTAATGCTGGGGTTTGAGGAATAGGAGCTAATCAATACACTTAAATGCTAAGTGTTTGCTGGGACTGGACATCAAGGATGTGCTTGCAGAACAACCCAGGAAAGAATCAGAGCTGTTCTGAAAACTTTAATGGTTTGACAAATGGATATATGAGCAATTTATAATAAGCTGCTCAAGAGTTCCTAATTTAATTTCTTATTTTAACTACTGTGAGAGTTCAGGGTGTCAATGCGTCTTGGGAATACTCAAGTGAAAATGAGAATTATAAGTAGAATTTCAGTCTCTTTTAAGACAGAAGAAAATGCCTATCATTCATGACTCTAAGATTAGTCTTTTATTAATTAGTGAAGAAACATTTCCTGAATGTTCCAAGGAGTGTGTGTGTCTGCACACTCTGCACCAGCAATGCTTGGTCAGAGGAGGTGAATTACTGGGCTGTGGGTAAGCATGTATGTGTTACATGCCATTGAGTCAGCTCTGACTCCTGGTGACCTATGAGTGAGTGATGTTCACAATGTCCTGTCCTCAACAGTCCTGCTCAGCTCTTGTAAACTCAGCCTATGGCTTTTTAAAAATAAATTCAATCCATCTCATATTTGGTTTTCCTCTTTTCCTGCTGCCTTCTATTTTCCCGGCATTATTGTCTTTTCCAAAGAAACCTGCCTTTTTATGATGTGCCTGAAGTAGGATAGCTTCAACTTTGTCATTTTTGCCTCCAGCAATGTTTCAGCTTTAATTTGCTCTAGGACCCACTTGTTCGTCTTTCTGGCAGTCTAAGGGTATCCATAGAGCTCACCTCCAACATGATATTTCAAAATAAAGCAGGAGGAGCTGATAAATGTTTAATAACTTGGCTCTCAAGAAAAAAAAAAGTCCTGATTAATAGCACTTGCCAATTTCCATGGTGTAAAAACTCCTACTGTGATCAGTGTCAAGCTACCTATCTATCACTGAATAGGATTTGGGAAAAGATGTGCCCTGTTGGTCCTCATCAGCTGCTACAATATAGCATCAGCAATTATGTCACTACAAAGAGATTTCAGGGGCAGAAGCCCCACAAAAGTCATTTCCAACTGGGGCTCTTCTAAACATTGGCATTGGACTTTAAAACACTGTAGATATGATGAAGGTGAGCGGTTTAAGGGTTTATCTTCCTTTATTTTCATTGTTTTCCCTGTGAAAAATAATTTAAAATTGCACTGATAACACAAAAAACAATGTCATTCATATCCTTCCAGACATATCTTACATTAAAGCCTAAATCTGAACTGCCTCAAATGTGGGGATGCTGGAAAAAGGAGATATGCCAAATGCAAGTCCATCTAGGTGACTGGAACACTTGCTGGATTTCTTTTTTTTTTAGTGAACTGTGATTCCAGTTTTAATTTTTGCAGAGACATGTTATATGAGAGATTAAAGGCCCCCTTTTCCCCAGTGATTCATTTAAATCAATTATGAATAAGTTGACATCCCTGGAAAGCCTTTGAATATTTTATTATGTGTACTGATGGCACTTCTAATTGGAGAGAGTTATACTTAGCTACACCAACTCACTCTTTCCCCAGTGTGACTCCCCACCCCATCAATCTTAGAGCTGCTATGTTAAAAAAATATTCAAAAATTATTCAAAACAGAGTGGGAATAAGAGAACCATATGATATGATCTCATGCCTCTGAACACCTCAAGGTGATTCATTATAGCGTAGGGTGAGGTTCATCTCATCAGGTGGCTCCTAGGGTGTGCTTAGTAGGGATAAGTCAGCTGATATGTCTGGGAAGCATGTGCTCTGTGTGTTTCCTACGGCATATTGTTCAGTCATAATCTGAGGATAATGACAGTGTCAGAGCCTCTGAGGATGCCTAGAGTGGCCCAGTTCCCCGGAGTTTATTGGACTGAGTAGGTGGTATCATGCTTTCTTTTACCCCAAGCAACCAAACCAGACCCACTTCATCTATCATAATCCAGGTATTGAAACTAGGGCCTGGAGTTGGAGGGATGATTAAGCCACATGTCCCCCAGGATGTCTAGAACAATGCAAAATGATGTTTATTCAGTAATGTTCTTCTTAGTTGCTTGTAATAGCTAAAACTTTGGAAACAATGTAAATGTCCTCAAATAAGAAGCTAAAAAAATTAAATTATGGTTCAGTGAGATTCTATGCAATCACTAAAAATATTGATGTAGATGTATATTTACGTATTAGGGTTCTCTGGAGAACCCTAATTAATACATACACACACATATATTTGATATATGTATGTATATACACTAAGTCCTCACTTAACATCTTCAATAGGTTCTCAGAACTGTGGCAAAAGGATATATGACAAAACCAATTTGCTATCGGCTAATTGATATAAATAACAGTTAAGTTCCTTTGGCTTAGCATCTCATTAACGTTATAATGAAACAATATTGAACAAAACAATGTTATTTGAAGACCTGCTCTGTGTGTGTGTGTGTGTGTGTGTGTGTGTGTGTGTGTGTGTGTGTGTGTGTGTAGAAAGAGAGAGAGAGAGGATGAGGAGTTGGCTTACATGATTATGGAGGCTGGGAAGTCCCATGATCACTGTCTGCGAGCTGGAGGCTCAGGAAAGTGAGTGGCTTAGTTCCAGTCCAAGTCCAAAGGCCTGAGAACCAGGGGAGCCAGTGGTTTCAGTCCCAGTCTGAGTGCACGAGAAGACCAATGTCTTATCTCAGTCCCACTGAGAGGGTGAATTCTTTCTTTCGACACTTTTGTTCTATTCAGACCCTCAGTGGATTGGGGACTGGATGACCCTGACTCACTGTGGGGAGGGCAGCCTGCTTTACTCAATCTACTGATTCAAATGCTAATGTCATCTAGAAAGGCCCTGCCAGACACGTCCAGAATAATGTTCAGCCAAATAACTGGGCACCTGTAGCCTGGTTAAGTTGGCATATACAATTAATCATCACAATTTATAAGCTCGATGTGAATGAATGATGTATGTAACTAAGTAAAAATCATTTATGGCATATCTCATTTATATAAAAGATGTATACATACGTATGCATGTATCTAAATGACTGGAAGGATTAATGCATTTGGGGATTATGGAAATTCTTTTTTCTATTTTGTCTATCTACATTTCTACACCAAACAGCTGCCATGTAATAATAAAATAATAGCAAAAGGTTAAAAATGAAAAAAGTTATAAATGCTCAGTTTAAGAGAGATGTTTATGAGATTCTGGCCATGGCCCTGCCTTCCTGGGGGTAGGGGACTTATTCCTAGCCCCCCCCCCCATTTCTATATGTCTCCTGTTCCCCCACCCCTAGCCTCACCTTTCTGGCAGGGGAATGCAACAGGAACACAAACCCCATGTGGTAGATTGAATGGTTTTACTTCCTATACCTAAAGATTCTCCTCTGGAACATATTGTGAAGATGAAGACCAGGACACCAGAGGTTTCTCCTGAAGTTCAAGGAAGCTTAAACTGTTTTTAAAATTCCAGCAGGAAAGAAGGTCCCACATCATCACTGATTCAGATACCAGGCCTTGCTCTCAGTTTCCCTGGCTTGTCTTCTATCCCTCCCACTGATGTGCTCCTGCCACAAGGGTCTGCGGAGCCTGGAGAAACCTTAAGTAGCTAATCAGGATGCAGAGGCCCTCTCGGCTCAATCCTACTTAATGTCTATGTCAGCATATCCCCAGCCTCCCCTAAGTCTCCGTCTGAGAGCTGTGTTTTTAGCTTTCCTAAATGGAAGCCTGTCTCAAGAGGAGGATTAGCCAATTGGCTAAAGAACAAAGAATCAATTTAGTTTAAAATAGTTCTTTTAATGGTGGTATTTTGCATCCACAGTAACTTTCCAAGGCACTGTGTGCTTTTGTCCAAAATCCTCAGTCCTGGGGGAGCCTCGAGTGGGCTTGCTTTTCACCATTAGGTAGGAAGGGAGGGGCTGTCCTAGAGCCCTGCTTTCTGTTGGAGTGAGAAGCTGAGCCAGAAAAGATATGATTTTAAACTGTCCAAAATGTGATGGCAACTTCTTAGGGTGTTTCTTGGGTGTTTTATCTTTAATAAAGAGAAGAAAGAAAATCATCAAAACCTATAGGGAGGGGATAGCTAAAGAATGTATAGCCTTGCCCATACACCAACTAATTGATTACAAGAAATGACATACGAAGGTCTCCTGGCACCAGAATATATCCCTAGCAACATGGGACTCATGTTTCTGTTTTAAAGTAAAAGTCCCTCTTTGCATGGTCAGCCAAATAATTAGGACATGTATCTTACTTGAAATTGAAAACCAAATGTAGGCAACACTATCTAATAACCGAAATCAGACTAATGCCAAACTTTGAGATATATGAAGAAGGTACTGATTAATTTTTTAATGTCACCACAAAATTTACATGCCCCTCTTCCCCCCCGAAGGATTAAATGACACATGTGATTCTAGCATTTTTGTTTGTTTTGTTCCTTAAGAGTTTAAAATGTAGACATGATTATTATTCACACTTGACCAGATCCAACCCTGAGACCAAGGAGTTTCACCCTCCCCAAGACCTTCCAGCTCGGAAGTGGCTGGGCCACGTTTTGAACTTTCTAGCTTCAAAGGTGCCTGACTTCTGATAAGGCAACGACCTTCCAGATATGCAAACAGCATCCACATATAAAGGGAGAGTTAGAGATGACAGTAAAATGATCTTAAAGGGTTTCATTCAGTAGGAGAATGGGAGGTGAGTCAAGTATGCGGGTGAGACCAGGACAAGGGACTTAGTCATGAGTTCTTTGGGGACAGGGTCCTGCCAGACTCTACACTCGGTGCCCAATATAGAGCTTTCCTTGTATATATATCCTTGGTGGGAGTTAGGGAAAACAAGGGCTCCATTAATTATGCTGATAGGAGTCTTATTAAGAGGTATTTGGGTTTGCAGCCATACAAAGATTACATACATCTTTAGAATCTAGGGCCTAGATTGCCCCTGCAGCCAGGGAATAAATGTTACTAAATAAATACCTAAGCTAAACATGTGAGGCTGGAGTCAAAGCTTTGACTATACACATACACACAAGTATAGGAGGTGCATTATATACATGCACAGTGTCTCTATATCATTGTATCTGGGTAGCTACAAAGATGTATTAGGCTTGGCCTCATACAGCTTTTTGCCCCCTCTCTGCAGATAGTCATTTTATAAAGTTAAAAATCGAAGCAATCATAGGGAAGATTGCATTTCATGTATTTTTCACAATAAAAATTTACCCTCTTGCAGGCAGGGTCCCAGGGTCTTCTGAGGAGACTTCCTTTTTATACAACTGAGTTTTCAATAAATGATTACAAAAGTAATAAATGTCTGTGTCAGAAAATCTGGGGAAAAGTGTATAAGAGGCCAAAGGAGAAAATGAAAATCACCCACAAGGAGACCTTTTTGAGAGAAGAGGGATCCCTTTGCTATTTCGATATAAACTCCCTTGCATTCAATTCAATTGGAAATGCAGTCACTGTGCCCCACAGACCTCTGGGCATATTGGAGTAGCTCAGCCCTCTTGGAGGACTGGGTGATGGAGGGAAGGCTGTCACGACTCTCCTTATATGAAATTCTGTGCCACCTTGATGACTGTTGTAATGAGGGTCCAGCCTAATCACACATGTCATATTTGCCAAGTCATCGAGGGCTTTGGTGAAGGAAAGAAGCCTTTAAAACTCCAATAACAGGTGAAATAAAATGCAAAAACAGCCTTTTATCCTTTGTTTCTAACACCAGGCTCCAAATGATGGAGTTCATGAGCTAAGACAACACCACAACACATTGCAGTAAACTTCTAATGGCAAAGATGCGCTAACCTGCCTTTTCATTTGAGTGACTTGGGGAGGAGGCCATTGCCAGAGAGAGCTGATGCAGATTGGGGCAGACTATTAACCAGCTGGGTGTCTCCCACGTGTGGGCTGCAATCATCCCTACCAAATTGCCCGAGACAGGTTGTACAAAAGCTATCAGCTTTTGCTTGCTTTTGACTTGCCACCAGTTTCTTCTAGTCATTTCTTATTACTGTCTCGGTGTATACATGCTTCTGTATAGATGACTGCATTTATTCTCTGGGTAATTCGTGCTGAGGAGGAACTTACATTTTCAGGGAACAATTTGGGGTAGAAGAGGAGGCGGGGGGGTGGGCAGTGGTAGTGTGAAGACTACAAATGTGTTTGGCAATTATAGGTGTGCACAAGGCAACCATATTCCCAAACGATTCCAAGAAATCAGGCAGCATCTGTGTTTCCCGAAGGTGGTTTTACAGCCTCTGCAGTGGGATCCTTGCTTGGAGGTGATGGTGCGAGAGGTGGGACAGGTGGGGTGCGGGTGTCTGCCCACTGTACGCACCACACACCCTACATCAAGCTCAAGCAGAGCGATCAGAGAAGGGAAAAACACCCGGCACAGCAAAGCAAAACCAACACGCGTGCAGTAATGACGAGAAGACACAGCTGCAGAGGACTGGCAAGTGACCGTGATGATGGGTTCGGGGTCAGCTCTGTGCTTTAAGTTAAAATCCGAAAAGAAATTCCCATCAGTTAGGAGGAGCTAAGCAGCTCCCTGTGAGCTGCCCATGGCTGATCAGATGCTGATTATTTTTCTTTCCTGCAGGCGTTTTGGGGAAATAAGTAAGGACACGAGGTAAACCCCACTGCTTAAAACAGCTCCTTTCATCCAGGCCACCTTACCGTCGGGACGTCATCACCTAAGACAGCTTGCTGGAGGGAGGGGATTTAACTATTTGGGCGTTTTCCCTGCAGTTTACTGTAGCCACTTTGCTGTGTGAAGGTGGAAGGCCGGGGCCCTAGAAGACTAAGGGCATCTTTCTTCTCTAACGGCTCAGGAGGACTAGGCTCCCTGGCTGCCCATGCATTTGGGGGCCACGGAGTAAGTAGGATCCAGCCCTGGTGTTCCCTGGCCTCAGTGCTGATGAGGCCACTCCTGGACTTGGAGTTCCTGCATCCATTCCAGAATTAAATCATGCTGGGTTTTTAACAATTTCTTCCCTCCCAGACTCATTTGGGGTCATTGCCTTTAGACCAAGTTGTGGTTGTGATACAATGTTTTATGCCCTTGGACTTGTCTCCTCCCTCCATCCCACTTCTTTTGAATTTGGGTCGTTCTGCATAGGCCTTTCCACTCAGATTCATCCGGGCTTTCGTCAGTGCCCAGTGAGGAGCTGGGTCAGAACTGCGCAGTGCTCCAGGCTCAGAAGATGAGAACTGCGTTCTAGGTACTAGAGTAACATCACTTTGCACATTCTCGTTAAGCTCAGTGCCTTTTTTTTTTCTTATTTGTAAAATGGGCGTTATTGTCTCCATCCCAGAGGTGTTGTAAGGATCAAATATGGTAATGAATTATTTAAAAACCCAAGAAGATGGGAGATCTCCATGCAACTGACTCAGTTTGGTGTTGGAAAGAATGTAGATTTCTCTTAGGGACAGACCTGCAGTGCCAGGATTTTGGCTTCTGGATTCGGGTCTGAGCACAGTTAAAACACAGGCTGTCATTAACCACAGGACTCCGTACGGCTGCCTCGGATGTGTGTTTCTGTGGCACCCTCCTATTTTCTCCAATTATTTGAGCCTAGTAAACAGAGAGCCATGGACTGAGGGTAGATTTTTATAGTGTGTACTTCAGACAACTCAGAATCGATAGTTTTCTTTGTGGAGGACACCCCGGAAAGCAGAACATAAGGAATTGTACAGTTTACTATTGCTTTTTGAGGCCAATGGTAAAACTTTATGGTGTCCCCATAACATGGACGGTTGAGAAGTGAAATTGTATTTCATTATAGTTTACTTTTGTCTGATGATGGATATCACCACATTTGTAAGACTTGACATTTGGTATCCATGTCATCAAAGATCTGAACTCTTTGTTCCTCTCCTCCTCGTGGCTGAGGATTCATAAGGTAGCCAGAGGACCTGAGGGTGGGATTAACGAAATGGATGACATATATGTTAAAGCTGGGTGGCTTTTCAGAGACCAAGGAATCCCAGAAAAAAATATGAATATTTAAAATTTTATTTTTCAATTACAGTGTATAGTCACTATTATTTTGTATTAGCTTCAGACGTAAAGCATAGTGGTTAGACAATCATATACAGTACTTTATAAAGTGATCGCCCTGGTATTTTCAGTACCCGTCTGGCACCATACATAGTTATTAGAATATTACTATGTTCCCTATGCTGTACTTTACATCTCAATGACTATTCTGTAACTACCAATTTGTACTTCTTAATGCCTTCACCGTTTTCACCAGTCCCCAGACCCCTCCACCTCCCAACTATCAGTCTGCATCTATGAATCTGTTTCTATTTTGTTCATTTGTAATTTTGTTGTTTAGATTTCACATAGAAATGAAATTGTATGGTATTTGTCTTTCTCTGTCCGACTTATTTCACTTAGCATAATACCCTCTAGGTCCATCCATGCTGTTGTAAAAGATAAGATTTCATTCTTTTTAATGGCTGAAGAAAAAAGTATTTTTAATGATAACCCCTTGCTTAGAGTGCTCTTGGCATAATGGTGGGAGTGGTAATACCTGTGATGATAGGAACAGTCATAGTGGTAATGGTGATAACTGATGCATATTTATGGAGCCCTTAGAATGTCCCAGGCTTTGAGCTTATCATTTCACATGCTTTATCTTGTCTGAGCCTCATCTCACAACCTCCCTGTGAGTTAAGCACTACTACTATCCCCATTTTATTGGTAAGAAAGCTGCATCTGAGAGAAACTGACTTGCCCAAGCTTGCCCAGCTAGTCGGGGGAAAATCTTGTTTCATTGGAGAGGCAGAAGCTGACTAGCCACTCATCAAGCCTGTTTTTGTGTTTTCTTGGACACAGAAGCCGTTTTTGCATTTCCCAGCTTTCCATGCAGTTAGGTATGACCATGTGACTGAGTTCCAGCTAATAAGATGAGAGGGAAATAATGGGTAGCAACCCTACCATAATCTATATTCCATGTTCTTTCCTTGTTTGCTGCCTGGGTTTTGAGGACTCTGACCTCAAGGGGATGGCAGAGACCTGAGACTGAAAGAGCCTGGGGCCCTGAATGACCACAGAGTGGAGAGCTGCCTGCCAAGGGGCAACACTTGCATCCTAAACTCAACTCTATATAAGGTAGAAATAAACTTCTATTAGGTCAAGGTATTGAAATGTTGGTGCTTATTTGTTACAGCAGCTTATTTTGCATTTATCCTGTCTTCCCCCTTCAATATATACCTGGAACAAATATCCTATTGAATAATACATTGCTCTTTACTTCCATGTATGGTTATAGAAAGAGGTTACTTATGAGGAAAAACTGAATCAACAGACATGTCTTCAAAATGCATGTGGTGACTGAGAATCCATGATACTTTTGTCTGAGTTCAACATGTTTTACTGTAACATACTTTCGGCCTTTCGTTCCATCATTCTCTCCTCCCTTTCCCCCTTCCCCCCTTTCCCCCTTCCCCCCTTCCCCCCTTCCCCCCTTTCCCCCTCTCCCCTTCCCTCCCTCCCTCCCTCCCTCCCTCCCTCCCTCCCTCCCTCCCTCCCTTCCTTCCTTCCTTCCTTCCTTCCTTCCTTCCTTCCTTCCTTCCTTCCTTCCTTCCTTCCTTCCTTCCTTCCTTCCTTCCTTCCTTCCTTTCTGTGCCTGTTGTATTCCATCTGCCATGCTATAGGAATTCAGAAAAAAAAAAAGTAGGTAAACTGCAGGATAGGGCTGTGGAAAACGAGGCAGGAGAGTTAGGCAAGATACAGACTGTGAAGGGCTTTATACACCATATTAAAAAGCACGGAGTGTGTTAGTAGCCAAGGGACAGATGGCAGAGACTGAAGCCCACAGATAAGTAAGGAGTCACCATAGGAGTCCAACCCGAGTCAGGTGGGGAGGAGAGGCAGTTTTGAGAAGTGTTTTTAGAAGGCAAAATCTTTGTACTTGATACTTGATTATTGATGAAGAAAAGAGATCTAGGGAGAGAGCAGATCCAGGGTGATTTATAGGTCTTGAGAAGAGGAACTTCCTAGTTACTAGGAAGTTGGCAGGGAGCCTTCCTTTCTCCATGTCTGTGCTGTGCCCTGTGCCCAAGGCCATCCCCCAGGGACAGCAGCTCAGTGGTGCCTTTCCCCATGGCCTCCAGGCACAACTGAGGCCACTCAAAGAAAGGGCTAAAGAGCTAACTTAGAAAGGCAGACTAGTGCTAAGTAAATGACAAAGAGCAGGGGTGAGAGAGGAATTGATACGTAGACTAGAAATTCATTGAGAGCCTGGCTTCAGGGAAAGGAAGCTATTCTGGCTTTTGCTTTGGCCTCCCATAGCCTCCCCATGGACAGGAACACTCCTAGGACCTCCCCTCTCCAGACCCTGTGGTGTTCCCAGTCACCCATCTGAGTAACTTTTCCACCCATCACTCAACTAAAATTGCTCTTCTCAGCACTTCAAGTGTGTGCACTTGTGGGGCCCGATCCCCATGGTCTTCAGCTGGGGCTGGTTGAACACTCCCACTCTCCCAGGCTTTGGACTTTCCATTTTCCATACGTGCTCTCACTCGAGCTTCATCTCAAAGCCTCCCTGTGAGGTGAGTACTATGCACAGGCACTGGGAGTCACAAAGTACTGCTTAAAGCAGTTACAGATTTTTCTTTACCTGACTGTGAGCTCCTTGAGGTTAGGGACTGTGTTTATTACTCACTTTCAGATTCAGCATAGTGCCTGGCTGGGAATGTTTGCAGGATCTGTGGATGGATTGGTTCCTTGAGGAAAAATCAAATAAAACTGCGATCAGGAAGAGAATGCAGTGTTGGTAGCCAGTTGCCTAAAGTCATCTTAAGCTCTTCAGGGGTGGGAGACCAAAGCGACTCTCTTCCCAGGTTTGTGTGTTTTTCAGTATTTGACCTAAGAGCTATTGCATTCATCACATCCTCTGTTTAGGTAAAATAGCATACTTGCACGCAAAAGTGTCGTAAGGTCTGACTTAGAAAAAGTTTCAAGTGCGAAGAAAACTGAATAGGAATTAATGGAAGTTATAGATCTCATTAGATGACCAAATTAGACCTAGAGCATGGGTCCTTGTTTCCTGCAGCTGTGGCTGGAACACTGTCCTGATTAACTGTACTGTGTCCTATAGATCTAGCTGAGTCTGGGACATAAGTGGCAACCTGCCCATGAGTTCACCCAATTATTTAATAAAAATTTATTGAGTACCTATTATATTTATGGAAATATGTTAAGAGGGAATGAAAGAGAGAAGACAAATATAGTGTCTTCTCTATAGTTGGGATTTTAAAGAATTCAACACATTTATTTGAATAGCTATCTCTTTTAGTTTGGCTTTTATTTTGAAATGAACTTTGATCGACAGTTCACACATTTTAGGAATTTTTATTTTGCTATATCACAAAATTATATAATTACATTGATTAAACAAATTTTTAAGCATACCTACTACAGATGAGATTGAGATAGGAGAAAATTGGTAATTTATCCATTAACATGTGTAAGAGCAGGGGCTAGAACTTCTTTTATTCAAATCTTAAGTTTTTCTCAAAGTCCAGGCATAGTGAACCATGGCTAGTGTTGAAAGTAATGAGTAATCTCCCGGAGCCTGGTAAATGTTTGTAATCAAGAAGTATGCATTATCAGCATGTCTATTGTAGTATGGTTAGTCTCTCATACAATCTTAGAAGTAAAACCGAAAAGATCTATTTTCATGTGTTTCAGCTTATTTATGACTTAAAAATAGAATCACAGAATAGTTGTCATAAACATTTTGAGGATACACCCTGCTTTGAAATACAAAAGCATAGTAATAATAATAACAATAATAACCCTACACTCTTAGAACAAAAATGACTCCCTTCCCCCGTAAAGCAAAAAGACAACCTAAGAGTAAATCATTATGACTTTTGCCAATTATAAAGCCTTCTTTTAGATATATGTCATTTCTGTGGGAATTATCTCATTAATTTATAACTAAATGCAAATATAACGTGGGTCATATCTTTTAAAGATTCAAGTTACTCAGTAAGTCAAGTTTCAAACCAGAATTTTTTCTAAATGTGGTTGGTGGCAAAGATGTAAATTACTAATTTGAATTCAATTTAGAAAGGCTTACATAATAATGGGATCAGGTTGAAAATCAACAAAAGAAAATGCTGCAGGTGAATTACTTGATATATTTGTTGCTTTAAGAGGGAAATCCGCAGCCTTTGGAATGAAAATTCACTCATTGCATTGGAAGGTGGTAAGAATCCGCTCCTAGCTGCTAACAGCTACAGGAATAGTACTGTTCCCCACATTCTAATTATGTCAAACTTGCTTTCTCTCCTTTCCAAAGGAGTAGCAGTCCACGAAAACGTGGAAATGCGGTTAGGGTAAAATCAGTTGCTGTTCGTGCCTTCAAAAAGCATTCTTTAGGCCTCAGTGACTTGTACAAAGTTTGCAGTTAGACCAAGGCTTAACATGGACCAAGAGAAGGATAAGTCATAAGAGGAGCTGGAAACATCAGACTTGTACAGGAAAAAGAGAAAACATGGCTCAAATAGTAGAGGGGCAAAACTCCTACCGTAGCATCAGCAAGACACCACGGGGCTTTTGAATTTACAGGAGTCATAGTTCACCACAATGGCTGGGTTGTGACACCGTGTAATTTTCCTTTATGGTTCTCTGCTTAATAGCTGCCCCCTTCTACATCGTCATGACTACATTTTCTTAATCATCCCTTTTCCTCTCTAGCATAGCAGCCCCCTGAAATCTCAGCCTCTTGTTCTGCCTTTCTATAAATCCATCTTCATAACTACCAGGGGTGAGCTTTCTAAACGTGTAGCCCTGGACATAGTACTACCCTGTGCAGTAATCTCAGTGTCAGGCTCCCTGGCATGGTATAGAAAGTTCTTTACAAAATGGTCCCTACTTGCTCTACTGGTCTCATCTTTTACCATTTTCTTTCTCTCACAGGTGATCTGGCCACTGCAACTACCTTTGTGCGTAGTGTAACATTTTGTCAACACTGGCCCTTATATTTGTCACACTCTTCTTGTCTACCTAGGAAATTACCTTCTTCTGGGAAGCTTTCAAGCGGAGGTGAACACTTCTCACGGGTCTCACGCCTTCTCACACCAAACCTCTCCAGGGTGGGGATGGCCTCTCAACAGGAAGGCCCAGGCGTCCCGCACGGACACTGTACTGACAAGCAATCTCAAGGGACACATTAGAAAAGTCACACTTCATGGAAGCCAGAGCCTTAACTGTTTCACTGATCACCTGGAAAAATCTACAGCCTGGCCCTAGTAAGTGATGAGTAAGGCCTTTTATAATTGTAATGATGATGGCTATTATAATGAGAATGATGACAACCGTCACCACCACCTGCTTGCTATGGACCAGGCACTGTGCTAAATTTTTTCATGGACCATCTCCTTTCATCTTTCCAATACCCTCTTTATTTCATTATTATTATTACCCCCATTGTATATATGATGAAAGTGGGGTTTAGAGAGCTTTTATGAATTGTCCAAGGTCATACAGCTAGTAGGTAGGGAAGTAGGAGTTGACCCTAGTTGTTCAATTGTCCTCTTAATTTCATGTAATACAACTTTTTATTTTGATCCATACATAAGGAGGGATGGAGGGGCTGCCTGAGTTCCTTATAAAGGTTAATATCTGGGGCAAAAGTAGTTTTACAGTTGTGAGTATGTGAGACAGAGTTTATCCTTGTATTATTATTTATTAATTAGTATATTATATTTTATACAAACAATTTTAAGCCTCCTTTTGCCTCACCCTGTATATGGACTATGTCTCTTTCAAACTCATATCCTCAGGACCTGTCTTTATCCCCAGCATATGTGAATAAATGCTTAATTGAGTTATGAGTGAGGACTGGAGTAAGTGGTGATTAGGGATATGTAGCACAGTTATCCTAATAGGGCAAGGAAACTTGACATTTATTTTATTTATTTATTTGATCCCAACTTGAATTTTGGTTTTATTTTTGTTTTGTGACTTGTCAAAAGAAATTACACCCAAACATACCCAATGTTTACAGGTATTCTCAATATTCATCATGAAATTTTAGAAAAAGGTAAAGTTTTTTATAAGACCTATGACTTTAAATTTAATATGAGCATTTTACTTAAAACTGCATCTAAACTTCCTGGAGGGATTCAATCAAGGAAATGTCACAGGGCGGTTCCCTCGACTGAATCCCTTGCTAACACTGAGGCCAAGTTCATACTGTGGCCCTGATGTTGGGGAAGAAAATGTCCCACCAAGAGCCTAGAGATTGTCAGTGGCAGCAGTGCTCCTTCGAGGAGAGTGGCTTTGAGTGCTCTATCCTGTAATATAAAACATCACTCAGCAAGCCGCACTCGCCCATCATTTTTATAGCAAAACATAACATACTTTTCCAGCAAGGTCAGAAATGTCAATAAAAGGTACAAATGGACTTGCTTGTGATTCTCAATTCTGAAAAGAGTCTGATCTCTTTAGTGCATTGGAGCTGAGGTTTGAAAAAGAAGTATATTTTCAAAGGGATTCTTGAGGCTGCCTTAGACTTTTAACCAGGGCACCTGCCTATGCAGTCAGAGTGTCCTTTGGGGGATAACACAGGACTTTGGCCTTGGGTCAGGGCATATGAGCACATAGGACAGAGCAAGTAGCATGGCTGCCCCTGGTTCTACCCTTGGTTTGGGTTTGGCAGTGCTTGAAAGAAGTTTGGGGTAAGAAAATAAACTTCACAGGTTACTAGGAGCCTGTATTAGCTTTCTGTTAGTACCTAACCAATGACCACAGATGAAGTGTCTTAAAACAATACTCATTTATGTTCTTAGAGTTCTGTAGGGTGGACTTGGAGGAGTTCTTCGCTTAGAGTCTTACGAGGCTGAAACCAAGATGTTGCCCACGCTGTGCTCTCACCTGTGAGATGTGGGAAAGAATCCAGTTCTGAGCTCATTTAGGTTGTTGGCAGAATCTGGTCTCTTGGGGTGTAGGGATGATTTCTTGCTGGCCAGGGGTCACTCTTGGCTCCTGGAGTCTACTCTCAGATCTTTCCATGTGGCCCCCTCCATCTTCAAAGACATTAACTCCATATTGCATTCTTCTCACATTTGGAATCTCTTTCTCTTCTACCAGGAGAGAAAACTTTCTCTTTGTTTCCTTAAAATTTATTGGGGTGACATTGGTTAGTATGATCATATAGGTTTCAGATGTGGGTCTCTATGTTACAAGATCTCTCTATTACACTGGGTGCCCACCAGTCAAAGTCAAATCTTCTCCTATTTTTAAAGATCTGCGACTAGATTAGGCCCACCCAGATAACTGCATTTTAAGCTCAACTGATTTGGGGTTTCAATTACATCTGCAAAATTCCTTTATAGCAGCACCTAAATTAGCATGTGAGTAAATAATGGGGTCCCAGAAACCTTCAAAGGCCATTTTAGAATCTGCCTACCACAGGACCAATGTGAACCATTTGCTTTGCAAATGCTATTTAATTTAAACCTTTCAACAATCTATAAGCGCACAAGTTAATTGCTTAATTCACTCACCCACTAAGTGGTATGGCTGGCATTGATCCCAGCCTATTCTGACTCTAACATTGGTAGTCTTCCTAGTAATAATGATAACAGTCTTAATAAGAACAGCACTCTCTATGTGCTAGGAAGTGCCACTTTTCATGTACTAACTCATTCAATCTTCACAGCAATCCTGTAAACAGGTATTGGTATTGGTCTCATTTCGTGGGTGAAGAAGCCATGGAGGAGCCAGCCAGCTATCAAGAAGGCTTTCATTAGTAGAATTAAACCACTGTAGTTAATCACAACCTCTTTTTATCAGTGCAAGAAAGTAAGAATTCAAAGGAGACTCAAACATTTTACCAACATCCATGCTAGGTGCTCACTGAGTTCCTAGCTTGGATACTTCTCTCTCGATCATGTTTTCCTCTCCAAACAATAGGATGTGATACCTTTTAAGACTCTGATTATGTTAAAGCAAAAATTGCACTGAACAAAGTTTAACAAGCAAGGGAGACTTTATTCAAGGCTATTGCAATAGGGAAGAGAGGCAGACCTGGTTCTGAGCTTAATTCTGTCCGAATGAAACGCTGGAGATTTTTTAAGAGCTTGGATGGGGGGAAGGGGATTATAGGCCATCTGTGTTTGTTAATTGTCTTTACCTAAAGGAAAAATAAACTCTGTCTTATCTTCACACAGGGGGTAGTTTTACAACTTGGATCAAGGTGCCTGCCAAAGTTAGGCTCCTACTTACCCATAGAAACTCAGAGATGGGGTGTTATCTTCCTCCATGGCTGCTTTTTCCAAGGAATGGCTCCCAGGTCCTTGAGAAAAACATTCTTGGATTGTAAAACTGGCAAGAAGCTTTTTAAAAGATTTACATCTCAGTGGAGTAGAGAAAGAATTTACAATCACAAGGTTTCTAAAGTAAATGTTCTAAGAAAAGGGAGGTTAGGACCTAGACTCGGGAAGAAATCTGTCTAACGTTGTGTCAAGCCAGGTGAAGGTAAGGCCCTCTTGGTCAATTGTGAAGACTAGATAGATAACAGATGCTATTACATCTTATCATCTGAAAAGTAGCATTCAGCTGTCCTCTCCTCCAAGAAACTCTCCTTGGCCCTTTAAGTCTAGGTTCTGAGCTGTTCCTCTAAGGTCCCAGAGCCCTTGATCCTTCCTGTCATTTGTGATATTATGGGATGCTGCTAGTAGCCTAAATGCCCATCAATAGCACTATAAATAGACATATAAATAAATAGCATGTTATAGACTATAAATAAGAGTGTAAGCAGATTAGGGTACCTCTATGTACACAAGCACTATAGCCATTGACCATTACATTGAAGAAGAAAGTTAATAACTTGGAAAAGGTTCATAGTAGATTGTTATGTTAAATAAGGGCAAATTATAAAATGCTGTGAAAAATATGATCCCAATTAAGTAACAAAACAAACTAACAAACTCCCCTGGAAGGAGATACACCAAAATGACAGCATTTATCTGTGGGCGGTGGGGTTATGGATGATTTTTATTTCCTTCTTTGTGCTTTACCATGTTTTTGGATTTTCTACAATGAAAATATATCACTTCTGTCACCAGGATAAAAAACACAATTTTACACAAAAAACTGTGGATAAAAAAGGCACAAAAGCATTTTTTTTTATGATTCCCCAGCTATAATCTAGTGGAGGCTGACACAGTGCTTTGTAATATTTCCTGAGTAATTTCTTGTCCCTCTTTGCTATGATCCTTCTGGTGGTCCAAATCTGGACAGAGATCAAGGTGACAAAAAGGGCTCACTCTTCCTGATCCATGGTTGTGTGCACAGCCTGCCAGCCATGCAGGAAAAGGGTTTGGGGGAAGGATGAATAACAGGATTGTGGTGATCCTTTCTCGCTCTGGCTATGTTTGCACCCTCAGCCTTGAATTAATGTCATTAATTGTTCGATTAATTGATGGACACATTTATTTCCACCCATTGCCCTGTATTTATCTGGCTGGAAAGAGTTGTTCAGAAATGGCATGAGCTACATTTGTAGACAATGAGTTTGCCATCACAAGAGGTATTTAAGCAAAGTCTGAATGGCCACTTATTAGAAATGTGATGGAGAGACTTCCAGCCTTATGCAAACCAGCTGGTAAGCTTTTGAAATTTGAGACCCTCCCTCAAACTGGTTCAAGGCTAAAGGGGCTTAGTGGTAGGATCCCTCTCCTATAATCCCTGGACAGAATAGGAAGTGGGGTGGGGGAGCGGGGCAGTTGGGAAAGCCATTGAGAGCCAAGGCGGCCACTCTCTCTCCCATGGGTTGCAAGGTGGCTCTGTTCTCTGCTTTCCTCTGCAGTTGAATCCTGCATGATCTTTGCTAACCCCACCTTAAGCCATAGAATCTCTCCTCCAGCAAACCACTAGAGACAGTGTCCCTAGGTAACAAGCGAGAGACAGAGACAGAGAAAGAAGCACAGATTCCGAGAGAGAGATTCGGTCATGCACCCGTGGCCAGTACCATCACAGCAATTTAAAGTGATGAAAAATATTGCCCTGGACGGCATGGTTCAGTGGTTAGAGCATCGACCTGAGCACCGGAGGGTTACAGGTTTGATTCCCGGTCAAGGGGCACTTACCTGGGTTGCAGGTTTCATCCCTGCCCCCGTCAGAGCACATGTGGGAGGCAACCAATCGATGTGTCTCTCACATCGATGTTTTTCTCGCTCTCCTCTCTCTCCCCTCCCCTTCCCTTGCGCTCTTTCTAAAATTCAGTGGAAAAAATATCCTCACTCCTTGGGTGAGAGTTAAAGTACATAAATGGATCAATTGGTCCACATGCTTAAACCTTCCTAAAGGACATACTTATATGTGGGGCAGCTTTTCACACTAGCTTCTGTTTACCAGAATGTTCTTCCCCGCCTCTCCTTTCTTGATCCCATGGCTTACACTGCAGTGAAAACTGGAGAATTCTATTCTGGCACCCGCTGATTAGAGAAGCATCCAGAAGTTGGCTTTCTGACTTGCTATTTGAATTATATGTAGAATCCAAATGGCTTATCTGAATATTTCAGCTCAATTATTCTGATGATGGGTGTAAACTTGTGTTTTTATGTTAATCTGAAGTCATTTCCTATATTTATTCAGTGGGCAGAGCCAGCTAACTAGGGAATCGAAGGCATCTTTGAAAATATAGAAGCCATTAATAAATATAGAAAACACCGGGAGTAAAATTCCTCTTCTCTGTGTCGTAGCGAGGCCTCAGGTTACTGCCGCGGGTTCATTCTATAATCTTTAATGATATCCGGCTTCCTTCCTTGGTTGCCTTTGCCTAGAGCAGCAAACGTTTCCTTAATAATTTATGCCAGTTTTTCATCTCCATGCCCTTCATCACTTAATCAGCGGAGTTGTAATTTCTCTTCCCCGGATGCGTCTTCATTTTCGACCCCATTACCTGTAGGGGCTCCGAAGGCTCGCCCCTTCTTGGCACGGTGTTGCTCTCCGGGGTCTCTGGAAATCTGCTCCCCGCTACTTGGTGCAGATGGAGCAGGAGGAAGCACATTCTCTGGGTGAGTAAGGGGCCCTTGGGGACCAGGCACTTGGGGAAGCTGCTTCCACTCTGTCAGGCGCAGTGAAAGAGCAGTTTCTGGAGTCCTGTTCCATGATGTGTTTCTCCTCATTCCAAGGGTGCTTCCCAAGCTGTTGGCTCATTGTCTTGAGGTCTAAGCCAGCTGAGAACAATAATCATAAGTATCACTTATTGACCCTGACTTAACGCTAAGCACTTTGCACATATTAATCCATTTTTCATCGCAAGAAATCTCCGAGGATTGTATTACTTCCCTGTTTCGCAGAAAAAGAAAGTGAACCCCAGAGGCATTAAGTAATTCTTGGCCAAATGCCTTAGTCCACTCAGGCTGCTGCAGTAGAATAGACTTGGGGGGGGGGGGCTTAGAGACAACAGAAATTTGTGTCTCACAGTTCTGGAGGCTGGAAGACCAAATTCAAGGAGCTGGCAGATTCAGTGTCTGGTGGGGGCCTGATTCCCAGTTTGTAGACAGCTGTCTTCTTGCTGTGTCCTCACATGTGGTAAGAGGGGCCAGGGAGTTCTCTGGGACCTCTTTAATAAGGTCACTAAGTCCATTCACGGAGGCTCCCCCTCATGATCTGACCACCTCTCAAAGGCCCCATCACCCTGGGGGATAGGTTTCAACATCTAAATTTATTTCTGGGGCGGGGGGGGGGGGGCACACACACATTCAGTCTATAGCACCAACCTCGGGGAGGTCTATCTGGCTTCAAAAAAACGTACTTCTGGGCATTTGCCCCACTGCCTCAAGTAGCTGGGGTTCATCTTTGGATCCATCTTCTATCCATTTATGTGCCCCCCTTCTCATTTCTGGTATCTCTTGTCTCCATCAAATTTCCAAGGACTTGTGCAGTGTCACATGATTCCTGGTCAATGGGTATCCTGCAAAGTATCTGGTACACTGATCCCTATTAGTGGTAAAGATGGTGCCCCTTATGTGGATGGCACCCTTATGTGGATGGCACTTCTTATGTAAATGGCACCCTTATGTGGATGCCACACTCTTGAGAACCAAAGCTAATGACACAATTTTTCATCATTTCTGGAAGCAGAGGAAATAGTTTTGGGCAGGAAGCCTTGCCATACAACCCATATAGTATTGGTAATAGTGTCTCTTTTGCTTCTATCCATGACTAGAACATTGAAGGTGTTTGGTAAATGTTTATTGAATTGAATTCCAGTGAAACCTCAAGTCTTAGAGGCACGCCAACATTTTGGTATGCATGGGATCAAGTACATCGTGGTAGACTTTTGGACATCTGGGCTGCAGATCACCAGAGCTCTGGCAAGTTCTGGAGCTACTAAGATTTTGATTTGAGACCCAATCAGACCAGGCCCCAGAACCTGCTTTAAAAAGTCCAATCTGCTTTAGTAACCTAAGGTTTCTGTTGGGTGTATATATGGGATTGGCGGGGGCTTGTGGTGATGGGACAGGGTGCAAGGACAGCTGGCAAGAAGGACATAGGAACCTGAGTTCAGATTTTCGTATTCCTGCATCAATTCAACAAATATTTATTAAGAACCTACTGAGGATCAGATACTGTTCTGGCATTAGAATGAGAGTAGCAAATCCCAAGCTGATAAGGTCCCTGCCCCCATGGATTTTACATTTAGCTGTGGGAGACAGGTCTTAAGTAAACAAACAAACATGGTGTTTTTAGATACAAGTGTTGTGGAGGAAAATAGGTGATGTAATGAAGACAAACTAGTGTGGACAATGTGCCACTTTGGTACAGTGGTCAGGGGCAGGGGTTCTGAGGAGGTGAGCTGAGCTGAGAGCTGAGTGACTCCTTCGCATCTCCAAATGGAGCTGGCAGAGCGGATGCCTACACTGCAGCGGCTCATTTTCACATGGCTATTGCTCTGTTACTAGTCATATCTTCGCTTTTCAAGTTCAATGACAACACAGTGAACTCTGGAATGGGACCTACATGGACAGTCTGTGACTTAGGTGTCACTTTTTCATCTGTGGGAGGCTTACTGATGGCTATGTCCAGGGTGCCTCATGAGAAGTTAAAAAGAGGTAGAAAGGCCTGAGTCTCAGAGCCAGAAAAAGGCACAGCCAGCTTGCTGAGAAATGTTGGGCAGGTTATTTACCGTTTAAGAATTTCAGATTTCTCACCTGTTAATTGGTAGGATGGGGTGTGGGCATTGGAAGGAATATGTCCTATTTCATCTCTATGGTACATCTGTGAGTCCTCCCCTTTCATTCATTGATTCAAGACATCCCAGAGCTATTTACAAAAATAACTGAAGCTGACATTTATCACCCTGCAGGCCCTATAAACTTTATATGCTCTCTTAGCCTTCATAACAACTTTACAAAGTGGCTACTTTATTATCTGCATTTCATGGATTGGGAAACTGAGGCACAGAGAGCTGAGGAAAAAGAAAGAGGTCTAACATTTACTGAACATTCACTATGTACAAGAGGCTGCATGTGGTCACTTTCAGACATGATCTTGTTTTACAATCGTACTAACTGCCTGCTGGGTCTTGTAAAGTCTCCATTATAGAAACCAGGGAAACTGAGGCTCAGTGAGGTGATATGATTAGTTCAAAGGATGTAAAGGAAAGGGCAGAGCCTAGGTTTGACCCCGGCACTGTACTGTGGCCAGTGTCCCTTCTTTTCCTGCACATCATGGATAGCTGGCAGGCAGGTGATGGCCCTTTACCAGCAGTGACCACTGTGGCTTCCATTCTGCTCTAGCAGAGACATAATTCCTAGAGGTCTCTTGATGTAGTTTCCCTTCAGTGCTGGGCTTTGTAACTGTCACAAGGATTATGGGGCTCCAGTGTTCAACTGTACCTGTCAATATCGCAGTGAGGAAATAGTACCATCCTCACAGATTGTTTTACGAAGACTGAATGACATGACAGATCTAAAATGCCTCATCCATGGACACATAGGAGGTACCTGATAAATGGTCTTCACCATCATTATTGGGAAATATTGCTTTTTTTTCTTCTTTTGTCTCTAAACCTGAACTCAGCACTTTACATTGAATTAAATACAAGCTATATGCTTGATGAACAAATAAATGAATAAATGTAGTTAACAGCTTGGAGTCTGGGGACCCTAATTCTAGGGCAGGCTCTGTTGTCATTACTGTGGGACCATTCAGAAGTGACCATTTCTGGACCTGAGTTTCCTCCCTTGTGTCATGGGGGAGTTGTCCCAAATGATCTCTGTGACTCCTTCTAACTAGGGATTTCTAAATTATTTAATCTGGAACCAGTAAAACCTGAGTTAGTGCCCTGAATCTTGTCACTACTTAGAGACCCTCTCTGACACTTTATCTGATACAATAAAATCCACTTTCTTGTTCTCCATGTGGGTTTTTTTGTGTGTAGAGTAGGTTTCACATTTTAGGCTTTAGGATAAGAGGAGATAGCTCTCTGCTCCTTTCATTTTCTTTTATGTTTCTGGTTCTCAAGTGGGTCCAGTCTGGGGCCTCAACAGACATTTGACAATGTCCATGGACACTCTTAGTTGTCACAGTGGGGATGGAGCGGGTGCCCAGGGATGCTGCTAACCATCCTAGAGTGTACAGGCCCCCTCACCTAACCACCCCCCCAATGAAGAATTATCTCACTCCAATATCAATAGCGTTGAGGATGAGAAGCTCTGTTTTATGTGGAGAATATACAGTATCGGCAAGGGATGAGACCCCCCTAATTCGGAGCTTGAGAGCATGGCTCCTGTTATCTGCGCTGCTAGCAGGATGCTCGCAGGCCGAGCCTGGGCTTGGTGATTAAAAGTGCACATAAAAATCCTTCCGCGTTTCAAAGGATCCAAAGGCACAATGAGGGAGCCTATTATAGTGCATCAGTCTCCTGCGCAGAGCAAACTCGTTGCCACCTGAGCCGAGGGTTTCTGAGCAGGTGAGGGCTGCAGCCTCCGCAGGGGACTGTTTCAGCCGAGGGCATGTGGATTTCAGCTGCGTGAGTAATCTCAGCATTAATGGGAATGATTATGCTGCCCTGCACCGGAAATTTACCCCTGAACGGGTAGCATTGTCCCACAGATGGAAGCCACTGGAAATCTGTTTCACTGTCAGGAAACACGAGGAAGGGTCACATGGGGGCAGTGCTCGTTGTCAGCTCGTGAACAGCTTCATGCCCACTGGCCTGCGCAGGGACAGAGTAGGGCAAATAGGCAGCATTCTCCATGACCAGTGTGAACCTGGCATGACATTGGGCCGGGTCGAGGTTGTCCTTCCCTTGTGGAGCCTTTTCTGTTCATTTCCTAGTGCTGCCACCTGGCTCCTGTCATTGTCCTAGGATCACAGTCCTTCTGCCACCCCCAGGAAAGTGGGTTAATAAACTCATTTCCTCTAAGGCGTCATGGGCTTGGGAATTAACTTCTTCAGGATAATTTGTCATTTAAAGGAATGTGATCAAAGAGACTCTGAGGCATAGATATTTGTCTTTCTGGAGGGTCTTAAGGTGCCTCCACGGATGTCATCTGCCCCTATAGGAATCCCTCAGATCTTGATTTAACTTGTTGTTGGAGTTACTTTTTTGCATATCATGATTTCTGGAAGCTCACTATTAAGAAGCAAAATTCAATTGACTAAATTTGAAGATCTAATTGGCTTTATTAAATGATACATGAATCAGGCGGCAACCAATCCAGCAAGAGGAAGGGTGCTCTGAGAGGTTGTACAAAAGGGAAGGTTTTTGTAGGAAGAGAGGCGGGGGCAGGGGAGTTATTAGCTAAAGAAAAGAAAGGATTATTTTCAGACCAGGACTTCTTTTTCGGGGGTGGAAAGGAAGGCAAAGGTTTTATCATGCAAATTGCCTCTTCTTACTTTGGGGGATGGAGAGGGCCCATGTGACAGATTACCTTACTGGTGCTTGACCAGAAAACTCCAGACTGGCTGATTAAGATTACATTTTCTGGGAGAGGTTGACACTGCAGTTAAATTGGATATTAAATCTAGGTTTGGTATCATGGGCTTTTAGCAGAGTGATGCCATTCTGGGCCCCTGGTTTTCTTTTTAACACTATGCAAGCAGTGGAGAAGTGGAGCTGCTGTGTCAGAGGGAGGGCCAGGCCCCTGTGTCTCCTCACAGAGCTCTGGGTCCTGAGATGACACTTCCCTGCAACCACTCGGGCTCCATGGGGCAGCACTCCTCAGGCGCTTCCTTACCACGGTCCATGAGATGCTGCTTCTTGGGCATCTGTAGGACTGGAAGGACTCTGCTAGAGGCTGGAGGTGAGGGCCTCGCTGCTCTGAGAGCTAAGCAGATCAGTAAATATGCGTGGTCTGGCCTGGGAAACTGTCAGGGAACATAGCATGAAAATCACTGCCCTTGGGTGACCTTGACAAAGCCTGGCCACTTTAAAGCCTGGAGACTGAAAGTAGATGGTATAAGCCACCATGGTAACTGGCATCCTACCAGAGTCAATGGGATTGAATTCATTTGTTAATGCATTAAGTCAATATTCACGGAGCACCTGCTATGTACCAGATATGCCTCTAGTTCCTGGGGAGACAGGGGTTAACACATCCCTGCCTTTAAGGAGTTTATATTCCAGTGGCATGGGGTTGGGGAAAAAAGGAAACCACAAATAAATCCATAAAATATGTTATCAGTAAGCTTTATGAAATAATGCAGGATGAGGCACGTGCGTGTGTGAATTAAGGAAGTGGTCTTTGGTCTTTGAGCTGGAGCCAACCATGTCAAATGCCAGTAGAAGAGGGTTCCAGACACGGAGCACAGTGTGGATAAAGGTTCTGAGGTGAGACTATGGTCATCAGGCTCAAGAAACAGCAAGAAGCCCAATTTTGTCTTTGAAAAGTTTTTAATTAACCCCTGCCAATTTCCAACTATTTTTGACAATTTTGGTGTATAAAAATTTTGAGAGTGTGTTTATTAAAGCTGGGGACAGTAAAACAAGAAAGGGCCAAAATAGAAGCAGCGGCAGGAGAGAGACTGGGCAGGGCTGCTGTCAGCTCACTGGAGAGTCAGAGAAAAGGGGGCCCTGGAGATAAGTTCAGGGGGTTAGCCTGGGACGAGTTGCCACTGCTCATTGCTCTCCTGGTTGCAAGTCTCATGGACCCTTAGAATTTAGGAGAAAAAAAATTCACTTGAAAAGGAGATTTGAGATATTTTTTTTGTATTTGACCTTTACGTCAAGCCAGTGAGGCCTGCTGTAATCTAGCATTATCCAGTTTTGCACCGTGAAAACGAGGTTTGGGAAGTGAAAGGAGTTGGCCATCCCATGATGCCTGCGAATGTGAATGCAGCGGGGCTAACCACAAAATTGGCATGAAGGTCGTGCAGAAGGAAAAACAGCAAGAGAGTGAAGCCAGAGGCTGGTCTGGAAGGAGCACTGTGGTTGCTTCTCTCTCTCCCACTGCGTCCTGTCCCAGCTCTGGGCAGGCACACGTGGGTGCCTAACGCTGGAGCACATTCTTGACTTTGGCTGTGTGGGTTGCAGCTTCCAAAGCGAGAGGCAGGCTCAGCCTCCCAGCAGGACTCACTGGGGGAGAATTACTTAACCCTAAGAAGGGGAGTCCGATGATGGAAAGCCAAAAATAAACACAGGTGTTCACCCTCTGAAGAGTAAGTGGTATTGTATTCCCACGCAGTACCCAGCACACGGCTGGTTGTGAACAAATGTAAATTCCATTTTCAGCTTCCTTTGGGTCAGTATCTTTACTGTTGCTGGTAGTATTAATGGGATTTACAAAGCACAGTCAAGTAATTTGTAGCATTTACTCATTTATTTACTTAGTTTATTTATTTTGCTTTTTTATAGCTGTTTTAGGGGCACTGTGTCTTAGGCCCCTAAAAGCAATATTTGAAAGACTATAAAAACAGGTTCATGCAAAACTAAAAAAAAAAAAAAAAAATCCCTTTATTTCATTCGCATGGTTTTAAGACTTCGCTGTTACCTCAGAAGCCCTGCCCTTACTCTTCTCTGTTCACGGTATAAAAACTCAGGTTATACTTGCAGTACTTGGAATATGGCAGGGTTTTAAATATAAGCCCTGTGAGTGCTGGTCAATGGACAAGGACACTTTGGAACGTGATTTGTGTGTCTGGCTCTGTGCTGCTTGTTTTCCTCCTTAATGACTAAATCACTCCTTGGAAATAAATGAGTCACTTGCAGAGACTCCTGCAGACTCTGGGGCCCCGGGGGCACTCTTTTAGTGACTGCAGAAAAATAGACCACTGTGTGGGTGTTAAGTCCAGCCCAATTCATCTGCTCTGCATGTCCCTGTAGCTATTCAAGTTATGTAGGAAGCAGGATAACTTATTATGAGGAGAGCAGAGCTGAGTTCAAAACTCTCATTCATCACTCACTAGCTGTGTGACCTCAGGCAAGTTATTTAACCTTTCTGATCCTCAGTGCTCTTATCAGAAGGCTAGTCTGAGAATCCTGTAAAACGCTGTTTATAAAGTGGCTAGTAGAATGCCTGGTTTGTAATTTATTCTCAATCAATGGATGGCATAGAGACCTTTGGGGATAAATTTATGTTCTGTTCTACTAAATCCATTGTATTTTCTCTCCTTTCCATTAAATATATGGAATAACTGTGATAATGACAAACAGCAAACACTTTGAGGGCAGGGATAGTGTTTAATGAATTTGCCTTCTGGGGGTGGGTAGAGTGCTCTGCCCAGAAAACAGAATCTATGCCCATTTAGTGATAGATGATGTGACTAGAACTCGTGGATGGATCGTTAGGGGTGATTGAGAAAGATTCTGGAGTTTTAGATGATCGTGCAACAGGCTGCAGACAAATTCCATAATATCACAAGGTATGGTTAAGACACAGGCTTTATTTGGGAAGCTTATGAAATAAGGGTTAGCAAGAAAAGAAAACACACAGTCCTGAAATCTTCTATTATCCCCAAGGAGAGGCGACCTGGGGCCACTTTGATCTGCTGAACAATCTGTGGGGATCATTTCAGGGCAGGAAATGTGTCCCCTATTGCCATGCTTTCTTATGGGGTGCTATGATATGACTATTTGTATCCTAAACTTCATGGTGAAATCCTAACCCTCAAAGTGATGGTATTAGAAGGTGGGACCTTCCCGAGGTAAAGTTCTGAGGGTGGAGCCCTCATGAATAGGATTCGTGCTCTGATAAAGAGACCCCACAGAGATCCTTCACTTCTTCCACCGTGTGAGGACACACATGTACCATGGAGATGGCTCTCCCCAGAACCTTACTGCGTGGTACCTTGATTTTAGACTTCCAGTCCCCAGAACTGTGAAATTAAATTTATATCGTCCATGATATTTTGTTACAGCAGCCCAAACATACCAGGGCAGAGAATCTAACACGGGAAAGTAGTTTTGTCGAGTGGGTGTGGTATGGAGGGAGAAGACAAATACACTGCAGGGAGTCAGGTGCTCTGGGTCTGGGTGCTACTGTCTCCAGGGGTTCTCCAGGAAAACTAGCTTCCCAGCACCTAGAGAGTTGGGGCCTGTGGGTCATTGCAGGCCCTCCTGCTGAGAGAGGAATCCCCTAGTCCCATGGGCAGCTGAGTTATGGGGAAGCTCTTCTTGCTGGCTAGCTAGTTCATTGTTCAGATGATTCAGAGAAAACCTCTGGGGTTGGTTTTAGACAACCCTGGTTATAATAATAAAACTATCTACAGATGCCACATTTCTACTCTGTTAATGAGATAGTTTAACAATAGTAATAGAAGTCCTATGGTTGCTTTGTTGCTTTGATAATATTAATATTTTATGTTTCTTCTCAAGTGCTTCTGTTTCTTAAGTTTTTCTTATACTTTCTTTGAAGTTTTTACCAATAACTACAATTTCCTAGGTTCCTACTTTGTATCAGTCACTTGTCATAAAGTCCTCACAAGAACCCTGAAAGGCTAACATTATTAAGCCAGTTTTGTAGAGAAGGAACTGAGTAGCACACGATTGAAATGATTTGTTGAAGTCCCAGAGCTAGAACCTGGTCAGGTGAGAAGTGAATCCGAGGTCTGTGCTACCACAGGTTGAGCTCTGCCTGTTTGCTGTTGAAGGGGGAGGAAGAGTTGTGGTTTTGTTGGCTTTTCCTTTCACCAAGGAAAGCAGCAGAATGCAGTGGTTTCTCCTACCTCTGTAAGGCTCAAAGAATGAAGGTCTTTGACGTGCTGGGCACTCAACACCAGGAATGCTAGTTGGCTGGTATGCCAAAGAGGGAGCCATTGGTCCACTCTGCCCTTGTGCCACGCAGACTAGCAAGAGTGTGGATTGGAGTGTTATGGATATCAACCCAAATTATTCATGCATATCTACAGGCCTGCTAGTAACTCACTGATAGTCCATTTGATTCAGTTGGTCTACCAGACTAGTCTGAGCATGCTATCTGCCACATTGGCTTCCTCAATCATGAGCAAAAAAATTGGGGAAAAACTGGATACCCGGAAACTATGTAAAAAAAGTGAGCATTGCTATTTTAACCTAGCACAAACATTGTTATAAAGAATTCATTGTGTAAGTGTAATCCATTTCCACTGTGGAACTTTGGGAACTGTATCCTTAACTGGACATTTTTCTGGTCTTATGATATTGGATATCCTACCTCCAAATTTAAAATTGCTGCAAAGCCTCAACTTATTATTAAAAAGGCATGTCACTTAAATGAGAATCTTTAGCTGGTGATAAGAGGGACAGGCAAGGTAACCAAAAGATGCATTTGGCTTGGAAAGCATTACACATTTGCAAAACTCCACTCTTTTCCAGCTGATTATTGTAACACATGGGAGGGGGCAGAGAAAGAGAGAAAGAGAGAGAGAAATGTAGTTTCATCAATATTTCTGGGACACTTGAACATGCAAAGGCCAGAGATATGAAACTCTTCTCGGTCGATAACTTATTGATTGCATGAGCTGTTTACTAATGAGCCAACTGCAGGAAAGCCAGGACCCAAAAGTTTCTATCCCCAGATGTGCTGACATGTTTCAAATGGAATGTGTTTGCAAGAACACCGTGTGTGACTGGGGATAAAACTCTGGAACCTTTGACATATTTCTTGGGCTCACAGTCATATATTATTCATGTTGATAATTAATCACAAGGTCTATTCACATCACAAACACAGAAGAGGCAGAGTTCGAAGGATTGATGGAAGTTCATTGCCACAAGTGAGTGTTTTTCTAAAGGGAGGTTTGTCACTCGGGTTTTCTGACTTGTGTTATGCCTGGAAATGAGATGGATGAGGTATTTTCTCAAAAACTAAAAGTTTGGCAAGATCATTGTGCTAGAAATTATGAGAGGGACAGGTCGCCTTCTTTTTTGGACCACAAATTGATGAATTGAGTTGGCAGTGTTAGTACTGTGGCTGCCACAGCAGAAAATAACATCTTGATTCCTCTAGAATGTAAAGTGAAGCTAAAATGTACACACAATGGAGGTGGGTGAAGGGGGCATGGGGGACATCTGTAATAGTGTCAACAATAACACTTCTAAAAAGAAAATAAAATGTACACACAAGTACACACACATTAATGAGGTACTCACATAGTGGGGTGACTGCCGGAATCTATATGTGATGTTCAGAGCTGAGGAAATGAACCCTTTATGAACCCCCACTCTCTGGGGCTCCCTCAGGTTCCTGTGTGTTGAGCCAGGAGTGATGAGGCCTCCAACTTGAGAGTGTTACCCGAGTGAAGTCTGCTGTAAATTGTATTTTCACTTGTAATTCATGTCTAATATAAAATACACATAATTATATAGATATGAGGGTGTCAGTTACTGGTCTAATCATTTACACTGGAAAACTAACTTAGTCCTCACAGCAGTCCTGGGAGAAAGGTTCTGTCTCTATTTCACAGGTGAGAAAACTATATCATAGAGAGGACACTTCTTTCCTTTTGAAGTAATAGGAACCGAATACTGGAAGGCTTGCTGAGGTGGTTATATCCTGAAAGGTTATTTATAACAGTTCCTTTAAGTTCAACTCTTTGTTTGCTGCTGATAAAACTATGACAAGAAAAAGAGGCCCGGTGGAGTGAAAAAAGTCTGGATTTGGGGGTCACAATAGTTATGTCTCATTTTTTATATGTGTGACTTTGGAGAAGGCTTGTGATATAAATCAGGTCATAATAGAAGGGTCATATTAGATGATCCCTCAGGTTTCTTCCAGCTGCCAAGGTCCATAACTGTACTCAAGATGACATGACCCAAGGGGCTCATGGCCCTTTAATGAAAACATTTAAAACTGTCCCCCAGACCTTCTGGTTCCTAATTCCATATAAGATACAGAATCCCGGCACTCCTTCCAGTTAGAATAACAAGAAGGCAGCTGGTGGGTCTTAGTAGGGGTAAAGTCCTGAGATTTCTGTCTGGGGTTGAAAGTATTGCGGCGAAGACTAGGGGAGAGGTGGTGAAGAACAGGCACAGAATGGTGAGACGCTAGGGCCTCATACTAACTAGTTGCCTCCACTCTCTCTTATCTAAAGTCTGGGCCCTCCGTTGTCTCATCTGTTCTTCTTACTGGGCTAAAGCAGGGTGAGGAATCATCCTGAGAGGGGCACTGATGTAAGGGCCTTGATCATAATTGTGTACGGGATGGAAAACCTCTAAACTGGAGGGGCTCTGTGGATAGTGGGCATCGAGGTGTGAGGGGGTGGACGGACGGTGGGAAGTCAACAGCGCTGAGGGAGGGCACAGCAAAGGGCGGAGAAAGGAAAAATGACCCTTAGCCAATCTCAGGCTTAAACTCTTCAGGTGTATTTCATTATTTCCCAAATGTTTCTGTAAACTAGATTCAGATAAATACACTTACATAAGCAAACTCGAAATCAAGGAAGTTTCAACTGGAAGGCTAATTTGAATCATCTACCAAGCTGAATTTAACTACCAATATAACTAGACTAGAATGCTGGCAAATCTATTCTGAAAGTGAATTGAAAATTAGATTTCCCGGTGAGCACAGCATTAGAGCAAAGGGAGTTAGTTTTAGGACATAAATGTTTAATAGCAATGGGATAAGATAGCCCTGGGTTCCTTCTCCACAAGAGCGACACAGGAATGGGAAGGCTCCCGGTCATGAGCCAGGGCCCTCCCTTCTGCCAACCCTAGGCTCTCTGACTCTTTGCCTAAGCTCCAAGGTGCTCTTTCTCCATCCCTACTTTTTTTTTTTTTTTTTTTTAAATATGTTTTTATTGGTTTCAGAAGAGGCAGGGAGAGGGAGAGAACAATAGAAATATCGATGAGAGAAACATCCATAGGCCGCCTCCTGCACCCCCCCTCCTGGGGGCCGAGCCCGCACCCCGGGCATGTGCCCTGGCGGGGCATCGAACCAGGGACCTCTTGGTGCCACACTGAGCCACACTGGTCAGGCTCCCCATCCCTTCGCCTGGCTCATTCATTCTTCAGATAAGCTAGTATTACGTAACACTGATTTTGGTTTCCTTGCTTATTTACTCTAAGTCATTTTTGTTTCTAAGGCATATTTTTTCTTAAATTATGCCGACATTACAGTTTATTTCTCAGAATTAATTATGTTGCTGTCATCCCTGTCTGTTTCTGTCGCTTACAGAGAAATTTTGATCAACCACTCTAAGAGTTTGTGATTGATACATGGAAAGAAGAAAACTCTCTCTCTGCTGCCACCTTGCTAAAGAGAATTTTACTCCCCACGTTTACCCCCTGCTCCCTGAGGTGGGCTCTGTTCCTTAGGTTGCTGTTGTGCTAAAATCACCGTCGGATGCATGACCTTGTGTAAGGCTTTGCTTCTTGATTAGTAACATGAGGACTGGGAGCTAAGGGATCTGAGGAGTTTTTTCTTCTAGTCTCAACATGTCACATTTTTGTGGTTCTTCTCTTGGGTTTCATGACATCATGGGGACCAGACTTTGTTAGAGAAGGTTTCACAATGACATTTTAATGGGTCCTCTAGGGAATGAGAGAGGCTCATTCTCTTAGTTGCCAAATGCTTTTCTAAAAGTGTCTGGGGCCGCGTCTACACTAACCGATGAGTGTGTGTGGGAGACTATGTATGGAGGTGAGGTGGCACAGGACACACCATTCACTGAGTGCTCGTGGGGGTTGCGCTTCTTTCTGACCAGTCGCGTTTAGCAGTCACACGCTGATAAACTTTGGCCTGGTAAGTGGGATGACGGCAGGGATTTTCCTGAAGTGAATTGGTTCCTCCTCAGAGAGCCCAAAGGATTACACTGAAGCAATGTGAAAGGAATTGCTTTAACAGTTAATTAAAACAACACAAAATAAACAAAAAACTTCCACCTACATGGGAAGATTTAGTGACATTTGTATTTCTTTTCTATTGAAGGATTTGTATAGATTCTGCATTCAGAAAATTAACAAGATTTACAAGAACGCATGGAACCCTGCAGCAACAGATGTGCCCACAAAGCCGTTATAATAGCACTCTTTTAAGATAATGCCGGAGGAATATTAGGTTAATTCCATAATGGCTGTAGTGTCCTCTGCCCAGAGGGCGAAATGCCAACACCAAAAATTGCCGCCACTGATTACAACAATGTGGACAAAGATCATTAAAACTGTCCAGTGACAAGAAAGCTACATCAGTGGGTGGTGTTAAAAGTAAACCTTGAGCAATACGCAAAGGGCCTGCACTCAGAAGGACACCACTTCTTCCCAGTGTTCATAACATAGAAGTAGAAGTCAATGGCGATCCAAGAGCCACTAAGGCAGCCTGTGTTCACTGAAGGGCCCCGTATGCTCAGTCTCCTTGGGGCATCCTTGTGTCCCCACGTGGCTCTCTGTAGGGGAAACGTCACACAGGTGGCTTCCTCTCCCTGCCCTGCCCTCCAGTCCCCCCTGTTTATGGAACACGGCCAGCAGCCCCCTCCTTGAATGGGGCTCCCGTGAGCCTCCGAGGCTTTCTTGATGTTTCTGGAGCCCTGGTCACCTTGGACTCATGACAGCATCTCCAGTGACGGCGTCCTTACTTCCAGGTGTGCACCTTGATGGCCCTGTGGCGCAGGGGGCTTTGCGGGGCTGTGTGCGGACAGGCAGCCCTTCCCAGATACCCAGCAAGTGCAAAGGGTTTGGGAGACCACAGAGAGGGGCAGACGCCGGAAAGAGAGGGGCCACGTTTAGATTTCATTCTCCGCAGGCAGCTCCTACACGGCTTTTTTTGGGAGAGTCAGCAACTTGCCTTTAGGTAAATATTTGGAAGGCTTACTGTTGTTGCTTAAAATTTTTTGGTTAGATGTGAGCACAGCTCTTAATGACATTCACCTCATAGCTCCTTAGTTCATTAAAGGGTGGGGAAATTCCATTCCATGGAGGCCTATTAAGGGAAGTAATTTTATTAAAATCCTAATTATTATTTTAGGGCATATAAATTAATATGCATGTTTGTGAAGTGTTCCCTCTCCCTGCTTAGGATGCTGCATCGACAATTAAAATATAATAAAGATGATTAATAATGAATAAACATAAAATTAAAATATCATAAAATACGCAATTAAAAAACACTAAAAAATCCTAGCTGAGCGAAATCATTAGAAAAGGCTAATCATGACTGGAAGAGAAGTGTTCTGGAAGATGCTGCTGCTAAGCAGTATTTAACCACGGAGAGCCTTTAAGAACTGCCTAATTCATGGCTCATCAGCAGTAATAATGCGGATCTTGTCAGTCCCTTGGTGCCTGAAATGAGCAAACCAAAAGGGACCTGGGTCAGGCCCTGATGCAGAATTGGACCTGCCATTTACCCCTGTGTCCTAAAAAAGGTCCATCTTGGGCCTGAAGGAAAGAGGCCAGGTGTGTTGTCAAGCATGTACCACTGGTAGTAATAAATCTCAATACTGTTTTATTAAATTTAATACTGTTTATGTGAGTACTGACATGCTTGCATTATTCAAAACAGCTCTCTGGAGTAAGGGGTGGGATAACCTCTAAAGTCCCTTTCTGTGTTAAAATTCCCCCCTGTACAGGGAAGCAGGGGCTGCACTATAACAGAAAAGCATCGAACCAGGATTTAGACACCTGGGTCTGATGGCTTTGTTTTCAAGGCCTCAGTTTTTGCATCTTTAAAATGGAGAGTGTGATACCTTCCCCATTGAATCACTGGGGAGCACAAATGAAAAATGTGTGTGAGGTATAAAAAGTATAAATTCCTGGAAACAATACAAATACTTTTGCTTTAGCTGATGAGATACCCAGGTCCAGGTCTGGTGTTTAGGCCCCAGGGCTCGGGGGGTCTTTTGGGAGAGCAAGCTGATTTCACTTCCTTTCCTGATTTCCAATTTCTATTCCTTGTCTTTTTACTGATCTCACAATATATGTTGCCTTTGTTTCTCGGCAACCTCACATTCTTTCTGAAAAGACACAGGATGGAAGTAAAAAAAAGTTAAAGTGCTTGTTTTTATTGTTTTAGGAAAGGGATTGGATCCATAGACTATCTTAATCGGGATAATAAGCCCATCGTGGTAGGAAATTTTATATCTTTCTATCAGAAGTTGGTTCCTTGGTGCCTCTAAAGGTGCTTTGATTTTCAAGGTGTTGTGTAAAATGTCCCGTGAGGGGAAAACATTGAAATTCTTGCCTAGGCCTTTTATGTGCCAGAGAGGAAATTTTGCTTTCTAACCGAACAGGTAGCCGAGAGAGTGAGGCTGTGAGGGTGTGACAATAACAGCCTGCTTTGTGCCGGCTGTTATGTGAAGTGTCTGTATAACTTGTCCCCATCATTAGTACAACACTGAGACGCTGGCGTTGCTAGCCCCCCTGCACACATAGGGAAATGGGGGCACAGGAAAGTTAACTTACTCAGTTTATGTAGCTGTGAGATTATAAGACCGGTGAGCAGCTGGGACCGAGAGATGCATCGTAGGGAGAGGAGGGCCTTCCACCGGGAAGGAAGGGAGACAGGCACTGGCCACACCTCCACCCCTGGCTTGCCTGGGAGCGTCACTGTGCTCATCTGATATTGGGGGGCAGACCCTGTGGACTGGGAAGCACGCTGAAGTGGATGCCAGGCTCCTTGTTTTGAAATCACATCACCCCTCAGGGGAGAGTCTCCGGCTGCCCCACAGCTCTGGGAGTTACCTAGGAGTGCAGTGGCTCGGCCTCTGCCCTGCCTCTGCCCTGCCTCAGCCTCAGCCTCAGCCTCTGCCCTGCCTCAGCCTCAGCCTCAGCCTCTGCCCTGCCTCAGCCTCAGCCTCAGCCTCTGCCCTGCCTCAGCCTCAGCCTCAGCCCTGCCTCAGCCTCAGCCTCAGCCTCAGCCTCTGCCCTGCCTCAGCCTCAGCCTCTGCCCTGCCTCAGCCTCAGCCTCTGCCCTGCCTCAGCCCTGCCTCTGCCCTGCCCTGCCTCAGCCTCAGCCTCAGCCTCAGCCTCAGCCTCAGCCTCAGCCTCTCCCTCAGCCTCAGCCTCAGCCTCAGCCTCAGCCTCAGCCTCAGCCTCTGCCCTGCCTCAGCCTCAGCCTCAGCCTCAGCCTCAGCCTCTGCCTCTGCCCTGCCTCAGCCTCAGCCTCAGCCTCAGCCTCAGCCTCAGCCTCAGCCTCAGCCTCTCCCTCAGCCTCAGCCTCAGCCTCAGCCTCTCCCTCAGCCTCAGCCTCAGCCTCTGCCCTGCCTCTGCCCTGCCTCAGCCTCAGCCTCAGCCTCAGCCTCAGCCTCAGCCTCAGCCTCTGCCCTGCCTCAGCCTCAGCCTCTCCCTCAGCCTCAGCCTCAGCCTCAGCCTCTGCCTCAGCCTCTGCCTCAGCCCTGCCTCAGCCCTGCCTCTGCCTCAGCCTCTGCCCTGCCTCTGCCATCTCCACTCTGCTGTTGCCCAGAATCACCCCTGCCTTTTTCCCAGAAGGGGTGGCAGAGACGAGGGGCACGAGGCTGTCTCTCCATTCCGGGTCACAGTCGCGGCCTGTCCCACCTTGTCTGCCTGAAGGGCTGTCGCTGGCACCCGAGAAAGGTGCTTCCTTCAATGTGAAGACTGAACAAAGGAGTCCCTTCTCCATTTCTCTGAGCTTGCTGCCACTTACTGGGTGCTTGCCACATGCCAAGCACTGAGCCCTGAGCCTCGTGGGCAGCGTGACGTCAGATCCTAAGAGCTCCTCGTAACAAGTAGGTGGGGTACCCTCCCGCTTTTACAGGCGATGAGGCTTGGGCTGAGAAAAGCTACGTGACACCGCCAGGCTAGTTGGTGGGGGCCGGGCCTCTCATGCTGAGGTGCTTGGTTCTGGCAGCTCGATCCCCAGTCGGGGGCGTGCAGGAGGCAGCCGATCAATGACTCTCTCATCATTGATGTTTCTCTCTCTCTCCCTCTCCCTTCCTCTCTCTGAAATCAATAAAGATATATTTAAAAAAAATAATTGAGAAACTGAATATTTCATGTGGCAAAGCACTACACTGTATGCTTACTCAGCTCTCTCTGTCTCTCCATCTCTGTCTCTCTGTCTCTGTCTTTCTCTCCATCTCTGTCTGTCTCTGTCTGTCTCTCTCTGTCTCTGTCTTTCTGTCTCTGTCTCTCTCTGTCTCTGTCTTTCTGTCTCTGTCTCTCCATCTCTGTCTCTCCCTCTGTCTCTCCCTCTGTCTCTGTCTCTCTCTGTCTCTCACCTCCCTGAGAAGGATTCTGCCCTCAAGCCACAGTGAATTGCAGTTTTGCTCTGGCCTCCGGCCCCCGTGCCTTTTTGTGTTGTTCTTTCTTCCTGGCTTCTCCTCTCTGTATCTGGAAAGCTCCAACCCATTTTTCAGTGCTCATTTTAAAATGCTACATCCTCTATCACATCACCCCGGTGTCCTTTCTGGAGAAAGAATTGTTCAGTGTTTTGGTACCTGAGTAAGGCCTTGCGTGTGCACCTTTTAATAACATGTGCTGTGGCCAGCTGATTTCTCTACTCCTGCCAGTCTTTTCCCCCAGGTTAGAACAAATCTGAAATTTACCTGTATTTTACAGTGAATATGTGCATTTAATTTTGCCCTTCTTTTTTCTCCCCTCCCCTCTCTCAGTGTCATTTACATGTTTTTCAATAATGGCATCTTAGAATCAGGAAATACGGTCCGTGCTGCCTTTTAATCTTCCCTGCTGTGCTGTGCTGTGCACTCAGGAGTGCAGGTGTAGGTAGAATATTTTTTCTCCATCTTTTTAGACATAAGTACTTGGCAATTTGTCTTGCATATCATAAGCTATTGAATAAATGAATACATGATGTACCAAAAAGAATGTGATTGTGATAAACAAAATGCAGTTAACTTATAGCTTCACCGGGCATTGGGCATTTGCTTAGAAGTTTTCTTTCAAAACTCTGTAACTGGAAGCTTTTATTTCAGGGAGCCAGACGAATTTTTACTAGCTGTTTGTCTCCCCACAGGTGACTGTCACTTCCTAACTATATAAATGTACATCAATCAGTTGAACCTTGGTTTTCTTATCTGGAAAGATGGGATAATAGCATTTATCGGCCTCAGAGATTTGGAAGGGTTTATAAACATAAGTACTATGCTCATGTAAGATATTTCTCTTAGGCTTATGCCATAATTTTCATCTGCCACAGAGCTGACCTACGTGGCTAGTTGCTCAGTGATGCTCTTACTCTAGAGTCGTGATGTCTGCCCTCTTCCTCCTCCCAGGTGTAACTTGTTTTCAGGTGCTCACGTCTTCCCACACGGCCATCTGCCTTAGCACAAGCCGATCACACTCCCATAAGGGTGGCAAGGGCATTTCCATTTGCCTTGTGAGTAATGTGTTAGGAAAAGACATGGAATCCAATCAATGAGATTTGAGGGCAAAAGATTCTGAGAGCTTCTTGAAAACATTTTATGGCTGGTGAAGGAGAACTGCAGGTTCTGACTCTAGGAATTATATTCATTCAGGTTCAGGGAGGAAACGATAGACCGGGGATTACAAGCCTCATTAATAGTAATAAAGAGCATGTGTTCTTCAAAAATAAATGAACAACACATACATAAATAAAATATATAGAGAGTGCCATTGGCAGTGATCATGTCTCTTCTTCCTGTGGGCATTTTTATCTGGATGTGACACTTGCTTCCGTTATTGCACTGCCATTAGGTCATATTGATACTGAGGGTTCTGCAGAAACAAAGGTTGAATAGAACATGGACCCATGATGACATTTTGAGTCTCTGAATCACCCAACCCAGAAGCCTACCTACCCTGGACTACCAGTTATGTCAGAAAATATATGATCGTATTATTTAAGCCAGCTTGCATTAGTATTTCTGTTGCCTGCAGCCATCAGCATCTATCTTCATTCGTATATACCCCGAATGCTAATGTCCTCCCCAATAAACAATTTACCTCTCGCATCTTTTTGTTCTGCTTTTCTTCTGCAAAGCTAATGTTATTATCCAGGAGGGATGATCTTTTTGCAGTGTCAGTGACTTTTAGGCAAACCTCTTTCCTACTCAGCGTGGCTCTATTTCTAAGGCAGTTCCAGGCATCATAATGGACCCTTAATTGAATAGGCCCCTGGCATTGACGGGGACATGTGCCATTTATTGCCCAACAGACATTTGGCTACATGCTATGTTGGTGAATTTCATCATTTTTCACTAACTTATTAATTTAAAAATATGTGTAGAACAGCTACAGGGGTAGATACTAGTTCAGGTTCTGGGGATACGACAGTGAACAAATGGAGAGATTCTTACTTGGAGGTTAGTGAGAATGTTTCTGGCCAGTCACAGAAGAGAATGGGCTCTGAGAAAGTTTAAGAGAAGGAAAAGCACATTAGGAGGATGCTGCCTCAGGAGGAACCAAGAGTTTTCTAATTATCTGTAAAATTAGAAGGAATGGCTTAGGTGAGCAGTCATTTCTCTAGTTGATGCTAAACTCATTTCCTGTTTCCTAAATTTTCTGGAGGAAGGAACACCTCTCTAGTATTAATGCTACCAAACAAATGCAGGACCTGGAAACCAGCAGGAGGCCAGTCTTGTTGCTGTTTGTAATGACTTGGATATAGGATGGAAGAATACCCGGTGAGGAGCTAGGGACTGGGACAGAGCCCTCACAGGCTTATAGCCAGCTAAGGCTTTGAGGTCAGTCATTGGTTCTCTCTGGGGATTGTATCTTGGAGACTGTGGATTGCATGCTGTCTGAGCTCCCTCTGACCTCACGCCATATGAAGTTCAGAATCAGTCATGAAAATTAACAAATACCTCCAAAATATAGGCAAATATAAGGAAAACTTTTAATTGATAGAGACGTTGCTTTTACTCACTAAGAGGAGGAACACTGGAGTTTTAGAAATTTGGATGAATTATTTTAGATGCCAAAGTCCAGGTTTTCAGCAGTGGTGGCCAAAGCTCATACAGATGCATCTACCTCCTCTTTCAGGCAGTTCGCGAGCCAGGGCTGGTTGGCCATTTTCTTGTTGGGGAGCAGTTTTCCTGCAGGTTTCAGGGAAAGATCGCTACAACCAGTAAGTACTTCAGTTATGGCCCCATGGCTCCTATTAAACTGTGCTCGGTTCTTTGTGCATTTTGCTGATCTGAGCCTCTCAGGTGTGGTTGTTAAGAGATGATAGGAGTCCCATCTTCCCAAGTTCCGCTCATCAGGCCATGAACACATACATATCCATTGACAGTGAGTCCACATAATGTGTTGTCCAAACTGGGGACACTCTGGAGAGTGAATGGGAACATTTAATGCTTATGTTGGGGAATAGAAGTAAACTTGGACTGGCTTGAAAACACTTGGTCTTATGCATGCCTTATGCATTGAACACCAGGTCTTTAGAAGTGGGGGGATTATATATAATGTGAAGACATATACAACTACCAGGTCATCACTCCCAGCAAGGTTTGCAAATGCCTCTGCCCCCCCCCCAGTGAAGTCTTTATAAACCCCATCGAGTGTCTGATTCCCTTGCTTTGTTTGAAATAAATGTTGGATGACTAATTGCCTCACAGGAAATCCTTTTAACTTGTCACTTTGCTAAAAATTAAATAAATAAATGAAACATGCTTTATCCCTTCCCAATATAGTTAATTCTACTCTTTTGCATTTTTGTTTTCTCCATGTTTAATTCCATCCTTTAAAAGACGCAAACAGAAGAGAACCCTTTTTAAAATTAGTGCAATAACTGTGCTGCTCGTGCCACACTGTGAGAGGGCTGTTGAAGAAAATAGCATGACCCCATCTCAAACATTAAACCATTTAGATGTGAGACCTTCAAAATCTGATTGAAGGGATCACATTGAGAATTGGTTTTATCTTGGCTCATATGCTTTCTGATGTGTTCTGTCTCCCCAGCACAGCACTTTCCCCTAGGAGAATATTAATCATGGGTTTCTAGTTAATTAGTTAATAGTATGGATAGCTGCATTTTTACATTTCCGACTCATCATTTCTGGCGTTCAAGGGTATCGTAAATAAACTTCAGCTTTACAGCAAATACTCTAACTATTGAGATAACCTGAAAGGTGCTTTGGTAATTGCCTCTACGCACACCAACCTTGTCACTACCGTGGACGATGACGCCGTTAGGTCATGCAAGACGCCCAGTGTGGAGGGAATAGTTCTGATTATACTGGCTCATAAAGCATGATCCAAAAATCTTAAGGGCTTTTTATATCTATCTGCTCTCTTCTTTCTAAGGGGCCTACCACTCCCTGGTGGTAAGGTATTCATAGAGACATTACATACAGTAATTATAATAAAAATAGCACTCTCCATTTGCATAGCAGGTTATCATTTACAAAGTAGTTTTGCATATTCATTATCTCATATGACCCTCTCCACAACCATTGGAAAAAGATTTTTGGCAGGGAATATTATGAGTTCATAACACTCTATTTTCTTTTCCTCTTGGGAAAACACAAGATGTTTCTCAGGCTTCCTTGGAGTCAGGCATGCCATGCTCTGGCCAATGGAATAGGCACAAGTGGTATGTGCTGTTTTTAAGCCTTGGCCTATTAAAAACTCCTGTTTATATAACCTACTCGAATTTCCCCCTATTGAACAGTTGTTTGCAAAGAATCCAGAAGAGGACATCAATGATCTAGAGCAGGGGTCAGAAAAGTACGGCCAGTGTGTCAAAGCTGGCCTGCCACCTGGTTTTATATACAAAGTTTGGTTGAAATTCAACCACGTGGATTTCTTGACATATTGCCAGTGGTTGTTTCTGTGCTACACTGTCAGAGTTGAGTAGTTATAATATAAGGCCTGTAAAGCTCAACATACTTTCTTTCTGGCCCTTTACAGATAGTAAACAGGTGATAGATCCACAAGATAGAGGGAACCCGAGTCCCTGAATCACTGTGTGGAAGGCTGCAGGCTAAATACCCATACCAAAGGTCAGGTCAACAAGAAATAACCTTGTGTTATATTAAGCCACTGAGGTTTTTATGTGTTTGTTTCAGTCACTATCCTACCTTTATTAACATAATTGTTTTATATTCAATTTATTGATGAATTAATGAAGCTCAGAGAAGTGAAGCTGCTCATCTAGACTCACAGAGTCATAAACCAGTAGTGGTAGACAATCCAGAAGTTGAACCAACTCCTTGGGTAGATTCCTATTAAGAATCTAATCTCAGTTGTTATTTGACCATTTGAGTCCTAAAACCCTCTTGTTTGGAGCAACTCAGAGTTGATACTGTGAGGGAATTTGGGTATTTTGATGCCATGCCAGTGTGCTTTTCAATATATCTCAGATGTCACTACTGAACATATATCAACAATATATAACATGATACTTTAAACTAAATACCTAAATGCCTAAAATGTAATATCTTTCAAGGTCAGAAGAAGTTAATGTGGCTCTCAAACTATCCAGTATGATATAAAAAACCACACTGGAAGAAGGAATGTTGCAATACACTAATTTTATAGGTTGGTAAAATTGGGGCTTGATAAAGTTCCTATTCCCCCTTTTTTGACAGCTCTGTAAAATGTCTCCTTTGTGGGTAGATAAGGGGTAGGCTGAGCAAAGGAAAGAGGATATGTGTATACACACACACATACATATATATACACACACGCACACATACATATACATACACATACATATACACACACATACATATATACACACATGCATACATCTGTACATATACACACATATACACACATGCATACATATACACATACATATATACATATACACACATGCATATATACACACATACATATATACACACATACATACATATATATACACACACTCATGCATGAAATATGTTTGCCTCTGTTATGTAACAAAGACAAAAATGGAAAGAAAATATTTTGAGACACAATATAATTAAATTATAAAACCTTTGTTTAAAACCAGCTAGACTTTGACTACTTATTAAGCAGAAGTCATTAGCTTTATTGGATTGAGAACCAATAAGCCCTGATGATCTTTGCTTTCAGCTACATGGCCTCGGCAAGGTCCATGGAAGGTTACATCAGGGTTGCTTGGGAGCAGTTGTTAAACACTTAGTGCTTTTCATTATTGTAAAATGATAAGGTGCCATGACTCATTATCACATACATTCCAAAATATCTACCCACTCATCACCTATCGACCTCCTGCACCCACTCTGGCACGAAGGCTTACTGTGTAGCCAAATGCACCACCTGAGAAAGGACATTGATTCAAGCCGGCCATGAACCACGTGGCCCTGAACAAATAAATGGTGTGGGAACTGCCTGCTGGTGCCTAGTGCTACAAAAATCCTTATGGAGTTCACAGATCAGTACATCTCGAAGGTGATGTTTGGGAAACTTGGCCTTGACAGGCACGTAAGTATACACAAGGAAGTTGCACCTTTCGGAGCCAATCCAGCTTAATTAGTTGATGTCTGCAGCAGCTAAGGGACCATGAGAAACACAAGTACCTGAAAACGGGCATAAGGAAAGCTACTTCTTTCTCTTACCAGCCTTCAAGGGACGTGGCCTTGACTTGGGGGAGATTGTGTTGAGTCATGAGTAAGCACTCCTTTTGTAGATCAAAAACGGTTGAATTTCAGGAATTTCATGTGGTTCAGCCTAATGTGCATATTCTCCTAGGTTGAAATAGTTTGTAGGACACTTAGTAGTCATATTTAAATGCTATTTGAAATTCCACTTTAGTGGGGGAAGCACACTGCTGGAGGCTAGAGCATAATCTGTTTATACCTTTCTTATTGTGTTACCTCGGGGAAGGACTTCTACCCACCTTCGCCTCAGTTTTCTTCTTTGTATCATGGGTGTTAAATATTTATGGGAATCAGAGGCTTTGGGGGAAGGAGGAAATGCAGTAACTGTGGGAAATGTGCCTGGCACCAAGTAATCACACAAGGAAACCTTCGCAGAAATGTGCTTATTTAGGTTAACACAGACTACTGCAATGGGGTCACGTTCAGTTCAGCAGAAAAAGGTGGAGAGTACACACTGCAAAGCAACGACTGGAGGCTGCTGAGCTCAGTTCAGGAAAATGAATCCCTAGGAGTGCCTTCTATCTGCTAGGCATTGTGCTGGGGCCTACGGCTGGAGGCAAGGTCCTTGCAAAGTGTCAGTCACTCGCTTTAGCTTCACAGGGCACTTGCTGGAATTCTTACATGTCCATGATGAATATGCAGGCACCGGGTATGCAGGCAGCGCATTTAGGAAATGTTAACAAATGCTGCTTGATTTGGTTATAGAAGGAGGCATTGATTTCAATGTGGACTTCTCTCTCAAGGTTATGTTTGTGAAGTATTAGGCTACAAAGCATGGGCGCAATGTCGCACGTTTTACTCGTTTATGCATTCCCTAGATGCAGTGCCATGTGTGACCTTGCTCAGCTCTCCAAACTGTAAAATAAAAAATTACCCAAACACTATCGGATATGTATAAGAAATTATTTTGCAAGTCACAGTTGATTTCTCAGTGCTTGTTTTTCTCTTCTACCAGAGCTGACAATTTTCTTTTCTGGGCCTAAAATCCCCTAGATGGCACTAGAGAATACTGTATTTAAGTGGTTTATATAATACCCGTAAGTAGATGAGGGAAAGTAATTTTGATTTTTCTGCAAATAAATGTTAATAAGCAGTTGAGCAGGATTGAGTGGAATAGCGTTTATGCATCCTGTGTTTAAAAGATGCACTAGATGCTCCTTGAAAGGGAAAATGGCTAATTTGCACTGTGGATGTCTCAGAACTGGTCTTTGGTATTTTAATTAGAATACAACTCATTTGGTGTAGACAAAGAGACTTGTAGATACAGCAGAGATCCTGAGGCGGATGGTTGGCCCCAATGACATTCATATAACATATAACATATAACATAGTATGAGCACCTCATAGGGTTGGAAGGAGTGGGTTTAAATGAGGGCCCTGAACTTGAATGGCCCAGGAAATGGGCAGGTGAGATGTGTGAAGAGGCCTGGATGTCACCCAGTGGCATGGGGTAGCACATGTGACAGAACTACCCAGCTCCTGGGCACATGTGCCAACAAAAATCAGCTTACCTGTGGGTCCAATGTGGCCCACAGGCTGTGAACAGAAAAGTTTTGTAAATCTAATCCTGATAGATTTGCAGTCAGAAATGTAAGGCTGAGATACTGTGTCTCATCCAAGATCACAGCATTATTTAGTGATAACGTTGGGTTCAGATTCCAGTTCCCTGACCCAGTTCTGAAAAGTTGTCCCCAGCACATCACCCCTCTACCACTGTCCTTTCCTTGTCCTCTCCTCAGAAGCCCAGTGTCCTTGTATCACCGGAGGGTTTGGGCCCTCTAAGCTATAAGTGACTTATGTGTTCCCAGCTCAACAGGTTTAAACAATAAGGCAATTCTACTCCTTCCTGTTAGGAAGCTTGAAGTAGCACAGCTCCAGGGCCTGCTAATTCACAGCTCAATGATATCATTCCAGGTCTGGGATTTTCCCTCTTCACACGCTGCCATTGTTTCATTCTTCGTTTTTTGCCCCCATGGGTGAAAAACAGCTGCCACAGCTCCGGACATCACATATAGACAGAAGCACATCCAGTGGTGAAAGGGACCCTTCTTTCCTCGGACCCTTCTTTTCCAGCATGAGGAAAGCTTTCTCAGAAGCCCCTGGAAAATTTGACCTCATGTCTCATTGGCAGAACTGGGTGACCCTGTCCACTAAACCAATGACTCCCAAGGTGACAGGACAACCAGGACTGCCTGGCAGCTCTCAGTTGGCTGAGGTGCCCCGCTCGCAATGGGAAGATATGGAAATACGCAAGGGTATTCTTGGTTTACAGAGTGATCAAATGCCTGCGTGAGGCAGCTGGAGCCCAGGATACAGGAATAAGAGGTGCCTTGGGATGTTCAGGCCAGTCTCTAAGGATGAAGAATCATCATACCCAAACGACAGTATTGTCTGGGTTGAGAAGCACTGGAGCCCAATCAGGAGTCACAACTGAGTCACAGGGGTGGACCGAGGAACCAAGTAGGACTCGGGCAATGGGAAGGAAGGGAGGCCGACCTGTTAACTATTAGCAACCACTTCTCCCTGCTTCTGTTGGGGTTCTGTGCTAGCACTTCAAATCCATCACAGGTAGCAGAAGGCCAAGTGCTCAAAGAAGGCCGGCCTCCCCAGGTCTTCTGGTAATAGGCTACAATAAAATAAAACAGTATAATAATATAATAATTATTGGGAGTTTACTTGGATAATGTGAACAAGAAAACAGCTGTTTTTCCTCTTCAGAATAAAATAAAAATAAAAGCAAATAAACACAGTTTGCCCCTCCCTGAACAATATGGGTTGGAACTGTGCAGGTCCACTTACACGTAGATTTTTAAAAATATACACATACAGTTCTCTAAATGTAGTTTCTTGTTCTTATGATTTTAACATTTTCTTTTCTCTAGTTTACTCTAAGAATACAGCATATTATATATATAAAAAACAGCATATATATATATATATATATATATATATATATATATATATATATAAAACACAGAGTAACACAAAATATATGCTAATTGGCTGTCCATGTTAGTATCAGTAAGGCTCCTGGTCAGTAGTAGTCTGTTAGTAGTAAGTTTTTGGGGACTTATACAAGGATTTTTGACTGTGTGGAGGTTTGGCACCCCTAACTCCTACTTTGTCCCAGGGTCAACTCTAATGCTTTAATTTGCCATTGGGTTGAGGATGGGAGAAAGTAGATACTTGGTGAGAATAGATGGGTTTGTTAGTTTGATTTTTGCAGGGGTCTGGGAGTTGGGAGGCCACCTGGAACCAGAGAAGGCACTGGATTTTGTTAGGTTCTCTAAGTGTCAAGGGAGAGAGTGAACGAAGGTGAGGCACCAGCATCATTTTATGGAGAAAACTCAGCCTTTGAAGCCACAGAAACCTTGGTCAACAAATGGGCTTGTTGTGAACTGTATGACCTTGGGAAAGTCACCAAAGGTGTCTGAGCCACAGTTATGCCTCTGTGAAAACATGGTAAACAACATCTACCTGGCAAACTGTTGCCGTGATCACATGGGGGAGCAGAAGGTCCCCAGCACAGCACTCAGCCTGTGTCAAGTACCATCCCCTCTGCCTGAACATGACATTTACTGACCCTTCCTCCCCACACAGCAGTGAAAGATTTGGAAACGAAAAATATAGGACTCCTGTTAGCTAACTTTGAAGTTTACACTAACAACAAATAATCTGTTAATAGTATAAGTATGTTCCATGCACTTTGGGACATAATGACACTAACAAATTATTTGTTGTTTATCTGAACTTCACATGTAACTGGGAATCCTGCATTTTTTTCTGGCAGCCCTTTCCCTGCATTCCCTCTCTTCCTTGGGTTCTCTCCAGCCAAAGAATAAATAAGTGAAGCCTGTGTTACAGATCACTCTCTCACTCACGTGTTTTAACTTTAGCTGGACCCTGACAGCCCATGGACAGCACCTTCAACTTCTTTCAGTGACCAAGCCGCCTCTGGGCTCAGGAGCAGAGGGCCCTGCCCTGGCGGAGACGTGAGAGGCTCTCCAAAGCCATCCCTGTCTTCCAAATGTCGTGGTTCATCTTCTTCCAGAGTGTTTTCTTCACAGTTGGCTGTTCTGTGTCTGCATAGATCTGCAGTAAATACTGTACTGCACTGCTGAAGGGGGAGGAAAAACAGTACCATCTGCATCCACAGCTTGCAAATTACAGCTTGCAATCACCTGCTATTAAATAAAGACACTTGAACAATATTTGGGGTTTTAAATTAGCAATTTACATCACAGGACTCTGAAAATACTAGTCTTTTAATACTGCAATTTTCTTTCCTTTTAACCAGGCATCAACATGCATTGAATTTTTTTAAAAGCAATACAAAGTAATGTTTATTTAAACAATAGCCACCGATAGTGTGAGACACACAGATGGAGACCTCACTCCCAGGGTGGCTTTGTTGGAGGACCCCAATGGGGCTGTAACTCTCTCATTTACATCGTGGAGGAAATCTAGGCATTGACTTTAAGAAACAAACCTGCTTGGCCACACCAGGCTAAGTGTCATGTAAGAAAGTGGTCTCAAGCGGGGGACTAGAGACAAAGGCTTTGTTCGAAGGAGACTTGAAGCGAGGAGGCTGAAAGGGAGAGAGCTCGAGTGGGAGTATTTCCCTTTGTCACCTGACATGGGGGCTGAATTGGAGGGGACTGGCATTTGTACAAAGCACACTGGATGCAAAACGAGATGTGATTTGGAAACGTACAAAGAGAGCAAGTTTAGGCAGGAGGCATTGTCCCTCATGGACTCTACTTATGCAGACAGAGGGTTGTTTCTATATCTAAATATAGTGGTTTGTCTTCAGGTTATTATTGGACCTGGATTCCCCCTTCCTCTTGACATCTGAGTTAGGGAGTAGGAAATGCCAGGAGCTGGCAGCACTGCAGAGAGAAGTATAAGCGTGGCAGGGTGAACCACGGGGTGGTAAATCCCTGCACACACCCCGAAGCCCTCAGAGCACCCTGACTCCTAGCGGTCACCCTGCTTTCCCATGGGTCCCGGCTCTTCTCCTCCAGCTACTTTTGACCAGCAGCTGCTTTTCATAGCTCTCCCAGAGTTGGGGCTGCTTTCAGTACTGGCTTTTCTTTAATCCTGACAAAAAAAATGGGTACTCCTCTTGTCTTTGTGGCCCATGCCTTGCCACTTTTGCTTCTTCATAGCCCAAGACACCTGCCTAAACCCGATGTCCTTTCCTCTGCACGGCCTACTGAATTTTGGTTCTGACACGTGGTATGTGTTCAATAAATGTTAGGTATTTAAATTATTCTTTTTTCTTAGTGAAGGTTTAACGGGACTGCATACAGAATGCGAGCTTGAAAGGGAAACTTCTCTTCCTTTATTTGACTGTTGACGCTACTACAGATGTCCCCACTCTCCCCCTCTTTGCCCCCTGGCGTGGCCCCGCCGTCCCTCCCCTGGGCCATCCCCACCAGGGAACGTGTTTCCGAGGAAAGCTTGCGGTGCGGTGTCCCCTCGGTCCCCGCACGCCGGTGGGTGGCTGGCTGGAGGTGCGGGCGGTTATGGGCTCCCCAGGTTCCCTCAACTGCGCTGCAGCCTCCCCGCTTCCTGGGCCAGGCTGAGCCCAGCTCGGGGAGCCCCCGGTGGCTGTGGGTGATGCACTTGGAGAAGCAGCAAACTGAATGAGTCCTCGACTTCCCTTGCTCTTAGGCTCATTGGTCACCTCTGATGCCACTTGTCACTGTATCTTGTTATCTCTGTTAAGGTCTAATGTTAGTCTCTGTTCATGGATTCAGTTGGTTTCAATCTAATCTCCTAAATAGGATTCAGATGACTGGGGCTCAGCTCAACTATTTCCTGGCCAGAGGGCTTTGTTCAGGTCCTTTAATTGGGTGCTATTTATACTACCGTTTGCTGATGGAATCAGGGGTACTAGATTTTTATTTCATGTTGATTACACATTTTAGAAACAAAATGTGTAAATTATCACCAAAACATAACACGAGGCCATTCTCATTTGCTTAAATAGAACCTGCTAAGAATCTCATTCTTCCTTTGAAAGTATATACTCTTCTTTTCTTTCTTTCTTTTTTAAAATTATTTTATTTTATTTTTTAAAAATATATCTTTATTGATTTCAGAGAGAAGAAAGGAGAGGGAGAGAGAGAGATAGAAACATCAATGAGGAGAGAGTAATTGATCAAGCCCACAACCTGGGCATGTGCCCTGACCAGAATCGAACCCCGATTGCCTGGACCCTAGGCCTACGCTCAACTGCTGAGCCACGCCCGGCCGGGCTCCTTTTTTAAAATTTATCTTTATTGTTGAAAGTATGACAGATGTCCCCCTCTTCCCTCTATTGGTCCCCTCCACCCTGCATTCTTGAGTGACATAAAAGCCCTCCAGTGGCTCTTGCTAGGTGTCTGGATTCATGACCTGTTGCAAGTCTTTTCATGAATATTCTAAGTATAACGCTTAGATATAATCATTAGCTGGAACGAAGAAAGTCATTAGCATCTTTGGACGATTAGACTTTGAATGTTTTCTCAGTGGTGCCTGTGTGCTGGTCAGAGGTGCATGTATGGTACAAAGAATACAGTCGATCCTCAGCTTTGCCCCAGGGGGCGGAGTGGGGATAAAGGAAGATAGTTGAAAGCCCTTTGCAAACTGTGCGATGCTATTTTTAAAAAGAGGTTTGAATTACGTAGTGAATGTCCATCCTGACTGATGTCAGGGCCTAAAACCAACACATAACTTGGCTAGTCTTAGAGCTATTAGCTTGTAATATTAGTCTGTAATGTGTGTGTGTGTGTGCGCACACGTGCACGTGTAAAATGTATGCAGGAGCACAAGTGTGCATGTATAATCAGGTTTGTTTTAAATGCTGCTATTGAATTTTCCTCATAAATAATGTTTTCCGAGGTGCCTACTATAATTTCTTTTCAATTATGAGACTGCTAATTCCTTGTTTGTTTCCATGAGATGTTCATGAATCATTTTGAGAGAGAGAGAGAGAGAGAGAAGCAAGCTAGTGAGAGAGCGATCTGCTCATCTTTATTAGGACTTTGAAACGTTTGTACGCACACTTCCTTAAGCTCAGGGGTTCCTTAAAGCTCAGTGGCTCACTGGCCCTGACATCTTACCCATCATTGGGTGCGCTGTCATTCTTCACACCCACGTTATTCTTCTGTGCTGGAGAGGACATGGCCACCCGTTTCAATGGCTTGCAAGCTTTCAGCTGACTAAGAAAACAGACCTTCAGGCTTTGCCATTGAGTTCACACCTTGAAGAGCCTCCCACAGTCTCTTCCTCCACTCAGGTTTTACATAATGAATTTGGCACTGCAGGACTGTGGCTGAGAAAATGACATGTACAGGAGTCACGGTAACTGGAAGGTGCAGAATGTTTCATTTCTCAATCCTTAGTTTTACCAGTGCCATAGACACGTTCAGGCCATCTCCCTCGCTCCCTGAAGAATTGCTTGAAGGCAGCCACACTGACTGGCTTTTCTTTCACCTTTTAAAAATTGCCTCCTATCTCTTTTGGGGCTGGCAATGATCACAGGAACATAGAAATTCAAACTTAGAAGGTATTTTAAATGTCATAAATATCCGATAGTGCATCCCATGCTTGCATCTTTTATAATACATTCCCACCAAAGGTCTAGCCAGGATCCTCTTGAATTCCTTTAGCCATGGGGCACTCACTCTCTGTCAAGAGTCCATTCCACTTCCACGCAGCACTAGTGGTCACAAAATTATTTCTATGCTGTGAGGAAATGATTCTGTTGACTTATACTCTGTTTTTGGTGGATAGACAAAACATGTGCAATCCTTCTCCCCCCCCCCCCATATATTTGAAGACAACTATCCTATCTCCTGCATGTTTCTACATGCCAAATATTCAGGATAATCTAAGTTCTTATCTGATGTGATTCTCAGTCTAGACATTCTGGATCCCTCAGCTCTGAACAAGCCATGGAGCTCCCTGATAAAAATAACAATGAAAACAAAAGCCGTCATATTGAGATTTTCATAGAAAATCAGTGTTGTATAAGAATTACCTTCAATATCCACAGAGATCTGAGTTAGGTATCATCATTTTCATTCTATAGATAAGAAAACCAAGGGTGAAGAGAAATTGGGTAGTTTTCCCAGGGTGCATATCTAGGAGCTGACAGAGCCAGAATTTGAACTAATGTCTTTACTGATTTCAGAGATCATGTCCTTAGCCCTGCATTATAACCCCCTTTATGAGACGTGGTAACAACCCCCTCCCCACCCAAGGAGTAAGCTGAATGCTCCAGGTCTGGTTTGAGCAGTTCAGAGTGGAGAAAGGTTGTCACTTACTTTGTTCTAGAATTGATGTCAAACCAAAGAACTGATAAGGCTGAGGCCAGCCAGGGGAAGAAGGAGGGGAAACAAAGGGGCCAGATGGTGAATAAGGTGACGATGAGCCCCAGAATAATTAAAAAGGTGTGTCTGGCGGCTGTGGAGACAAGCCCTATATAAGTAATGGCTGAGGTGAAAAATTGGTAAGTAAAAAGCACAGAGAGATGGATGCTGTTGCACAATCCTCAGTGTAGGCCCCAACCAGAAATCTACCTTGGAAAAAGTTGAAATCAGAATCACGTGGGGGAGGTAAAAATGCAGATTATTAGGACTCACCAGTAGACAACCCACTCAGAATTTGGCGAAAGTGGAGTCTGGAAATTAATATTTGACAAACATCCCAGGTAAAGCTCATGCATTTTAAAGCTGGAGAAATACTTGTGTGGTTTGTCAGGGTATTAGTTTCCTATTGCTGCTATAATAAGTTACCACACACTTAATGACTTAAAACAACCCATATTCACTATCTTACAGCCGTGAGGGTCAGGAGTCTGAAGTGGAGGTCAGAACAAGAATGGGTTTCACTGGATAAAATCAAGGTGCCAGTTGGGCTCCATTCCTCTGGAGGCTCTACGGGGGATCCGTTTCCATGCGGCCCCAGCTCCCAAAGGCCGCCCGCACCCCTTCCATCACTTGGGCCTCCACGTCTGCTATCACATCTCCTTCTCTGACTGACTTTCCTGCTTCCCTCTTTCCCTTGCAAGGACCTTTGTGATTACATCCTCCAAGACAATCTCCTTGTTTCAAAATCCTTAATCACATCAGCAAAGTCCCTTTTGCCCTGTAAATCAGCTTATTCCCAGGATCGGGGCAATAGGAGGTGGACATCTTCGGAGAGCCATTCAACTGCCTATCACGATTGGTTTTGAAACATTTCAGAGAAACAGAAAGGGGCTCAGAGGGGGAACATGAGGTACCAGTCGGGTTTCCATGCCCTTTGGGATCCCCTAAGATGCCTCTAGGAAACCCAAGGGCTCTGACGAGCGCACGAGAGAAGCGGCCCTGGGGAACATGCTCGCTGAGGCCCTGTGGGGGACTCTGGCCGCCAGTCTTCACAGAGGGTACCTCGCCCCACTTTCCAACACTTTGCTTTGTAACTGTCCGTCAGCCTTTCTAGTCTCAATTGCCTAAGACACCCCCTTGAAACTTACTGCAGAAAACTAAGCGTGACCTTGCTTTTTTAGTATAAAATCACCACTTTAACTGATCATAGGAGAAAATGTCAGGAAGGGTAGGGGAATTCCAGTCAACTTAGCATTTTTCTTTAACTTTTTCCAAGTTTTTATATTAAAAAGAAAATAAACGGGTAATTAGTGGAATTTCTAAAGGTACCCTTCTGTATATCTGTATAACGCTGTCTATTGTCATTGTGTCCCTCCCTATACACCAACACACACACACATATATATTTTTGGACTAACCTGGGCATTGAATGTGATAATTTAATTTCTTTTAAGATATTTTTCCTTTAAGACCCCCTTTGGGCTCTCACCGAACTTTGTAGATGTTTCTGAATTAATCTAAGAAAAATGGTCCTTAGTTATATAATTTAAATAATATATAACAGTAGTAAAAGTTATCTAATAGGAAATTAACCAAAGGCAGAAAATTAATGTTTTTTCCTTTAAAGGTATCTTCCCCCCCCCCCCCCCCCCCCACTGTATCAGGAGACCCTGGGCCATCTGTCCTATGACAATACTTGAAAAGAGATGGATTTAACAGTTGTTCTCAGTATCTATTAGTCAGCTAGGTTTGTCATAACAAAATACCATAGACTGGGTGGTTTACAAGGCAGAAATTTATTTCTCATAATTCTGGAGGCTGGGAAGTCCAAGATTGAAGTGCCAGGAAGGTACCTTTAATTCTGAGGCATCTTCTCTAGGCTCGCGGGTGGCTGCCCCCTTGATGTGTCTCCTATGGTGAAGAGACAGCAAGAGCTCTGCTATTTTTTACTCTTCCTGTAAGGACACCACGCTTTTGGATTTGGGCCCCACCCTGATGACCGCCTTCAATCTTAATCCCTTCTTTAAAGGCCCTGTTTCCAATGCAGTCTTACAGAGGGTTAGGGCTTCAAAATGTGAATTTTTCAAGGGCACAGTTCAATCCATAGTCTGTCCCTAGAGCGTCACAAGTGTTTCCTATTACCTGCAAGATTTTGGTCATTTCATGACAAAATATGGTTTATATGATTATGACAAGGGGGAAAAGCAGAAGCTTGAAAAGATTTTAAAAACTCCTATCTTGATCTTTGTTTAGAGAGATTAGTAATCTTTGCTTCTTTGCAAAGTTTCTACTACACAACCAAAAAATCCTATTTTCAAGAACCCCCAAATTCAAGACAATCTGTAACTGGATATAATCACTGTCTATCATTCAGATAACCTGCCTCTTAGGAAGCAGTAATCATGTCATACCCACAATGCTGGGATGTAGGTGATTTTCTCTCTCCTCTGCTCTCCTAAGATAGGTAGGGCAGGGATGGGGTTCTTTTTTTGCTCAGAATTTTGAAATTAAGAAGAGAACTGACCAGGAGATGTCTTAGAAACTAGTGAGGATAATATTGATCATTACTAATATTATCTGTGTGTAAAAGCTCCTTTGATATTTATCTGGGAGTTCTCGGTAAGGTGGAGCAGGTGAGTAGGAACAGGCACAGAAGACTGTCAGTCACGAAGTAGGCGTGACTCTCGTGAAAGGAGAGCAGGAAGGGTGATGGTAAGAAGGGGCCTCAGATTGCTGTGCAGCTCTGAGGGCCTTGGCCAGGCTGACAGGTGTCAGAGCAGAGGCTGCCTGTCAGGGGAGCTGTGTTGGGCAGGAATTGTCGGCTCTAGGGTCCCTGCTGTGTTCAGTTGGTAACAGAGAGACTGCCCCCCGCCCCCACTGGCCCCAGTAGAACGTGGCTGAGACATAAATACTGTGGCATGTTCGCAGGTACAGCAACTGCAGGCTGCCCGCTCCCCCTGCTCCTCATTACAGGCTCTCCCGAAGATGCCCGAGAGGTGCAGCTTCACGGACGCCAGAGGAATCTTCCATGTTCTGCATTACAAGGAGAACCAAGTGATTAATTGGAGTATAGGAAATGAAACGGTGTCTGCTTGAATCTCTGGTCAGAAATTTCTGAAACAATTCTATCTATCTGTCTATCTATCTATCTGTCTATCTATCTATCTATCTATCTATCTATCTATCTATCTATCTATCTATCTATCTATCATCTATCTATCATCTATCTATCTATCTATCTATCTATCTATCTATCTATCTATCTATCTATCTATCTATCTATCATCTATCTATCTATCATCTATCTATCTATCATCTATCTATCTATCTATCTATCATCTATCTATCATCTATCTATCTATCATCTATCTATCTATCATCTATCTATCTATCTATCTATCTATCTATCTATCTATCTATCTATCATCTATCTATCTATCATCTATCTATCTATCATCTATCTATCTATCTATCTATCTATCTATCTATCTATCTATCTATCTATCTATCATCTATCTATCTATCTATCTATCTATCTATCTATCTATCTATCTATCTATCTATCTATCATCTATCTATCATCTATCTATCTATCATCTATCATCTATCTATCTATCTATCTATCTATCTATCTATCTATCTATCTATCTATCTATCATCTATCTGTCTGTCTGTCTGTCTATCTGTCTGTCTGTCTGTCTATCATCATCTATCTATCTATCTATCTATCTATCTATCTATCTATCTATCTATCAATCATCTATCTATCAATCATCTATCTATCTATCTATCTATCTATCTATCTATCAATCATCTATCTATCATCTATCTATCATCTATCTATCATCTATCTATCATCATCTATATCTATCATCTTTCTGTCTCTTCCTTATATTAGGTAGTTATTTATTGCAATGAGGAGACCAAATGCTATGCTTGAAATAGAAGAATGTGGCTTTTTATCAGTCTAAAAATCTGTTTCCCAGCCTGAATTTTACCAGTCTCCAAGGAAACTCTTATCACTATGGAGAAGTAATGGAATTTATCTGATAGTCATCACATTAAACTATTTGTAAACCACTTGCATTAAAAAAATAAAAGCATTTTTTTGGGGGGTAAAATTCCTGTTGCAAAATTTAAAATCTCCTTGCCTTTCTCTATTTGCATAACCCTGTAAACTTGTCCATGTCACTACTAAAACGCATAACACATAGGGGAATAAAACCAGATCTCTTGGTGACCTCCTCCTTCAACTCCAAGCATACAAACAGACAAGCATCTGTTTCTAGTGCTTAGGAACAAACTGGCAAAATATGAAGTGATATATAAATGCTTGTTAAATAAGCAGATGAATAAATGATGGTATGTTTTTAGAATGGGTGGAGAGAAGTGAACTGGGGAGAGAAATAATAATTTATAAATTAAAAAAAAAGTCACAACTCCAACATTGGAGGAAATCATGAGTTGATTTCCACAGGATAATGTGCTTGATTTCATAATCTGCATATCTCAGCCTAATACTCTGAGAAAGAGCCAAAAGAACCTGTTCCCTAAAGGTGGCCAGGAAAATAAGCCTTGCCGAACTTGGTTGGATACTACAAGAAATGTCTTTGATGTTGTGGAAATCACACTCACCTCTGAGTTAGCAGACAAGGCTTGGAGTCTGGCTTTGCCACCAACCAGGCTGATCCCGGGAACAACTCACCTCACTTCCTTAGGATCAGGTTTCTCTTTTTCTTGGTGAGATTCAATAGTCTCCAAGTCCCTGAGCAGTCTAGAAACTCCATAAAACTGAAGTGGTGAGTTTAGGCTCTGGTTGGGGTGGGTGTGGGAGAGCCCTGGAGATTAAAGCGTGCTATAAAGGAAGAAGCCAGCTAAGGGTAATCTGGACAAAAAGACAATTGAAGACCTACTTGGGGAAATATTGCAAAAAGCTGCCTAGAGAATCTCAAAGTGATTTTCAAATAAGACCCAAGTATTCCCAAGGATGCTTAGGGCAAGACAATGCTCTGCTATTTCTGTGAAGAAAATTTGTGCTATGTTCTGTGAACTTGAATATAGTCAAGGACATACATCATAATTGTGTGCCAAACCAGCCTTGTCATAATAAGGTACTTTCTGGGAACAATTCTTTTCTGGAACAAAGCTCTGTGAGGTATGCAGGAGCATGTCGTACTTTGAATATTATCTTTATGCTAATGTAAGGGATGTTTTTTACAAGTTTTAACAGAATTAAGTTCAGGTATTATAAATAGTATGCATGGTAATGGAAATCTTTAAAAGTCATATACTTTGTGTTCTGGATATTATGATGACTTCACCAATTTGTTACAAACCTCATTAATTCACCAATGTGGTCAGGAAAGAAGTCTTCCTGATCTAACATGTTTCCACCATTGATTAGTTGTTGGGGCAATAAAGGTGAATAGAACAGGTTTCCACAAGTATATTTGTAAAGAATGTAGGTCTAAAGCAACTGAATTTAAATATAAAGTAACTGGTCATTCAGAAGTTTGTGTGCATCCGGGAGAAGCAGAGTGACCAACTAGAGTTTTGAACTCTTTGGGAACAACACTTAGTGCCACAGGAATCCCAGGGAATAAAGAAAATTACTACCCTTTTTAGTCTTGCAAATAGTCCTTTAAGTGCTTTTAAAATAACAAGTTTACATAGTAGGGCACATTTCTAAAACATGAAGTTAGAAGAAAGACAGAAACCACATTCATGCCTTTACTTTTTTTGTAGACATACATTTCTTGATTTAAATTAAGGTTAAATCATCTTTCGCAAACGACTGATTCATTTATAGGACACCAGTCCACTGAAGACAGGCTTTCAGGGCTGAAAGCCAGCATTGTTTCTACCTTCTGGCTTAATCCTTCAAGGATTATGCTCACAGATTTGAAGACTAGCTGCGGCAAAGGCACCCAGTCCAGTATTACTTGACCTCGTGAGATGGTCAGCTTAGATCACTGCTTCTTGGAGTTCTTTTCTCCCTTGGTTCTATGACTTCTCCTGACTCTTCTATTTTTTGCCTGTTAGTAAGAATTTGTTGATCATGACTAGGTGGCTGGCATTGGACTAGGGACCAAGAGTGTTGAAAAGAAATATTGATCATGGTCTTTGCCCTCAAGAAATCTAGCTTAGGTAACAGTGTAGTTTTGTAGAAAGAGAGGTGGTTTGATAACAATAACATGTTTGAAGCACAGACTAACACATGGAGAGAATACTTATATTCATTCTTGGCTTTTATTTTCACACTTTACCACCTACCTGAGAAAGCAAGATAGTTGGCTTTTAGGTCTCCCTTCACACAAAGGTGTCTAATCTTGAGTTAGGAGGGTTGTGATGTATATTCATAGCAGAGGGTGAGAGATATCAGCTGTGAGTCCATGGAGTGTGTGTCTAGCTGAGTGGGTTGGTCTTCACAGGGGTGGTGGTGACTCAGTGATGACTCAGCACTCTGGAAATAGCCCTAGGAGACCACCTCTCGTCTTTCCCTATATTTGAAAATGCTATTGCCAAAATACATTTCAGAAGCTAAAAAACAAAACAAAAAAAGGCAAACTTTCTTACTGGCAACAAGAAAAGGGAACACAATATCTACCATGATTTAGAAAGCAAAGAACAAAACTTGCAGCTCTGTTCTTGCTGATTTATACAAACAAATTGAGACCCTTATCATCTCCATTTTCATAATATTATTTTGTTGTTCATTGCACTTGATGGAGCGACTGGACTGGTCCAGTTTGGTTGAAAGGAATTTATGCTGACATAAATTTTTGGGTGGCTGAAATAGTGCATGACAGATATTCATAATAGATTCAACTCCTGAAATCAAGTTCTCAATTATAAGAGCACCTTTTTGAAAGGATGGTGCTCAGGTGATCTTAAAAGGACCTTTCCTTTGGGAAAATAAGTGAGGTAGAGCAGAGTAAAGTACAAAAGGTCTGCTTAGTAGGCAGCTTGAGAGAGTACACACAAGTGGAGGGGAGGAAATCACTGTTATTAGAAGACAATACCATTTTTTCTTCTTCTTATTTTTAATTCAGCAAAGGAAACTAGATGACTCTTCTCTTGGTGGTGTCAGAATGAAAACAGAAAAAGAGAAAGACTCTCAGTGATGATAATATTGCCTGTCGGAGGGAAGCAAAGCCATCATTTGATCCAGTATGTGCCTTTTCTGATTTAAGTAATCTGTCCCAGGGTTCTCTTATTAGAACAGATCATTGGGACCTAGCTGGATTCCTGAGATCTATGTTGCAAAACTTCATCAGTTCTATAGCAGTGTCCCTGACAGAAGAAAAAGTAAAAGACTTAATAAGCAAAGTGGTTTGACTTAATGATACTACTATAGTGGGTATCGCATTTTCTCGGGTCAGTCTTCTTTTTGACATAGACTTTTGATTTTTATGGACAAATAAAGTCCTCATTTACTTAAGGGTTTGGGTGCATTTGTATTGGATAGTATTGGATATTATTATTGGGGAGTCACTGTTCTTCTCAAAGCCAAAGCAATCCTTCCAGTTTTAGAGATAAGACTAGTCTCTCCTGTTCACTGGCTCCTTGATCCCTTCACTCTGCTCTATAAGCAGGAATTGAACCCCATCTACCAACAGAAAAAGGTGTTACTCACCTAACCCAAAGCACTAGGGTTACTTGTGTCTCCAACACCACTTAAAAGCTGCAAGAAAAGCAGAGAACAATGATGATTGCATTTCTCTCTGCTTGGGCTGGAGATAATGAGCCTCTCCCACTGCTCTTTCACATGCATAATGCCCATTGATGTCACGGGAGCCTCCTGGTGTGCGAGGGCCCTTAGATCACAGGTATCATCTTGAAAATACTAAGGACAAAGGGACACCCTTTTTTTAAAACTTGGCAGAGAGCCTCTGTGGTTCCAAGCCTCTCTAGAAGGTCCCAATTAAGAAGAAATAACTTTCCTAGAGTAGAGTGGCTGCCGCTATTTCAAGGTGAGCTTTTCATGAGGAAAGGATAGAGCGGTTCCCAAGACTGTTTAAGGTTTCCAAAGTCACTTCTCCTGGGACACATAATTAGGAAGGGTAGCAGTCCTCTCAGAAACTGATCAAAAACCTGTCACTTCTACAGATCGAAAGGGAAAGTTAAAAAAAGAAATGAAGAAGAAAAATTCTTTCTCAATTACAAGAGAAAGGAGGCAACCTACTTCTTTTGGAAATTCCTTAACTCCTCTGGGCTTTTAGTTTCCTCTTTTGTAATGAGGGTTTGGGTCTAGATCAGTGTTGGCCAAACTTAGCTCATCATTGATATAACTTGGGGGACTTCTTTAAAAAAGGAAAAACAATAGGTTTATAGTTTCTTCTCACAGTAGATCTGGGGTAAATTCTGTAATCTGCATTTTAAACAAGTTATTTTGATAATTATGCAAGTTTGGGAAATATTTGTGGATGGTTTTTGGTGTTCTGAATACTATAATTCTTTCTTCTTTTAATATCCTTTATGTGTTAGAATATAGACTGGTCTAGTCTAGTTAATACCTGGGCACATTAGGAGAGACCATAGTCTGAAGCTAAGTCTAGTTATTATTGGCTTCAGTGGGCTTTAGGAGGACACATTTCAGAGGCTGGGGAAAAGTCTAATCTAGCAGACAAGACATAATATTAAATGTTAGGTAGCAGACATTGGTTCCATCAAGGCAATTGGAGTATCCCAAAGAGTTAGGTAGAGAAGGAGATGCTGGTAATTTAGATATTTCAGTAGGTATTTCACAGAGATCTCCCAACACCTTATACTACATAGACCACTGACCCTACACTGTTGCTTCAAACAAAAGCTTAGAGTTATCCTTGAATTCTCTCCTACTCTTACATCTGAGCATGATCAAGTATTTATAGTGACTTTTCCCCCCTAAAGTACCTTTTCTTCAATAAACATCGTACTAAACGATTCTCTACTGAACCTCAGTCAAGCGGAGCGCTGGGGAAAGACTTTATGGAAAGAGGAGCAGTCTGTCTGGAGGCACAGACCTGTGCAGTAGCAGGACGAATTCAAGGCAGTGCAAGTCATTTGATGTCCTCCAGCTGAAGCAAAGGGTGCTCTTGGAGGAACAGAGGGAGGTGAGGTTTGGGATATGGACAGGTGCCAGGTCATGAAAGGTCTTGTGAGCTCTGTTAAGAGGTTTATATTATGAAACATGGAGAGTCATGGAATGTAAGCCAGGGAAGTAGGGTGATAGCATCTGAAGTGTGGAGATACCTCTCTGGTGTCAATGTCATGGGAGGGATGGTGGTTGAGAGTGTGGGAATAGACAAGAGATAGAAAGTGGATCGATAAGTCATAGGGAGGAATTTGAACATCAATATTAGGAATTCTGATTCACTCTACCTTCAAATTATAAACCAATTCTTACCATGTACGCTGTTATCATTTTGGGTAAGGCATCATCCTTGCTCTCCTGGATTAGTGAAGTAATCTTATAACTTATTGTTAATAGAGTAACCAGAATGATAGTTTTAGAACATAAATTATATTATGCTGCTTTGCTCCTCAGAACTCTCTGATGGTTTCCTATCTCACTAAGAATAAAAGTCAAAGTCATTGTAATAACTACAAGCCCTACACAAAATAATTTCTAGTTATCCTTGTGAACATATCTGATGACTTTCCCCTACTTCCCTGCTTCATCAATACACAACTCCTTGTTCTTTCAAGATACTAGGCATGCATCTTCCTTAGAGCCTTTGCAATGGCTGTTCCCTCTGCCTGGAATGCTCTTCCCACAAATATCCACACACAGATAATTCTCTGATCTCCTTTAACTTCACTCAAATATCACCTTTCTAAAAGAGCATACCCAGACCCCTCTTTTAAGATTGTAACCTGCTATGACTTCCGACCCTGGACACCTAGATTTCCATTACCTTGCTCTATTATTTTTTGTAACTCTTACCACATTGCAACATACCATTGAATTTACTGAACTGTTATTTTATGATTAATTTATTTCTATATCTTGACCTGTAATATAGGCTCCTTGGTCAGGGATCTTGTTCAGTTTTAGTCACTGATATATTTTTAGAGCTTTGTGAGCATAGTGGACTTGAGAAAAACTTATAGGACTAGTTTGTGCAAGAAAATTTTCATGTTGAAATTCTCCTCTTCATAGATTTATTTATTATTTTACAAATTAGGCAATGATAGTGAGGACCTCACTTTATTAGCTAATCACCTGGGTTCCGCTTTTCAAAATCTATGTAAGAAAGGGCATCATTTGAGAGCCAGAACTTAGTAGTGGGGGGGAGGAAGGGGAGGAGGCAGTGAGATGAGGAGAGGAAGTGGGGAAGTAAGTCTTTCCAAAGGGAAAGCTCTTCATTCAAATGGTTACCCAGTAGCAGCAACTAGTATCCTATAATTGAATTCAATTCACAGTTGTGTTTCGTTTGGCTCTCATAAGCCAACACATTAAAATAATCTGGACTTTTCTTACACAAATCTGGATTCCGGGTTTCTGCTGAAAAATCAGAACTGTTTTATAGGACTTCTCTTGTGTGCTTGTCTGGCACAGATTGCTTGGAGCTGAGTAGCTTCTTTCCCATTTGGACAGATGCCACGATCCCTACTACGACCCATAACTGGAGCCATGTGCCAGTTGCTGCATGTTATTGCACTTCCACTGTAGTTTGTCTTTTAGCAGAGAAATGCTTTTCTACTTCTGTCTCTCTCAAAAGTTGGGAAATGTGTGCTGGACTAAGAGTGTGCTTCAAGAAAAAATGAGTGAAAGCATATTTCTTTGTGGGATCTTAGAGTATTTATATATTTTCAATAACCAAATAAAGAGTCCCCAAAACTCAATGCAGAACTCGTCTGTAAAACAAACCACAATAAGGATTCTAAAAATTGTGTGCAAAATGCAAATGGAAAAGGTTCATGATGAAAAATTTAATGATTTAAAAAAGGAGGTGATGATTAAAATTTCAATAAAGGCCATTTAGAAAAGTGAATAAAATAAATCAGCTTACACTAAATAGTCTGTTTCGCTCCCCAGCGTTACCTTCCTGGCCCCTGACATATGGCTTTGTTACTGATCTTTACAGCTGGAGACTTAATCCCCAGGATATTTAAGCAGATGTTTAGTTCCCAGAGTAGAAGGGCAGGGGAGGAACTTTACTTTTTTACAATAATGCTTCTTTCTTTCCAAACTTTCCCACTGATCAGTGTTGTGAGTTGAATTTTTTCCTCCAAAAGCATATGTTAAAGTGCCTGTAAACATGACCTTATGTGAAAATAGGGCCTTTACGGAGATAAGCTCGTTATGATGAAGTCCTATTTGGCTGAGGTGGACCCTGCTTTGATAGTCTTGGTCGATATGACTGGTGTCTTCTACGAAAAGGAGAGGAGACACAGACAACACATGAGGAGAGTGCTGCGTGATGAGGCCTGGGAGGGCGCCCTGTGAGGGGGCGCCAGAGAGAGGGATCAGGGTGCAGGAGCCCAGGCGCACCCAGGGTCCCAAGGGTCGCCAGCAACCGTCAGGAGCCAGGGGCGGAGCGTGGAACGGATTCTTTGTCTGTCCCCAGGAGGAACAGACCCTGCTGAGTCCTTGATGTCATTTTTATGGCCTCCACAATTGTGGGAATCAATGTCTGTCGTTCGTGGCCCTTTGCTGTGGGAGTCCTCCGAAACCAGTACAGCCCCTTTAGGGATATATTCAGACGGCTGGTCTGGACTCAAATCATCCTGTTTATTTTTCTGATTCTTCATCGTCACTGACGTCAATTTATAGCCATAGGTATCTTGCTGCCGTATTAGACGGATTATTTTATGTTTCCCTCAGGGAAATTTAGGAAGCTACTTCTTCTAGCCATACAAGGGGTGTGGCTTAAGCCATTCATTTGTGCCCCATGCCCAGGGGCATCGCTGAGCCTGCTTCACCAAGTGCATTCTTCAATGTCATGCACTGTCTGCTAATGTGAAAGGCAGTTTAAACTTGTCTTTTATCAGTATACGGTAAAGGGAGGCTCTGAATTGCTTGCTGACCTTTCATATAAAACTCCTGGCTGCTTAGGCTCCCCTGGTGTCACCTTTCCACTGCCTGGGAGCGGATAACATGGTAGGTTGAGTCATCCGAAGGGCTTTAACTAGGATTATTTTCTCAGTGGCAGCTTTGTTGTCATTCTGAGCCACATTGTCAGATGCTGATGAACTTGTTAAGATAAACAGGGACTTTTTCTCTATCCAAAAGAAAAAAGAAATGCCTTAGAAAATGCCCTTTTGTTTTTTGTCATATGTCACCACATCTATTCAGGGAGTGAGCTCATTTGCCTAAGAAGATAATTTTACTGAGGTCTTATCTTGAACTCTCCTTTATCTCACTTTCTAAAATGCAGACTCACTGATAGAGAGCTAAGAAAGTATACAGGCATCCTAATTCATTAGCTAGACTTCATTCACCCCATGGTGTCATGTAATTATTTGTTAAATTATTTTATTATGGTTATGTAACCTTAGGATGATTTAAGATGCCTTAAAATTCCATGCTTTGCTTTACTTTTTTGGGTATAAATTATTAAAATTGTCATAAACTGGGCTCCTTTGAAGTGCATGTGGCAGCTGAGAGGCGGCTGCACCGGGCAAGTGAGAAAAACTTTTATGGCAAAATCCTGTAGAAATTGAAATGGCTGCTGAACAGATCCAGACCATGATTAATGATTTGTGATTGGTATTTGCTGCAATGCTCCATTCCAACCCTGGCTGTTCACACGGTGTTAGTAAGGAGAGTTTTTACTGGGTTTTTAGGACCAAATGCATGCAAGTTTCTTTATTATTTTCCTTCTTTGTTCTTTGATACACTGTTCTCTTTGGTCAATGTAAGCCTCACATTTATTTATAAATTTAGTGAGCTACCTTTAATAATGTAATAAGCATCTGTGGGCCTGCCATGCAATACGGAACCTAAGACCTTGAAAACGATCTATAGCCAACTGTAAGCTTCACCCCTTTCACTGGGTCCTGCCAGCCCCCTCTTCCTGACTGTGTTCATTTCCTTGCTGTTGTTTTTAGTGCCTCTATAACTTCCTAAAGCTGTGTCTATTTTAGTAATTTTTGGCTTTTAGAAGAGGGTGTGATGCTTCCTGCAATCCTTTGGGATTCAGAAATTCACTTAATATATAACTAAGGTGAATTTGGTTTGTTGCATGACACCGTAGTTAATTCACTTCACAGCTGTATAATGTTCTGTCATGTGAAGACGGCGCATTTTGTTTATCTAGCTTCCAATGGGCAACTGGATTATTTTTAGGTTTTTGCTATTGTGGATAGTACGGCTGTTATATCCTCTATTATAAATACCTCTGCAAAGGGTTCTCTTGTGTATGAAATACGAGTGGAATTGCTAAGCCTTCAGATAAATGATATTCGATGTTAAACTGTAAAGGCAAATTCTTTTCCAAAGTGATTTTGCTGATTTCTATTTCCACCAGCAAAAAATTAGCGATCCTGTAGATCCTCTTTAACACTCGGAATGTTAGACATTTAATTTTTGCAAATTAAAAGGATGTGGAATTGTATCTCATTACTTTTTTTAAAAAAAATATGTTTTTACTGATGTTAGAGAGAGAGAGGGGAAAGGAGAGGGAGAGAGAGATGAGAGGAGCATTGATTGGCTGCCTCCTGCACGCCCCTGCTGCGTCCCGCAGCCCAGGGCACCCCGAAGGGGAACTGAACGACCCTCAGCCCGCTGAGCCAACCAGTTGGGCTCATGAACGTTTTATTTTTACATCTGATACAGTGTACAGCTCTTTATATGTCTACTGGTCATATGTGTTTCCTATTCTGTGAAGGATTCTAACATTTCTTTTGCCCATTCTATCATATTATTTGTTCTTGATATTAATTTATATTGTATTATAACTTCTTGATATTGATCTTTTGTCCATAAGTGTGTACTGTAAGTATATTGTGCAAGTATGTGACCTATATTTTCACTTTCTTAAAAAAACCTCAGCGATTTTCTTTGTTGAACAAAATTATCAATTTTAATGTGGCATAATTTATTTTTACTGTAAACACTGTAAGACATATTTTCATATTCAAAAGACTAAAAAATTGTAACCTATATTTTATACTGAGTTTTAAGTTTTATTTTTGATATTTAACTCTCCTTTATCTCACTTTCTAAACTCTTGCTGTTGTTTTTAGTGCCTCTATAACTAAATTCACATGAAATGGGTTTTGGCATTATTGTGTGAGGTAGGGATCCGATTTCATCTTTTTCCACATGGATAATTATTTTTTCCTTGCTTTACTGATTGACCAACCTCTGCTTTCCTTGATGATCTTACATAATATGTCTTTTATGCTAAAGACCCATTCATAATGGTCAAATTATCTGTCTATGATGACTATAGTTTCATAATCAATTCCGAAAAATGGTAAGAACAATCTTTCCCCATTGTTCTTCTTCAGAATGGTCCTGGTTATGCTTGGCCCTTTATTTGTCATACAAATTTGGAATAATCTTTATAAATTCCACAAGACGGGGAATTGTTTGAAATATTACTGACCTTATAGATCAATTTTTGGAGAACTGACATCTTCATGATATTCTTTCTATCCATAAACATGGTTTACATCTCTTTTTTTAGGTAATCTTTAATACTACTTCATAGAGTTTATAACTTTTTATTTATAGATATTGGACATCCTATTTTAGACTTATTTTTATAAACCTGATATTTATTTGATACAGTTCTAAATGGAATCCTTTATTTAGTTATGTTTTCTAGACCTGTACTGCCAGAGAATAGAAGTATATCTGACTTTTGTGTTAAGCTTATATCTATCTTGCTAAATGCTTCTATTATTTCTAATAAGTTTTCTGTGCATTTTCTGAGGTTTGTAGGTACACGATAATATCTCCAAATGTAACAGTTTTATGTTAGCCTTTCTAGTTCTGTGACATTAATTTCTTTCGCTTGCTTAATTGTAGTAGTTAGAACATTCAATATACTATCGATTAGAAGTTGTGATAAATGTGCTTCCTTATCTTGTTGTTGATTTTAAAGCTAATGCTTTAGAATAATGCATTTTTATAGATACTTTTTTCAGGTCAGGGTGTTTCTTCCTATTCATAATTTACTACAATCTTATCATGAATGAGTTTTGCATGGTTGCTTTCCTCTGAGTTTTCTCTCCTTGTCTTGCAGATGGCTGTCTCTCCCTGTGTCTTCATGTGGTCTTTTTTCTGTGCTTGTCTGTGTCCTAATCTCTTCTTTCAACAACACCAGTCATATTGGATTAGTGTGCACCCCAATTACCTCATTTAACCTTAATTACCTCTTTAAAGGCCTTATGCCCAAATGCAGTTACATTCTGAGGTACTGGGAGGTAGGACTTCAGCATATGAATTTTGAAGAAAAACAATTCAGCCCATAATGACACACACACTCATTTCTCTCTCATCTATCTCTTATCTATCTATCATCTATCTATCTATCTATCTATCTATCTATCTATCTATCTATCTATCTATCTATCTATCTATCTATCTATCATCTATCTATCTATCTATCTATCATCTATCTATCTATCATCTATCTATCTATCATCTATCATCTATCTATCTATCATCATCTATATCATCTATCTATCATCTATCTATCATCTATCTATCATCTATCTATCTATCTATCTATCTATCTATCTATCTATCTATCTATCTATCTATCATCTATCTATCTATCATCTATCTATCTATCATCTATCTATCTATCTATCTATCTATCTATCTATCTATCTATCTATCTATCTATCTATCATCATCTATCTATCTATCATCTATCTATCTATCTATCTATCTATCTATCTATCTATCTATCTATCTATCTATCTATCTATCTATCTATCATCTATCATCATCTATCATTATCTATCTATCATCTACCTATCTATCATCATCTATCTATCTATCTATATTATCTATCTCTATATCATCTATCTATCTATCTATCTATCTATCTATCTATCTATCTATCTATCTATCTATCTATCATCTATCTATCTATCATCTATCTATCTATCTATCATCTACCATCATCTATCATCTATCTATCTATCATATCTATCTATCTATCTATCTATCTATCTATCTATCTATCTATCATCTATCTATCTATCTATCTATCTATCTATCTATCTATCTATCTATCTATCATCTATCTATCATCATCTATCATCTATCTATCTATCTATCTATCTATCTATCTATCTATCTATCTATCTATCTATCTATCTATCTATCATCTATCTATATCTATATCTATCTATATCTATCTATCATCTATCATCTATCTATCATTATCTATCTATCATCTACCTATCTATCTATCATCATCTATCTATCTATATTATCTATCTCTATATCACCTATCTATCTATATATCTATTATCTATCTATCTATCATCTATCTATCTATCTATCTATCTATCTATCTATCTATCTATCATCTATCATCTATCATCTGTCATATCTATTTATTATCATCTATCTATCTATCTATCTATCTATCTATCTATCTATCATCTATCATCTATCATCTGTCATATCTATTTATTATCATCTATCTATCTATCTATCTATCTATCTATCTATCTATCATCATCTATCATCTATCTATCTATCATCTATCATCTATCTATCATCTATCTATCTATCTATCTATCTATCTATCTATCTATCTATCATCATCTATCATCTATCTATCTATCATCTATCATCTATCTATCATCTATCTATCTATCTATCTATCTATCTATCTATCTATCTATCTATCTATCTATCTATCTATCTATCTATCATCTATCATCTATCATCTATCATCTATCATCTATCTATCATCATCATCTATCATCTTTCTATCATCTATCACTCTTCAAATAGGAGAGGATTAAGCAATTTAAATCTTGACTTTAGCTTCATAAACATATTTTGAAGTATCTCCTCTTGCAGTCTCTGAGACACTTGTTTTTAATTCTCTAGGAGTGATTTCAAGTTTTTGCTGAGTGTCATCCTAAAAGAACAGTATCTGTTTAATGATGCTTCTAGTTTCACCCCTGAGGAAGGAAACAGGAAAAAACCCATCTAGGAGTCTTTCTATGTGTTACAGCTGGATATTGGACTCCAAGATATCATCCAACCAAACAAGTTCTGTAAAACTTTTGTTGTGTTTTGATCACAGGGGCACAAGGCCTGCTCACCAGACATCCTAATTTATGTATCTCAACATTCTGAAACTCATAAAGTTCAGAATATTCTTGGTGAAAAGAATCCAGTCTTCAGAGAAAGTAGTTGCACTGCATGTTCTATTTAATTGTGGGAGAGGGAACACAGACTAGTCACAGAAAAAAATCAAAGAAGATAAAAAAAATATTTCTTGAAGGTGTTTTTTCCTTCTACCTTAGACCTAATAAAAGAGAATGAAAAAAATTGGTGTTTTCTCTGCTAGAGGAAAATGCCTATGGACTGCGAATATGAACTGTTTAGATGGAAATGCGGTGTGCCAGATATCAAAGCTCTTTTTATATTAACTGAGAATGTTTCAGAATCTCCTGAAGAAGTAGAATTATTGTGTGGAGTAAACCAAAGTTCTGTATGTTTGAGGAATATGTTGTACTCTTGCATGGAGCACCATTAAAAATACTAAACCACAACCTTGCTGGTGTAGCTCAGTTGGCTGGGCATCACCCCATGCACCGAGAGGTCGCTGGTTCGATTCCTGGTCAGGGCACATGCCTGGATTGTGGGCTCAGTCCCCAGTTGGGGGCTTGCAGGAGGCAGCCGATCAATGACTCTCTCATCATTGATGTTTCTGTCTCTCTCTCTCCCTCTCTTTTCCTCTCTCTGAAATGAATAAAGATATATTAAAAAAAAAAAAAAAAGAGTAGTTTACTCTCCATGTCTCCAGGTCAGCCAGACCAAAGTCTTCAAGGCCAAAAATTTTGTTTCAGTTCCTGGACATTTTATCTCAGTCTGTGGGCTGTGTCTCTGTTGCCCTTTATGAATAAACTATATTTTATATATTAATGTTAGCAGACACCAATAGGCTTAGAAGGTGATACTGGCATTCATGGTTATCCTTTGGAGAACCACTGACAAAGGTCACCTCGGAGTTTCACTCACAGTATTTTAGGAATCTGCTTGTATGCTCTTTGCTTTTCTCTTCCCACTTCCAAACATAGATCAATAAGCAAATAAGGTAACAGCCCTCACTCATGTCAGTTTGCTCTCTCACTTGTCTCAGTGACCGATTTGCATGTAAGCTGGCCTGGGTGCTTTGTAGGGCTGGCTCAGGTTTTCTCTGGACATTCTGTACTTTCTTGCCAGAGGCTTTTCTGATCATCTATAATCACCTGAAAGTTTGCCTGGCCCCTTCCTTCTCTACCTAAGCACTTTCTCTCCATCCAGCTCATTTTAACATGCAATTATATATTGTTTTCTGGTCGATGATTGGACCTACTTATCCTACTGCAATAGAAGCTTTATGAAGTCCAGGACCATGCCTTTCTTGTTCAACTTTATAGGCCTAAAGCATGTGTGTGTGTGTATATATATATACATATATATATTTTATATATATATATATATAAAATAAAGTATATATATACATGTACATATATATTATAGATATAAATAAAGAATTGCGAGCAAACAATGTGGAGTTTCTTTTGCAGTTGTTGACTCAGGTGGTCTCTGTGCTCAAAGTTAAATGCTGAGGATGGAGAATGCCATTTTGTTGTAAGAACTCTGAAGCCATTGGAATGGCATGTGGATTTGAGAGGGGTCGATCAGAAAGAAAGTCAAGTTTGAAGATGTTTCAGGTGCATGCTAAGATTTAAAACTAGTCTAAAACTTTCTAGAATATGTATTTTTAACACAAGTGTATATATTGTAACTGGATGTGTTTTATTTCATGCAATCCATGACCTCCATTGCCTCAGTATATTAGGGATCAAAGCCTTCTATATGCTCATTCAAATGTATGACCAGGTAGACAGTCATTGTGTGTCACATGGTATTCTGGCTTCTGAGATCGATCATTTACATGGCTCTGGTTGTTTTGTTTGCTTGTTTGTCTGTTTTGACCTTCACTCCACATGTATAATAGTTGAAAAGCATGGACCATTCTGCCTTCAAGATGATAGGGTTTGATGATCCCAGCATATTGTCACTGGGTGGCTGGCCCCTAATCATAGTTCCTACCTTCTATGACTTACAGCAGTTTAATCAAAATCAGCTTTTGTTCCTGCATTGGCTAGTTGATATAAAGGAAAATTCTGGAGATTAGACCAAGGAGAGTATGTGGCAACCACCTGATCTTTCTATAACATCATGGTCACAACATATGCCTCTGAATATAAAAGGGTTGAGCTGAGTTGGGTCAGGGTTACAGGGTAAATAATTCTGAGTCACTGAGGGGCTACTGTTGCAGATGGGGACAAATACCTTCCATTTAAGAGTAGTTTCAAAGTGATAGGTGTGTCAAAGTAGAAAACACAGGAAAGGAAATAGTTAGCCAACCCTGGCAACCCCTGAATTCTATAGTTGTTTTGGGGATCTCTCACTCTGCTACGTGATTCTATATGACATCACACAATACCCTTGCTGGTTAGGATTTGACCTTCTGAGATGGACTAGAAACTTGCTACAGGAATTAGGAATTATTCGAACAAGTGTTTAGAATGAGGTGTGACCAGAGGAATAAATCACAATGTTTTCCAGTTAGAAAGCAAACACCTTGTCTGTATGGTCTCCTCACAGGAGAACGTGTGTAGAAGGAGTAGTTAGAACGTGCATTCCCAGCTCTTTTTAGGTGTCTGACAGTATTATAGACCTCAGGGAACAAACTGGACTTTCAAGTTGGACTCTGGGAGACAGCTCCTGTAGCTCGGCTGAAGCTTTATTCCACTTTTACCTATCCCTCCCCCAAAGGCATTCTAGATAGCTTCACCCTCACTCCCTTCTCGAATAGCAAATTTTTCTCTTCTTGCATCATTTAGATGAGTTTTCCATAATATATCTGACTTCCATCGTGGTCGTACATTGCCTTTTCCAATCTCATACAATATTAAGGTCCTTTAAGCCCACAGACTTGATGCATTTATGCAATTTTTAGTAGGTGTCGACTGTATGGCAGTTCTGTGATAATTACTAGGGAGACAAAAAGGAAGACACCATGCCTGTCCTCAAACAGCCTATTTAACAAATTTGCATTTTTCTCATCAAGTCCTTAACGTCTTATCTTACATGCTATCCACATTCCATAAATACATCTAGCGATTAGAGCTAGATCTGGCCTTTATTGTTTAAGTGCTGGGCTTTAATGCCATCATAACTGAGTTTGTATTGGGGACCATTCTAAAGTTCAGTACCCATTTTATACATGTTTTTACAAATGTAAATGAAATAAAGCATATACAGTTTTTAGCGTAGTATGTAGCATACAGTAGGTGCTTCACAAATGTGAAGTCTCATTGGTCATTATTATCTAGTTCAAGGGTTTGTAAAAGTCTGTAAATATTTTTGGCTTTGCAGCCACATGGTCTCAGTGGCAACTACTCAATTTTGCAGCTATAAACAATATGTTTACAAATGAATGTGGCTGTGTTCCAATAAAACTTTATATGTGCAGGCAGGTGGCTGGCTAGATTTGGGGCATGAGCCATAGTTTTCTGATCTAGTCCAATTTTCCAAAATTTTAGAGAAGAAAATTAAAACCATGGCAGAAGAATGAATGGTTCTGCATGCCATACACATTTGTGTCATTAAAAACATTACAGTTGCCCCATTTTCCCTGTCAGTTATGATGCTGATAGTAAATTTACATAAATCAGGCAGGAATTTCCTGCCAATTCCCTTACTGTGATCACTAATTTTTCATTTGACTACAAGAATTGTGTCTGAAGTCTTAAGGTAATAACAATAACATCATTATTTGCCTCTCAGATGTAATGGACTTTTGTTTCAAAATTTAAAAGACTAAGAAAACTGGATTGTGCCAACAAGAAAGGAATGAAATTCAGTTTTCATTGACTACTTCCTTCAATGTATGAGAGCCTGGATCTTCCAATTTTTTTTCAGGCTAAATACTTCTGTGCTTCTTTTTAAGTTCTGTATCAAATACTGCGGGCTTCTTTTCTTTGGATGTAAACATATTTTTGTATCCTTTCTGCTTTGGCTGCCACCAGGAGTGTTACAATGAACACAAGAGTCCTTATGGGAAAGATAATAAGAAATGAAGAGATAGAAAATCTTGTTTTGGGAGAGGTCACTCAATATTCTCTCATAGTCATATCCAGTCTCATATCCACAACAGAATGATCAGATCTATACTGGCAGTGGCATTTTCTTGTTGCTGTTGTCAAAAGCTTCTTTCTTAATGTATATAAGTAGTTTGCAATCAAAATTGCAAACTGACAAACTTTGGTATGTCTGGTATTTTAAGAGCCACCATTTCAGCGTGGTTATCTGTCTCCCAATAGTTACATAAAAGGGACCTTCTCACTATTGACACACTTTGTCCAGATGATGTTTTTTCCTGAGGATACAAAACAATCTCAAGTTCTATTAAGTGAAAAAGCAAAATATAAAACAATGTGTATATAATGCTAGCTTTTTATTATTTATTTATTTTAAAAAATAAGTTTATTGGGTGACTGGTCAATATGAACATATAAGTTTCAGGTGTGGGTTTTTATGTCACAAGATCTGTATATTGCTCTGGGTGCCCACCACCCAGAGTCAGATCTTCTCCTGTCACCGTATATTAAGAACCCCTAAGATGTGTGTGTGCATGTGCGTGCGTACTTGTGTGCCTATGATGAAGAAACTTGTAAAAATGGTAGGATCTGAGAAGGCAAACAAAGGAACAGGCTCTGAGAAACCTTTTATCTGATTACCCTTTTATCGTTTTTAAATTTTATGTTGCATGTATACATAATGGATTTAAAATTATATTAAAATTATAAACATACCCCAACACCTAAGAATCAACTCAGTACTACTGATCACAGTCTTTGGGGGTTGAATTTAGATTTTTGAAATTTAAACTCCCCTATGATTCTGATGATCAGTCATGTAAAGGAACCACTCATCTGTTCCACTCACTTGGTGCTTATTGCCTTGATCCAAAGAGTTCATGTGAGAATATAGCTTTTATCCCTCTAACTAGAGAAGCATATGGGGGATATCTCCTATATTATGTTTTTCCTACAGTTCAGCTCAGAGAGGGCATCCAGTAAATATTTGTTGATGACAATTGTGCAGAAGAATAACTCCCATTCCTCATTTTATTTCAATGTGAAAGATTTTTAAAAAATACATTAAACATAACATGTTATGGAAATTAAGATTTACCACTTTCAATATACAAAGAGCCAAATGTCAACAAAGGCCAACAATAAGGAACTCTCACCAGAAGCCGTAGGTATTGCTAATCAGTTAAGGACAAGTGATGAAGTTCAAAGCTAAGACTGTAGGACCTAGGGTTGAGTTAGACTTCATATTCTACATAAATGAGTAGAAGCAGCACTTAAAGAAAAATGTGCGTGGATACCAGGTTCCAGAGAAGCTCCATTCTACTCTAGAGAACATGCAAAGCTTTTTCCTCACAAGGGTGATATATGAGACATTCTTATAGTTTCCAACTTTCTCTTCTGTGAATTCTCTGTGAGTTAGTATTTGTAGAGATAGCTGATGTGATTGTTAAGGCTGCATGGTCACCAATGAACATCTGATTTCCATCATTTTTCTTAGAAGAAGACACTCTTGAGCATGGGGTTTCCTTTACTCCAGTTGTTCCCACAATAAACTCAGCCACAAATGAGCTTTCTCATTTGTCCCCTGCGGCTCCCTTGGGCTAATGCAAGGTAGTACAAATACATTCTGGAGTTCAATGATGGCAACAAGGACATGGGTCATTTTCCCAGATAACTCCAGGACTCATGCTAGCATGCTTGTGGACCGGCTCATGTAACCAAGTGTGAGGTTAATCTGGTCGTCTGCCAGGCTACTATGCTTTCCTTAATCACAGATGAAAATTGGTGGGAAAAAAATACTCAGTAATCATGAACTTTTCACAGCATGGATATAGAAGGTTGCTACAATCCTTCTTCATTCACTGTTTGGCTGTTTTGCTTGATATGTCAATCTATTTGTCCCTATTGAACTCAGTTGTGGAATAAACATTTGGGTCAGTCTGTTCTCCTTACATGATACAATGGCCTCTCAAAAAAAGGAATGTAGGAAACATTTCTTGGAAGGGTTCTATGAACCCTTCTCTTGTTATTACTTGCAATATTTACAATCCTCTAAGGGAGGTATTACTATTGTCAACCTTACAGTTAAAGAAATTGAGGCTTACAAAGGTTAAGTGAATTGCACAGAGTATGCAGTTCATAATGTTGAAGATTTGAAGAGAAAATATTTTGTTCCTGTATTTTTGGGCTCCCAGAAAACTTTTTGAGTACATAAGAGCTAAGTTCTCAAGGCAGAGATAAGTGGGAGTGCCCCGCCCGCCCCCCCCCAGCGTCTTATCCAGATTACATGGATTCTAAATTCCTTTACACAATTGATAGAGTAATATACAAATAATTAGTTTCATCAACTTCCCAAGGGAGCCTGCAAATGCCCCACATGCTTTACAGAATCACTATGGGAATCGAGGAAGATCATTTATATTGCAGTGCTTTGAAGGGATAGAGCACATAAATATGGGAGCCCTGGGTGGCATTGTTTTATCATTCTCGGCTTTTTCAGGGAAGAGTTGATTAAATAAGGTATTGCATATTATGGTATGGATTTGGTGATTTTGTAAAAAGTCAAAGGTACTGATTTGAGATTTCATGGAGCTCCTTATGCATGTGTGCGTGAGTTCTGAAGGAGAAAACAGCATCTTGTTAGCTACTAGTGTCATCCATTGTAGAGGCTGAGGTCAGCAGGGACCACAACCAAACTAAACTGCTGCTCCCTGAGGCATCTCAGCAACAGGAATGAGGCAAAGGTATGAAGACTATTGTTTTGAATATTTAATTGGATATTTCTCAAGGGAAGAGTTCTAAATTACAGATGATAACAAAAAAAGAATAGCAAATAGTTTTTAAATTCTTAATATGTGACAATATGCTAAGGTATTTTTATGTACTTACTCCCCTGTGTCTTAAAACAACTCTATATGGTAGGTACTGTTCTTATCATTACTTTTTATCAGAAAGGGAGGTGAATGGAAAGGGCTAAATGTTTGTCTTCCTAATATTCATATGTTGAAATCCTAACCCCAACATGATGGTATTAGGAGGTGAGGCTTTTGGGAGGTGATTTGTTCATGAAGGTGGAGTTCTCATCAATGAGATTAATGCCCATATAAAAGAGACCTTAAAGAGGTCCCTTCCCCCTTCTGCCTTGTAACCAAAACTTAAAAGCATTAGATGACTTGCCCAGAGCCCCACTGTGAGTGAGAGACAAAACCCAAACATAGGTCTACTTAACTTTAATACCTGAAGGCTTGATTACTAGGGGACATTAACCCGTAACAGTTAATTAATTAAATTAGACCCATTTTGAATGTTTACTGTGTGGCAGGTGTTCTCTGGCCAAAAAGAGTTCAAATATTACGTGCCCCAAAAGTAATTGTAATAGAGGCAATTATAAGTAGAAAGTCCTAAGTGCTATGTTAGAAATAACCCAGAGACATTTGTACCAATCAGACTTCAAACAGAAAATATTAATATTTATTGATTCATTGATTGTTGCATTCATTGATTCATTGATGCATGTATATATGCATGTATCAAAAGGAACTGGCTTCCACAAGGGTCAGGGCAGGCTAGGCAAGTCTGAAATCTGTAGAGCAGGCCATCGGGAAGAGGCTGCCTGGAACTCTCGCTCATGGGCTGCCACAGGGAGTCCTGGCTGTGCTGTCCTTTCAATTGGCTGAATCAGGCCCACCCAGGTTACTAGGATAATCTCTTTAAGGTCAGTTGATTACTGACTTTAATCACATCTACAAAATACCTTCTCAGTAGCACCTAGAATAGTGTTTGGTTGAATAATGGAGGACTGTCTCAAGCCATATTGACACGTAAAACTGACCATCACAGCAACTAACTTGGGACAGGAGAGGAAGAGTAAGGCATCAAAAAAAACTTTCGTGGGAAAATTTGTTTCTTAGATGATTCTTAAAGAATACGTAAGAATTAGTCAGAGTCAGAGCAAGTACAGGAGTCCCAGCTGGCAAAAGGAGGCCTGTGCTTTCGAGATGACCAGACCGTGAACTCCAGGAGAGACACAAGGGCCTCACCAGCACCTGGAAGAGAGCACAAGACAAGCTAGTAGCTTCTTGGGAAAAAACAAATGGAGTTAAAAAAACAACACCAACTCCTTCAACCCAGAAGCTTCAAGGAATAGATGGCTTAGAGCAGGGCTTTGGAGGGAAGATTTGGAAGAGCAGAGAAGCTTGGGTGGCGTCTCAGAGAGCGCACCTGGTGATGGCTTTGCTGGCTGTGGCTCCACCACGATGGCAGGTGTGAGACCAGCTGCTCCTTCACTTCCAGCCCCTGCACAGCTTCCTGCTATGTGCCGGTACTTCTGGTTTCCGTTGCTGTGCAGCTACGACGGCTACCATTAGCTGTTTCTGTTGGTGCTATCCTTAAAACTGATGGCTGCCACGCCTTGTCTATCATGTTCTGGGCCCTGTGCTAGCATTCTAGCAGCTTTTGTAAATCTTTACAACGAGCCTGTAAAAAGGTATTATCTCCATTGTACAAAGGTGAACATTGAGGCTGAGTCACTAAGGGATGTATCCAAGATTGGGTTTCTGTGTGTGTGCTTTTGCTCTGTCATTAGCAATCATCAGAACTTCTCAGTCCTCTTACCACTAGAAGCAGACCTCTACCAGTCAGACATGAATTTATTAAACCCAAGTCATATAATCGAGTGAACTTTGTGTAGTTCAACTATTTCCATTTTAGGTGTCGGTACACCTGGCTTAAATCTTTCAGGTCTACTTCCCGAAGAGTAGGGTTGTGGTTTTAGGCATAAAACAATGTTTCTGGATCTCACTGCCCAATTCTGTTAAAGGGGAGTGGTAATGCCATCTGTCTCTTACTGACCGAATGAGACAGGATCACAATTGCCGAACCACCACAACTATCACTGCCTCACTCACAGCAGCAAAACAAAACTCCCTGAGCTTTACATGAGCCAGCCACTCTGCAGGGGGGCGTTCTGTCACACTCTGACCTTGGAGGGAAGCCTAGTGTCCCCATTTTATAGTTGATGGAACCAAAGCTGAGAGAAATTAAAAAATCAGTTGCTAAGTGCACACAAGTCAGGAATCCAGTGCCCTCAGTCCCACTGCCTGCCCTTCCCCTCCACCCCCAGAAACCGCCCCCAGCAGGCGAGCACCACGCGCTCATAAACCAATGATGCCTTTTCTACACCTCTCTCCGGTTCTCAGAACAAAAATTCACTTGCATGTCCTCAGAAGAAAAACATAGTCATTTTGCACAGTTTGGATGCCTGCATTTTAACCTTTGGCCTCAAGTAGATAGAATGGCTGCTCAGATTTACTGGTAGCAGCTCATACTGGTGATTCAGGGGGAACATGGTAATATTTCCAGAGAAGATGAAAATTGGAACTTGCAAAGTTTATCAAGGATATTCTTCAAAGACTCCAGGACCCTTTTTTGTTATGTGTTTTTCACAGTGGCTGGCAAAACAGGGGCAGTTTATCACTAATGCTCTCATTTTGAGAAGTGCACTCTGATTTGTGAGATAGCAGATAGGACTTTTCATCCAAGTGTATTACACGGGCACCCATGCATGCCAAAGGGACGGTGAAGAAAAGATATATATAAGAACAAAATCAAAGTTTTCCAAAAATGAAAATGGATCTATTTTAAGATTCTCTAGCGAAGACAGTCACCTTATCACGATGCAGAGAAAGAGCTGGAGTTTGAAAAGCTGAAGGTAAAACATTTCAAGATTTCGCCGAGTTCCCTGAGGTCCTTATTCTCTAGCGATGGTCATTATTAACTCGAAATTTATTCAGCACTAACGAGGCTTCTTCACTTTAAACTGTAGGAAAGATTACTTGGTAAAATCTCTCTGATTATTAAAAATATGCATATGCTTTGATCTAGTTCCTTCTAGAATTTTATCTTACTGATATATGTACATGTGTGTTTGAGATTTAAATATAAGACTATTCAGTGTAGTATCATTTAGAACAGAAAATGCTTAGAAACAACCCAAATCGTTGTCAACAGAGACTTAACTGTTAGCTTCAACATATGTAAAGAAAATCGGAAAGACCCCGGCCAGTGTGGCTCAGAAGTTGAGCGTCAACCTATGATCCAGGAGATCTCAGTTGAGTTCTCAGTCAGGGCACATGCCCAGGTTGGGGCTCAGTTCCTGGTTTTTATCTCTCTCTCCCTCTCCCTTCCTCTCTTGGAAATTTAAAAAAAAAAAAAAAATTGGAAGCGTTTCAATGAGAAATTACTCAAAACAATATTTTAGCAAATTTTTAACACTTACATGCACTGGAAAAAATCTAAAGGATAAAATTACATTAATAAAGAAGTTACAAAAAGATATGTAGAGTATGATACCATTTTTATAGTGTTTATTAACAAGAAATTATTCTTATCCAATAAGAAGCTATTCCTATTCACAAATATATTTAGTAAAAGTTTTTTATAAATACAGGAAAATAATACAGGTGAGGAAATAATACAGTGTGAGGAAAGTGGTAATATCTGGAGAGGAAACAGAGAATAACACTTTCCTGTAGGTGTAAAATTTTCCGTCTTTCCCTCCTCCTCTGATCCCTCCCTTCCTCCCTTCCCCCCTCTTTCTTTCTCTGCCTCCCCTTTCCATAAGATCTCCTAAGCAGGTGTGGCACAATTTTGATACTGACATTTTTTTATAGACAGACTAGTTTTGGTTATATTCTTTTCCATATTTTACTATGTGTTTTAATTATTTTACAATTAAAAGTAAAATATTTTTCCCCACCGGGTGTGGCTCAGCAGTTGAGCATTGACCTAGGATCCAGGAAATCGAGGTTCGATTCCCGGTCAGGGCACATGCCTGGGTTGCGGGCTCGATCCCCAGTCGGGGGCGTGCAGGAGGCAGCCGATCAATGACTCTCTCATCATTGATGTTTCTATATCTCTCTCCCTCTCCCTTCTTCTCTGAAATCAATAAAGATATATTTAAAACAAACAAATAAATAAATATAATAAATAAAAAGTAAAATATTTATAAAATTATCACTTGCCTGCAAGGCTCTTTTCCATTCACATTTTCCCAGCTCTGAGCCTTATCACCACTGAAGTACCTTACCCAGACCCCTGGGTTCAGCAATCTAGCTGACATACTGCTTCCCTGATCTTCCTGAACCGATTGTGAAGTAGGTAGAGCAAGCATCGGAAAGTTATTGATTTTATAAAGAAAGCCCTTTTGCCCAAGGCCTTATAGGCAGATATAGGTCTTAAACCACTGCACTCCCCATCCAGTGTTCATCCTATTATTACACATTGCCTTAAATTATTTCATGTTATTTCTATTTTGAAACATAGTCTAATATCATTGTGCAGAGTACACACACATGATGCAGATTGGGAGCAGGGCACCTCTTCTGTCAAGCCAGATTAATTAGTAATTCTTGTCTACGTTATGAATTTTGGGCATTCGTTGAGGATCAGCAAAAAATCGGGTTCTGATTACATCTTAAGAGCTGGACGGACATACAGTGCTCATGCCTCATGGTTATGTCCTGGGCAGTGGTTGCCATATGGAAGGTATTTATGTGGTGAGGATTCCTAATTTCTTAAATGTCAGGTGTGTTTGTGCTTCCTTTTACACGCACACTCACACAGAAACATGTACATGACAAGCGTGACCTGTCTCTCTTCTGATCTGCTTCAAATTTGGGACGGCAACGTTTCACCCTGACGTTCATAACCATTCTCACGGCCTTGCTATGCTGGGTGACTCGCTCTACATTACACAGTTCAGTAAAATCTTTGATTACATTGCAGTTCCTTCAAATCCAAGGGCTTCATTCTCTCCCTGAGAAGTGCTGACATGATCGAAGTCAGGCTGCCAATCTGTAGGGGACTCATGGTGTTTCTTAGTAGTTTGAAATCATACCCAATGCTATGCCCAATTAATCAAACTATTTCACTTGCATTTTTCTACCAATTGCAATTTATCACCGCCGCCCCCTCCCCCCCCCCAAATGTTCCGATGGTATTAACCTAACAGAGTCAGACATAGCTTCCAGGTTGTGTTTCTCTTAAAGGTTGTATACAAAGAGGCTCTTAAAACCTCGGCGGCAGCCAGTCATAGGAGTGATCTGTCTTTGTCAGAGACAATTCCTGGCCCCACTCCCCTGTTTATCTCTGAGAGGCCAAAGGAAGGCGAGGTGGTGAGCAGGCCCTGAAGCCTCCCCAGGGAGAATCGTGCCTCTGGAAATCAATCCTCTCCTCTCAATCGGGAGGTCCTTTCCCTCTAACTCCTCAGGGTAGAGTCTGGGGCGTGAAGTCTTGCTCTGTTTCCATATCCATCAGATCTCTCACCATCCATTTCCATGATCACTGCTGAGCACAGCTGGGCTTAATGATCTCTTGCAGCCAAAGGAGTGGGAATGGAGGGCCATGCAGAGCCAGTAAGAAGGGATTAGAATTTCCTTCCCTCTACAGTGAGCACCTCCTGAGAGAGGAAACGTGGTAATTTCTTTTTTATTTCTACAATGAAAACCGAGCTGATAAACCACAGGTCCTAGATTCTACAGGAAAAAAAGAAATTACAGTAATTTCTTATATTTAGAACTCTCTCTTTCAAAGTACCTCAAAGCTTTTAATAGGCTTTTTCTCAACCTCACACCCTCCCTGCTTTAATGAAGCCTCCTTGAACCATGTGTTAAGGAATTTTATTCTTTTATAGGTTATTTCCCTATTCTCTTACTTCCGAAACACTTGGCCTGCAGACACCAAGTCTTTCACAGTGCGAACGTTTTGTTTCTATTTATTTATGAGTATTGATCTTGCAGCTCCCTTGGCCTTAAGGATTCTTTCACTATGGTTTCTTTTTAAAGTTCTCTAAAAACATTACTGATGTTCTCTAAGAACATCCTACTGATGCTTTCCGTGGAGAAATGGAGACAAAAAATCTCAATATCTGCGATCCAAAGACCTAGGCTTAGAGTCCCGGTTTTGCTCCATATTATTTGCCAATGAGTAAACTAACTTACTTTGTTGGTCCTAATTTATCTGGAAATGAAGTGGTTTTCTCTTTTTAATTACAATATTTTATGCCATCATAGCAGTGAACTCCGTCTCTGTCTACACCTTTCCCTCACCAATTCTGATTCCCTTCTTTTCTTGGATGCAGCCCTTCCTGCCCGTCAACCCAACCCCCATATTTGCCCTCCATTTAACATCAGTTGTCTTAAGAGATTTTTTTTTCTTTTTTCTTTTTCAGTTATTTTCTCTATTACTGACTGGATAAAAAATATTTTTTTCTCAGTAAATTGAATAAAAATGATTTAATCTGAGTACTTTATTGTGTTGCTGCTGAGTAGCATTTAAATTTTTACTCTCTGGGGTGGGGGATGGTCTAGCATTGCCATATTGTGCTCACACGATTTCCCCTGTGATTGTTCCGCAAAGGTACAATGAAGCTTGGTGTTCTGCATCTATGTTATGAGATAATTTTACAGACTGAATTTATGAATGAAGACTTTTTTATTGTCTTTAGAATGTAACTTGATTAAAAACAACTAAATAAAAGAATGAAGGTTTAAAATATATTTTTATCAGTGGGATGTCAGGTACAGCCTAGGGAATATAGTCAATATATTTGTAATAACTATGGATGGTGTCAGATAGGTACTAGACTTATCGGGGTGATCACTTCATAAGTTATATAAATGTCTAATTACTATGTTGTATACCAGAAACTAATATAATATCATTATGTCAACTGTAATTGAAATATGAAAAATTATATAAAAGTACATGTATATTTTTATTTTTTTGTTTTAGTGGGCCATGTTTTCCTTATAAATCTTTTTCTCAGACTTTTAAATCAGCTGTTCTCTTTCTGGAAGACCATTGCCTTCATATCATTTTATAAAATATGTTCCTGTTGGCATTTGAAGCATGTGCGGTATGCCTGTCTTTTGTAGAAGGGAACATAGTTGGCTTTTTACTTTTTCTCTCCTTCCCCTCTCTTTTCTCTTGCTTCACCCTGCAGTGGGAGGTTGGATCTTAGGGGACAGAAGAGTGAAGGTGCCCAGATATTTTTGCTGACTTGGCAATCTGAGAAAACGGCTTTGTGCACTTTGAGTCTGGCAGATATTGAACAGTGACTCTCTGCGGGGGCTTCCATGAGCTGTTTAGAGGCTTCCCTCCTGGGCCTTTGGATGTGGAGAATATGATTTCCTCTGAATGCTGACTGCCTTTGGAAGTTCAGTTCACACAGACAGTGTTTAATAGCAAAAGCCAGGCAAAGGGCAATATGCATGGGTCATTCTAAGGCAGACACAGAATCACTAAAGAGCATAACTCTAGAGTTACTACCCATTTGGTATTGGTATTACCCGGAGTTTATTATCTAAATGTTTGGTTTCCTTTTTTTTTTTTTTAGTCAATTGGAGAATCTACTAGAAAAGCAGAGATGCATTTGGTTTCATGAATAACTAGAAATAGACTTGAGGCTCAGGGATCTTCCCTCTTTCTCACCCAGATCCAGTTCCTACAAATCCATGACCAGTGAGAAGTTGATTGATAACAATCATAATGTTATTGCTATCTAATTATTTTCATATTTTTAGAATTTAGGACTTTATGTTTTTAGAGCAGTTTTAGGTTCACAACAAAATTGATGGAAGGTACACAGATTTTCCGTATACCACTGGCCCCCAAGCATGCATTGCCTCTCCCATTATCAACATATTCCACCCGAGTGGGACATTTGTTACGACTGATGAACCTACATTGACACATCATAATCACTCAAAACCCATAATTTACGTAACGGTTCAGTCTTGGTGTTGAACATTCTATGGGTTTGGACAAATGTATAATGAATGTATCCATCACTATGGTACCATACAGAGTATTTCCACTGCTCTAAAAGTCCTCTGTGCTCTGCCTCTCTGATTATCCTCAACTTGTAAGTGGAGAAAGTGATATAAACATAGTTCATCTGGCTCGACAGCCTAAAATCTTCGACTCTATGCCCTAGTGTTTTTCTCAGATCCAGTCTGCAAAGCATCAGGAAAAGTCCCTGAGGGTCCCTTTCGACTTACCTGCCTATTACTAGACCTGCAGTCTGCGTCCAGAGATGCAGAGTCACATGATAACAAGAATGTTTCCATCCATCCTGTGGTGGGAGCGCGAAGAAAGCATCGGGCAGAAGGAATGGGGAGGAAAGCTCGAGGGACGAAACAGGGGAGGCCTCTCCGCCCCCCACATCGTCCTGGAGTAGCTGCATGGATTTGCTTAATCGCGTTAATAATGGGAAACCACTGCCTCCGGATATAAACGCTCTGAAATGCTATTTCTGACAATTTCCCTCCGTGCTTTATATCGGAGAGGAGATGCTGTTTCATTAGTTGACATGCATGTTAAACTTAGAATCCTTTGCTTTCTTAAGGCCTTGGAAATGGCAAGTCAAACTCCAAGAGCCGCAGGACTGAGGGATTTGGAAAGCCCGTCTGGTGCATTTGTTGCCAGAGGAACTGAAAATGAAAAGACCAACAGTGTAGTATTTCCAAGCACTTGTACTACCATGAGATTTGTTTGTGAGAACTTTGTTTTATCTTTCTTCCCCTAAATAAAGGCTCATAGTCAAGTAATTGAGCTACTTTGGTTTAAACAAACAGGGGGGAAAGTAGAGTTGCCTTTTTTTTTTGAATGTTAGGTAGCATACTGTGAATGCAGCAAAGGGCTCTGCACACCCTTCTGCCAAGGGGACTGGCGTTATTTCTCACTGTGTGTGGGGGGGGGGCAGGGCCCGAGGGTGCGGGAAGAACTTGCGTGGGTAAACCGCCACCGATGGGCAATGAGGGCAGAAATGGCTGCAGCGAATCAGCATCTCTGATTTGCTCTTCTGAACCTGTCTGTGGTTTTGATAACCTGACACTTCATCAGAAGCAGGATGCTTCTCCGTGTCTTTGTGCAGGGCCAGGAGTAGGGAAAATGGGAAAGAGGTTTATTGAACTGGAGCCTTAAGAAAGCACTAGACCAGGCTTGGGAAACCTGGATTTGAACCCTGATTTTGAGAGTTTATAACGTGGCTTTCTTTCTCTCGTTATTAAGAGATAATAATGTGCCAGATATTGTTGTAAATATAATTATGTAATTATATAACTGCCTACATATAACAAATTTAATCCTTAAAACAAACTTTGAACATACTGTTATGTTTCTCCAGCTTAGGGATGAAGAAACAGACACAGAGAGAAGTGCTGGCCAAAGTCACAAATCTAGTAGGAAGAGTCAGCCTTCAAACTCCGGTAGTGTGGAGTCTAGACCCCCACACTCAGCTCTATACTGTTTTGCCATAGTTCATTTTTATTGAGCACTTACTATATAAAAGATATTGCATTATGTATTTTCTTTAATTTTCATTGTAATCCTAATTAAATCATGGATTAAATTGTGAGAGTTCGATGAAATGACATGTTTCAATAGGGTAAAAAATGAAGTAAATGCAAAACATTATTATAATTATTGATACTTTTCTAACTTTAGAGAAAATGTGTAAGTAATACTTATATTTGCAATTTTTAAAATTAATATTTTATATTGTATACTTTACATAAAATTGTGTAGTTTTATAATTTTATATATTGTATTATAAAATATATAACTATATAAAATATTTTAAAGCATTATATATAAAATACAAAATTATGTAATCATAAGAGCATTATTAGGTTCCATTATAACTGTTTTAGATCATATAATCCTAAAAACTACCTGTGAGATTATACTATTGTTTTTCCTAATTCATAAATAAAGAAATAGAGGTTCAGAGATGGGGCAGTAGAGTCAGGATTACTCATTTGTGATTCCCAGATCCAAGCTTTTAATTGCTCTAAGATTCTGGCTCTGGCCGCCCTAATTTTCTAACCCTTTTCTGCTATCAACATTGTCCTACGTACTTACAAGTGACAGGGAGCTAATTTATGCTGAAGTGCTCAGCAAGTTCTTTGTGGATTCATTCGTGTAGTGCTTCCTTTAGACTATCGTCATGCATAAGAGTGGCCAGAATTTACTGAGCATTAATTATGCACCAAGTAGTACGCTGTGCCCTATATGCGTCATCTGAAAATCATCACAAAATACTATGATGTTAATACCTTTTTCATTTGCGTTTGAAGAACCTGAGGCTTAGAAAGTAGAGGTATTTCCCAAGGCCACCCAACAGGTAAGGGCAGAGCCAGCAACCAGGTAGAGACCCCTCCTCTTCCTTCCCCACAGTCACTCGTTCCCATGTTTTCCTTCCTTGCGGTGACGACGAAAGCAGTTTCCCTCCTCCCGAAGCCAGCACTCCACCTACGCTCTGCTGCGTCTTCTCTCAGCCACACCAGGATCTAGTTTCACAAGCATCCCCTTTCTTTACTGCATCAAAAATTTCTCCTATGTTAGATAATTTCCAGTAGGCACAGTCATGCGCTAGGGTCCTTCATATTAAAAAAAGTAAATAGTCCTCCTCTGACCCCAAGCCATCTCCCCCTCCATTTCTCTTCTCACCTATAATGGTAGAAGTTTTAGAAGATTTATAATAACCCTTAGTCTCTCCTCGTCTCACTACAGTCAAGCTTTCAATTAAACTGCTCTTATTAAAGTTGTCATGGCTGTTTTCAAGCCACCATCGCTTCTGTGTGCTCACTGTCCTTGGCTTAGCAACTAACCTGTAGTGTAAACTCCAGCAGCTACAAGGCAGCCTTCGTGCGGGGGTCAGGTTTTAGGCTTGTTAGTCTATTTCTAGCCTTCGAATTGTTATAACTTTGTAGAAGTGCTGGGCATCTGATGGAGCAAGTATTGTTTGCCTTTCAATTTCCTCCTTGTGTTGTTTTGCTTTCTCTTGCAGCTCCCACTCCTCCCTGTGCCTCCTCGGATATTGTTTTGTCAAATTTAATTCTTTTCAAAATAATTTTAGGGTTTTTTAAAGTTTGGTGAAAATCCTTATAATTTTTGTTGAAATTGCATCAAATACAGAGATTATCGTGGGGAAGGGCGCCATCTTTGTGATTCTGATGTCACAGAAAGATACCTGTTGTATGAATATCATCACGTTCCTGATATGCAACCGTGTGTCTTCTCTGACTTTCAGATCACTCGTGCTAGATTATGGGTTTTATTATTTTGTTCAAATAAATTTTATTTTTAGCGATTTTTCATTTCACTCACTTGTCCTCCTTTCATTGTATTTATTCTTTTACCTACTTTATTTGTTTTGCTGTTATTCTTTGTCTAACTTTATCAGTTGAATGATCACCTCATTAATTTTCATTTATTTTTTTTGGTACAATACACAATATTATCCATTCATTTCTTGATATTTCAATATCTACACCCTAAAAATTTGATGTCAATGTTTCCACTTTATTTCAGTTCTAAATATTTTCTAACACTCATCATAATATTTGATCAAAAAATTGTTTAAAAGAACAAAATATATATATTTTCTTTTCTTTTTTTTTTTTTTAAATATGTCTTTATTGATTTCAGAAAGAGGAAGAGAGAGAGAGAAACATCAATGATGAGAGGGTCATTGATCAGCTGCTTCCTGCACTCCCCCTACTGGGGATTGAGCCCAAAACCCAGGCATGTGCCCTGACCTGGAATCAAAATGCGATCTCCTCGATCCTAGGTCAATGCTCAAGTGCTGGGCCATGCTGGCTGGGCTATTTTGTTTCTTAGGTTCCACAAATAAGTGAAATCATATGGTATATGTTTTCTCTGTTTGACTTATCTCACTTAGCTTAATACCCTCTCGCTCCATCCATATTGCTGCACATGAAAAGATTTTACTCTTTTTATAGCTGAGTAGTATTCTGTTCTGTAGATCTACCGCATCTTCTTTATTGATTAGTCTATTGATGGATACTTATTTAGGTTGCTTCCATAACTTGGCTATTATAAATAATGCTGCAATGAACATAGGGATGTATATCGTCTTTTCAAATTAACATTTTGGGGTGGTTTTTTTAAAATGAATATCCAGAAGTGGAACTGTTGAGTCCTTCTTTATCCTTTAAACAAAATTTTTTTTTATTGATTTCAGAGAGAGGAAGGAAGAGAGAGAGAGAGATGGAAACATCAATGATGAGAGCCATTGATTGGCTGCCTCCTGCACGTGCCCTACTGGGGATCGAGCCCACAAGCCAGGCATGTGCCCTGACTGGGACTCAAACCATGACAACTTGGTTCATAGGTTGATGCTCAACCACTGAGCCATGCTGGCCGGGCCTTCATCTCTTCTTCTAGCCTTCCTTTTAAAGTCTAATTTGCCTAATATAAGTATTGCTACCCTAATGTTTTTTTTCATTTTCATTTGCATGAAATATCTTTTTCCATTCCTTTACTTTCAGTCTGTGTGTGTCTTTAGATCTGAAGTGGGTCTCTTGTAGGCCATATATATTTTCAAATACATGATATTCCTAATTTATTTGGTCATTCATTTCTAATGTTACTGCAGTAGCAGAGAAGCAGGTCATGGGATACACATTTTGGCACTCTAACCCTGGTCGGATCAATCATTTTCCCTGGGGAGTAGGAGGAATAAAGAAATGCTATGAATGTTACAATGACGGTCGATCCGTGCGGGGAAGGGATCATTTGAACTGAAGGAACATATCCCCAACCCCAAGAGCCCAGGTTACCTAACGGACAGTTCCATAACTGCGTGTGACAGCGCCACTTCCTTGCCGCCTGTGCCCTCTCCGAGCGAGGAACGGCTGAGGGCCAAGAGACAGGAGCCGGCCAAGTGTCCCTGTTCAGACTTTTCAAATTCTCGGAGTGTAGCTATGAGCGCGTGTATGTGACACACGGGAACAGAATTGTCTTTAATGAACATTCCGCTTTCCCCCCATCGCCTCTCTGCTGGAGTGCCACCCTGTCACCTGCAGGAAAGCCTGAGCTGATAACAACGGCCTCAGCACCTGAAGGAAAATGAGAATTTCCAGCCAGAATGAAAGGAAATGATTTGAGTGGTTCCAACTCTGAATTCAAGGAAAAGAGGCTTTCTTCTATATTATATTGTTTGTAAACCAGCTCATTATTGAGAATGCAGCATGGCAGCCAGCCCCCCAGGGTGCCGGCTCATCCTAATAAGCTCTGTGATGCAGAAGTGGGTGCGGAGGAGAGGGGTGAAGACAGTGGCTTCCCTACGGGAGCGAGGCCAGGCGGACCCCGGCTTCCAGAGGCGCGAGCGCTCCGTCTGCTTTACCGCATGTGACAGAATCTGGCTTAAAAGCGACAGGGCTGTGCATGTGAGTAAATCCATCTAATGCTACTGGGTGACCAGAGCAGCGATTTTCCACCGTTTCCATCTCATGGCGCACATAAGCCAATTACTAAAATTCTGCAGCACACCAAAAAATACATTATATTTTTTGCCGATCTGACAAAAAAAGGGTATGATTTTGATTCATCCACACCAGATGGCTATTATTGTGTTGACTGTTGTCATTTTTTTATTTGACAATCTACAGGAAAGCAGGTCAGTGTCCCTCTTGGGGCGCACCGGTTGGAAATCGCTGCTCTAGGGCAAACAGTTCTCAAGTTCTATAGAATTCTGGGGTGACCTGGGGCAACAGAAGTAACTTTCTGTAACTGTTTTCTAGCTTTAATGTGGAAATGATAATAATAGTTTACAACTTGTGCAGTTGTGAAGTTCCAATGAGACACTCTAAAAAAAAAAAAAAAAAAATTAACAAAGTACCTGGCACATAGCATTTTAAGTAGTATTATTATTACTGTCTTCATTTATATGCTCACTTGTATGAAGGACTAGGGACCAAGACCTCTTGTTCTCTAGTAAATAAAAATATGCTTTCTATGTAAGGCTAAAATATGAGCACAGGATGGGATAAAAAAGTGTTTTGGACAAGTCCACTATTCTGCCATCACTTGCTTTTGCCCAAGAATATATAATCAAAGGCCAGGAAATAAGCTCATGTCTTTTTCCTCACCCAGCTCTTCATAGACCTTCTTCTGCATCTCAGACAATGGTTTCATCACCCAAGCCAATGGCCCTTTGGAACCACAATTATTCAAATATATGGATTACTAAACAAATCTGCCAAGACTTCTAATTTATGTCTCACCGAATTTGAAAGCTACAAGGGGCCACGTTACCTCTTTTGCATATGAAGAAAATGTAGATTTAATTATAGCATCCTTCTGAATGAGATCACTCAGGACTCCTACTTAGCATGGAGCACTTTTCAGCATGATTTACATGACCCTAAATGACTGGCCTTCTTCATGCTTACAGGCTCATGTTTTCATGTCCCCTAGCCTTTAGTTTATTCAACTCACCTTGTTTCTGATCTTGCTAGAATATTTTTCCTGTTTCCCAGGTTTATTACCTTCTTCCCTCAATGGCTCCCCCACCCCTTTACTAGCTAAATTCTACTCATTGTTAATATCTCAGTTTAAATATCACACCATCAGAGAAGGCTTCTTTGATCTCCTAGAGTAGACTGGGTCCCCTCTGACATATGTTCCTTTGCTATCATAAAACTAACACATTTTTTTTCAGCGGTGTTATCTAATTGACTACATATCCTCCTATGTAAGACCAGAAACTGAGAAATCTGAAATGGTGTCTTATTCGATTAAGATGGCATTTCCATTGCTTGGAATAGTACCTAGTGCATAATAGTCATTCAATAAACAATAGCTGAGTAAATAGGTAAATGATACCACAATAATGATTTTGCTAATGGCCCAAATCACATTTCTGATATTAGTGAAGTATCAGTAATACTAGAGCTAATTTCTGAACAACCATTGCCAAAGAATTAGCCTATAGGAATAAAGGGTATGTTGTAAATAAAGTAGCTCTAAGAAAATATATGTCAGGAAGATCCTTGAAGATATAATTGTAACTTCCTGTTCTGATCCCACTAGTCACTAGAATTTATAGGTGTTTTGGTTTTGGTTTTGGTCCATTCTGATCACAACAAAAATAAAGGCGCAGATGTCGTGGCACAGGGATGTGCAGGTGTTCCGTGTGGGTAAATGACCAGCTGTGAAAGATCACTCGACTTATTTCTTTACATTCTGAAGCACATACATTTTTCTCATGATTTATACCAGGCGTTAGAAAGCATTTTTTTTTTTTTTATAATGTTGTGCTACTAATTTGTGGGTAATTGTGCTGTAGAATCAGATACAGAGATGAATTAAAGCACAGAACTTGGCAGTTGGTGTCATCCAAAGAATAGTGGTATATAACAATGTCTATATTCTTTTAAACAATTTTTCTTAAAAGTTCATTATTTTCTATTCTTAAATCAATCAGTCAATAACATCCTGACTAATTTCCATCTTAGTGTGATTCTGCTGTGACCCTGGCACTGCTGGTTGTTACTTTTCTGACCTCTAAGAGTATAATTGGGGTAGATACATTTGGCCATTAGAATGAAGCCCACATTAGGTCCTTGGCCTGTGGGGTAAGAGCTATCAAATGGGGGAAGGTCAAGTAGAAGTTTCTGCAAGTGCCCCTCAACCTCAGCCAAGCTAGCAAAAAACAAAATCAAATCAAAGTGAAATGAAATAATAAAACAAAACAAATTAACCAAACTAACCAAAGCAGGAAAACACATACAAAACAATACATGAATAAAAAGTGGAATATGGCGTTCTAAGAGGAGCAGTGGATATGAGTGCCACCTTTTCCTAAAGGATAGCCCCATTTTGTTGACCATTCTGGCCCTTGCAGCGCCCAGATGGATCCTTGAGGAAGACTATAAACTACCACAAGCTCAACCAAGTAGCGGGTGGCCCCAACTGCAGCTGCTTTGTAGGACTGTATTCAATTAGAGAAGATTATTAAGGTTTCAGGTACTTGGTATGCAGCCACAGATTTAGAGAATGCATTATTTTCCATTCTAATCCGAAAAGAGATTCAGAAACAGATTGCGTTCATATGGGCTGGCTGAGTCCCAGTCAGTACCACTTTTCAGAGGCCTATGATTTCTTATGGCAATTAAAAAATGCCTGATCCATAAACATGGGTTTGCACAACACAGCAGTTTCTGAAGTTAGTTCCTCTTCGTTTTATAAACCAAGCTTGGATGAAATGTTTTGCAAGTGCATTTTCACCTTCGTGTAGAAATCATATTGAAGTAGTTGAAGAGTATATTGGGATAACAGAAAAAACTTAAGTTGTTTTAGATGCTATATGGTGGTTGCTCCTCTTTTCCAATAACATGCTTATATATAACATTTTTTAAAATTTCTCTTTTTAAACTGACACTATTATATAGTTGATAGAAATAGGAGATTGGTGTAAATTATTGGATGATATGAAAATATCACCTGGCAGAGAAAATATGGAGCAAGTAAGACTAAAATCACTTCAAGATTCTTGACATTTGTTGATTCAAGAAATAATCAGGAATCCCTGGCTACATCTTTGACTCCCAATTTGATGGGATTATTTTTTGATCAGCCCTGAGTGGTAGCCAATGAGAGATCATGCTAAAAGCAGTTCTGGAGCTCCCAAAACTAGTTCTGAATCAAAATAAAAAATATAGAGAGTATGCTGCTACTTTGTAAAGACTGAAGTGATTTTAAAACAAGTTTCTGTTTAATAAAACATTATGCACTAAAAAATACTTCTGAAGCAGCTATCATAATCTCTGTAGAAATCTAGAAATTCTTCAAAAGTCCCCTATTGTGTAAAAACTGCCTTGTATGAAAATTGTGTTAGCACAAAGAGCCTGAAACTGAGCTGTGTAGAGGGGTAGTTGGAGGTGGTGACAATTGAGATAGGAGGTGACATTTAGCTTTGCGTAGGACCGCTATGAAATCACCATAGGTGGCATGTTGACTTGAAAAAACCTTGATACTGATAATTCTTAGATATGTAAGGTTTTTTAGAGAACAAAAGTTCAAGCTTGTTATCAAGATACTAGATGAAATGTGCTTATGAGATGTTGATATGATCCATAACCTACTATTAGGACAGCCATATTATTGATTAATGAGACAGAGGACTTTAGAGTACTTCTGTCACCCCATGTTAATATTCATTATGGAAACATGCTTTTGATGTGAAACTTATTGATGTAGTGGATTAACAGAGAGAATACACTGACATAATTTATACACTCAAGTACAAGTGGAGATTATCTAATACTCTGTGATTTTCTGTGTTTTGCTTTGTTAACATTATGACTTTAGACTCCTTCTCCAATGAGTACAGCAGGGCTTCAGTTTAACCTTTTCGAGTTTTCAGAGAGTTTGGAGAGCTTTCAAAAAATGGACAAAGTTACAATGAAGATGAAAATAGCTTCTAGGCCATTTAGATAATGCAGATGTCATTATAATTGAAGTCAGGGATGAAATATAGACTTTGCTTGATTAAATTTAGCTCTGAACTGACTAGCCTTAAGGACAGAAATGGAAATGATCTTACATAATTCTCATCGATTATTAATTGGAAATATACAGGGTTTCTATAGATTTTTCCCTCTCTCTCATAATCCTTCTTGACTTACTCCGTAAGCTATAAAGAGTCACCCATTCTATCTGACATGTGTTTCTCCTTAAAAATTTGTATCAAAATCTGTTTTATTCTGACTGTCTACCCTGTGTTGGTGTAAAATAATATCACGCAGACTGTGTGGGAAGATGGAAGAGTTCTTCCGTAGGTGACATTCCAAATAGGCCACAGCCATAGCATCAGAGATTCTTTATGTTGTTTAAAAAGGCAGGACTAAAATTCCTGGATTTAAATGCTGGTGTTGATGGCTTCATCTTTATGAATTTTGATAAATTATTTGACTTCTTTGAGGCTCACTTTCCACATTTCTAATATGTACCTTAAAGTCTTATTGTTGTAATATAGGCAGCTACTTAAAGAACACATGGTGAAGCAATAAATTTTTGAAAAATGAATGTAAAATATTTGGCACACAGACTGTGATATCGAGACTAAAACACTGCAACTCTGAGGAATCAAACAGCTTTCTTGGCTTGTTTTGCCAGCATCTCTGACTGCTTAAGTTATATCAGAAGGCCTTCCTCCCACAACCTATGTTGTAGAAAGAGCATGGAATATCGCGGAGAGCCTGTGTAAGAACATACATATGGCGCCCATAAATGCAGTCATCCTATGAGTCTAAGGAGCCAACTGTTTTCTCTGCTGTTTTGTGTGCTCCAAACACCGTAGTACGTGATGCAATTTTTTTTTCTTAGAGTCTAAGTGCCCTGATGTTCAAGGAATGACATTCTGGGTCTAGTGCCACATGGCTCTGTGTATAATATAATTCTCACTTTATTTCTTGTTCCCCATTACCCGTATGTTTGCAGGTAGCTGTGCTTCCAAGGCTCCAGTCAGGTCGTTCAGCAGAAAGACTCCTTGAGGAATCAAATATTTCATGTCGCTTTCCACCGAAGCCCCAGTTTAAACGAAACACCAAAACATAAGCTATAGCTTCACTTAGGGAAACATGGGTTCTCAGAGCCTCTAAACTGGCCATTACCAAGGTTGCTAAGGCCGGATGAACTTTATCTTGCGGCATCTGAGCCTCCCTTGCCTCACAGTAACCTTGAAATATCACTGAGGAAAAGTTGAGTGTCTCTAAACCCAGCACTTGATCAGATTTATTCCCGAATGCAAGTTTATAATTATTTTACTTCTACTTAAATGTAAAATCCTTAAAAAAAATTAAAAAATATAAGTATTCATTTGTTACTATGCTATTTCAAATTTGTAACATGGTTCCTTGAGTGGTTTTATTAATTGCTTTAGCACTCATGTTCAGAACAGTGAAACTGCGTGTCTGGCTTTATTAATCCTAGTTTTGCTTCTGTCTCATTTTCTCCCATGGGATAGCCTCAAGCCTTGATTAGTCATTTAAAAATCAATACCTTATAAAGGGAAAATTGCCTTTATATCTTACTTTACAGTGTTTTGCCACACACAACATTATTGGCTTACCTGAGGAAATGTTAACTGTTTCAATGACAGGTAAAGCGCTCCTGTGGCTTGTAGGCAGCAGACTCAGCAGGCGCGGGCTATTGCTCGCGTGGCAGGGAAACCCCCGTGACCCAAGCAGTCATCATCTACTTAGTCTCCAAAGTCCTTTAAAACGAGGCCCTGGCCTGCTAACTGGCAGCTTATTGCACTGTCCATCTGTTTTTGTGCTTTGTTTGTTTGCTTTTTGTTAACGACACATGATCTTAAGATGCTGGTGCTCAGAAACTCATCAATTTCCATGAGCGATCTCTTAGTCCATGATTAGGACAGTGGCCTGCCGTCTGTGTGGGCTGGTGATGTGTATTTACTTTATTTACGTCTTCAGTCTTCATAGGACCTGAAGTCGGAGGCTTCAATCCCCCTTTTCCTTTGTAGCGCTTAACCCACGAGGCATGTGGATTTTCTTGTCTTCTTGCTGCTCTCTGTGAAAACTATGTCTCTAGGACTAGTTTTGAGTGAAGGGAGTTGTTTAGGGTCAGCATATGGGATTTTGTTAGAGGTGAAAATGCCCTTCTAGTGTTAGACTCTTTTGGAAGATAGTGGAAACTTCTTACAGTGAAGGTCCCTTTGCATGTAGAACGTTCACTGATTAACAGGATGTTGGCCCTGGGGGGGGGGGGGGGGGGGGCATTCACCTTAAGAGGACCAGCATTTTGGGCTCCTGGATGGTGTTAACACATACAATTCCAAAATGTTTGGAAAAGCAGGCAGAAGATAATATAATGAGGTTAACCGGTGAAAGCAGCATTGAGAATGAGCCAAATAAAGAAAGTAACTTTCGTAAAGTAAAAAAGCAACAAGAAAATATCCCATTTTCCACAAACTAGACATATTTTAAAGCTTTCAGGTGCGTGTACTGCTTCCACAATGAAGGCAGGAAGGGACTGCTGAATGTTTTTTCTGTAAAACAATTTATAATTATTCTGCTAAACGGTATAATGACATGATTACATGCAAACTTTGTTAGTTGTTTTTTCTTTTAATGTGGAGTGTGGTTCCAAGCACTGCTGAGAAAAGCTGAGCATTTAGTCAGATGTAGGTTTGACACTCAGTTTTTACATCTAGCAGCTGCATGAATTTGAGCCTCACAGAGTGAACTCTCTTCACTGTGTTACTGAGAAGACTTACAAAAGGCAGATTCATCTTAGGAACCTGGCATGGAGTTAGAGTTAGATGGATATTAATTGTCCCTTTTACCCCTCCTCTCCTCTATCAGAAAAAAAAAGCATTTGATTTACTCGGGCAGAGTGGAGGCTAATGGGGAAGCGCTGGGCTATCACTTGGACAAGCTCGAGGCTGATGGTTTGCATTACTCCAGCCAGGAGAAGCGGAGCCACCAAAAGGGGCTTAAACTAAGCAGAAACTGGCTGCTCCGAAAAGCAAAGAAATCATGGTCATTGGAGATGCAGCAATGTTTAGAAACCTAATAGTTTGCAAAACAATATCAACATGGGATTTCAATATACTAAACTGATTCCTTAGCACAGCTGAGGGACAGGAAACAGAATGAATGTTAACAGCAGTCAGGATATAAGGACAGACCCGTGTGATCCTTAATATTTAAAGGATTGTTTCCTCTCTCTATTCACTACTTAATAGGGTGTAATTTATTTATGTCTGAAAAAGCGAATGTGTTTTAGTGCTTTGGGAGTCTAATATGGTTTGTTTTAAAATAAGCTTTATGTGATGGTTATCTGGGCTTTCTGGAAATTTTATGTTTTCTAGGCTCTTCTAATAAGAAGCACTCCAAGGACTAAGCTAAGGACATGGTAAAAATTTGAATTTAAAAAATAAAATCAAAGAGTGAAAAGTGATTTTCTCACACTATTGGTGATAATGTTATACTTCCCAATAATGGTAATGCTGCTATAGAGTATTGTGATTTCCACTCTTTACAGGAGAAGTGGGATTAGGGGTCTTACAAAATGAGTGAATAGCTGTTTGTAAAATGTATGAGCGCTGGGCTCGTAGGATGTGGCAGAAATAGGAACAGTGATGAGATGCATTGTAATGTAATGGAGAGAAAATTGAATGTGGAATCCCTAGGCCATTGTTTAAATCCTGCCTCTACTACTTACTCGGGTAACCTCTCAGACATATGCATACTGGAAAAAAGTATGAAAATGCATGCTTCATCTTATGGCTTCCAAACATGACAGGGTAACTGGTAGCAGACTTGCATTCCTTTAGTAAGTCAGCGTAAAGCTAAACAAAATAGAACTGTTGGTATGTATTGAAGGACAGGGGCACACTCTTGTGACCCTTGAGAGGAGAAAAACACATGAATTGCACCCCATGTTATTTCTGGATGCAGTTTCTGGAACATCAAGTCAAGCACACTAGAATACCAGCAATTAAACATATACACAAACCCAATACTGGCGAGGCCCTGCAGCCAGTGAAGCTCCCATAAGTTGCTGGTGAGTGTGTAAAATTATAAAACCATTCTGGAAAACAGTGGCAGTTTCTTTATATAACCATACCCCCTCTTAAGTATGTATCCAACATAAGTAAAACTATGTCCACCAAAAAGCTTGTGCAGGAATATCTCTTGCAGATTTATTTGTAATAGGCCTAAGCTGAAAACAACCAATTGTTTTATATTCATGCAATGGAAAGAAAAATGTTTCATTACTGATACACTTGAGAAGGTGGATGAATTTTAAGAAGCCAGACACACAACAAAGCACATATTGTATTATCCCATTTAGATTAATTTCATTCAAGAAGAGACAAAACTATGTTGTAGAGATCAGAACAACAGTTACTTATGAGGGGTGAAAAACTGCAAGGGGACATGATGGGAGTTTCTAGGAAGTTGGAAAATTTATATACTCTGATGGAGTATTGATTATACCTGAGCATATGCCAAACCTCATCCAATTGCACACTTATGATTTGTGCATTTCATTTCATGTACATTTTACCTCCATGAAAAATACATCTCTCATAAAGTTTTAGAATTAAGCGATATATATGTGTTTGTATATGTATATTTATATGCATGCACACATACACACATATACATATATATATGGAGAGAGACAGAGAGAGAAGCATATGGCAGTGAAACTTGAGTGCTTTTCTTTTATTTCTTCTTTTATTGTTGACAGTATTACAGATGTCCCCCATTTTCTCCCTTTGTGCCCCCGTGCACCCCACCGCCTCCCCACCCAGTTCTTCCCCACACTGTGTCTGTGCCCATAGGTTATGCATATGTAACCTTTGGTTAATCTCCCCTGGTCCCCTGTCCCCACCGCCCAGGGGATCCGTTAGTCTGTTCCATGTATCTGTGCCTCTGGACCTATTTTGTTCGTCAGTTTATTTTGTTCATTAAATTCCACATATGAGTGAGATCACGTGAAACTTATCTTTCTCTGACTGGCTTGTTTTGCTCAGCCTAACACTCTCCAGGTCCCTCCATGGTGTCGCGAAGGGCAAGAGCTCCTGTTCTATAGCCGCGCAGTCAAAGCTTTCCCGTGTGCGTGACCTCATCTAACTTTCACAACTGTTTGTTGAAGCAGGATAAGTGCAGTTATCCCCAGGTTACAAATGAGAAATTGTGTAGATGTAGCTCAAAAAGGTGAAGAGAGTACACCAAGTTCAAACCATCTAATAAGTGGCAGGGCAGGGAGTAGAACATGTGTTTCAGTTTCCTATTTTTGTTTAGTTTTGTTTTGTATTTACTGGACTTTGTTGTTTCTGCTCATCAATGTGGCAGATGTTTTTGTAAGGTGTGTTCACATTGAAGCCTTCCTGAGAGAGTTTAATAGAGCCTTAGATAAATATTGCAGTGGCAAAAAAGAGAGAGGACAACAGTTCAATAATAGAAAAAGGTGCTGATTTGTAAAGGTGAATTTCCCACGCATGGGATATAGTTGGAGGAGCTAGCACTGAAATTTTTTTTAAAAGCCCTCTCTGACTACAAAGATGGGTGGAAAAAGCTGTTAACTGATTTTCCTTTCTTTTTCTTTTTTAAAAAATAGGTTTTTATTGATTTTATAGAGAGAGGAAGGGCGAGATAGAGAGACGGAAACATCGGTGAGAGAGAGACATCGATCGGCCGCCTCCTGCATGCCCCCGGCTGGGGTTCGAGCCCGCAACCCGGGCACGTGCCCTGACCAGGAATCGAACCGGGGACCTCTTGGTTCAAGGACTGACACCCAACCACTGAACCACACTGGCTGGGCCTGATTTTATTTCCTGCTTCTTAGCTGTACTCTCCTCTTTGTTTCTAGCAGGGCTTTGCAGTGTTTGAGCTCAATGACATACTGTCATTTCTCCAAAATTTTATTGCATCCTTTCCAAGGGAACTCTCTGCCAGGTGTTTTTGGGAAGCCATGGGACATACAAAGCTGCAATTAGTAGCTATCTTAAAATTCAATTTTGCCAGAACATAGTGTTCACTAATAGAACTCAGAAGAGCAGTTTCATTTTTGCTCAATGTATTCTTCTGACAAAAGAATCCCCTTGCCCCAGAATTCAAATCTCTCAAGAGAGTAGTCTTTTAAAACCAGCTTTCCTCCAAACTTTCTTTCTTGGCATTATAGCTCTTATTGAAAGCAGGGTATTTTGTTATATTCTTGGAATCCAGAGTAGAGTTATTGACAGTGGATGCGTAATTTATATTAATTGATTTTATCCTGAATTGAATCTTTGTTTCTAGGTACTTAAGCAAACTACCTATTTGTTAACTGGTTCTTAGTTAGTCTTCTTAAGATCAGCAGTTTTATTTTTTTCTCTGATAAACATAAGAATTTGAACCAAATGTAAATATGTAACATGTTTTTGGAAAGGTAGATGACATCATAAAGAAGTCAATTCTCCTATAATTTGTTTTGTAAATTTAACATGATTTCAATAAACTTACTAACAGAATGTTTTATTCCTCAAGCCATAGAAGTTGATCATGAAGTCCACTTGAAAAAATACACAAAGAAATGGCCATAGGAAGGAATGCAAAATAAAAGGGCATTAGAGGGAGGAGTAGCCGTACCAAATATTAAAATATACTCTAGAGGCTACATAACTAGAAGCATGTGGTGTATGGGTGTGAATGGACAAAAAGACCAATGAAATTCTATAGAATATTTGGAAAGAGATTCAAGTATATTTGGAAATTAATACTTGATGAAGAAAAAGATAGATTTAAAAAAAACAGGGTTGGGATGACTGGCTCACCATTTGAAAAAATTAAAACTAGATCTCTACCTCATACAATGTGTACTAGGACAAATACCAAGTGAATCAAATACTTAAATGTAAAAAAACCAACCATTTAAGTTTTAGAAAATATTATTGGGGAATTACTTTATAATTTAGGAATGGAAAATCCTAATTTTCAAAACTTGAAACAATAAAAATGATGAATTCATTAAAAAGATAAATGGGTTAAAAAAAAGAACAGGAGCAAAGGTAGGAGATTTACAAAAGGAATGATAATATTTGCAACTTACATTACAAGCAAAGGGCTAATATTCCAAATACATAGTTACTGAAATTCCTGCTGGCCCTTCATTCTATCCTTGTAGTTCAGCTAGTTTCACCAGTCATCACAAATCATCACAAGGTCAAAAAGTTTTGATAAGTGAAGACATTTGTAATCACTATTTCATGTCAATACCATAATGTCTCATTGAGGCTGTCCTGCTTCATGAGAGCTTTGCATTAACCCTGACAATTTAGCCCAGGGTCTGGAAGAATCTCCCTGCCTGGCTTCCTGGGAAGCAATTGCAAAGATGCACTGCTACTTTGGTCTAACCATTAAAGAGTGGAAGTGAATGAAGAGCCAATTTTCAGGTCTCAAGTTATATTGCAAGGTGTCAAGACCACTGGCCATTCTAAATTAGATTGATACTTTTTCTGCTAACCTGACCACTTAAAAGTCATTCATAGAGTCAAGGTTGTTCACAGTTTGGTGACAAAGTACCTTGAACTTGACGTTGGTGGAACCCATTTAAAAAAATAAAGTTAAAGTCACAGCTCATGAACATTTTATTCTTGGTCTTTCTTCTGACATTGCTCTCACAGTGGCAACTAATGTCAATCCAAATCTGATAGGACATTTAAATGCCAAGTGCATACTTTTAGTATGAGATTTCCCATAATGCCTTGGCCATTGAGTTTTGTACTATCCTTGCACTAGTTTTCTGAAAGCTTGGCATTGCTGGCCTACCCGAGATAACTTGCAGGCAGTTGGTCAATTAAAGAGAAACCCAATGATTGCATGTAATGATGGTTTCCTTTAAAACCTGATGGCTTAAGGAAGCTTGAACAGAATAAAATTACCTTCCTTGCTCAGTAACTCAGAACATTCTCTTTGCTCAGTGACACAAATCCTAGAGCAATTTGGTCATAAGAATTACCCAAGTGAGAGAATAGTTGGAACTCAGCAAGTCTGTGTAAAACTGGGTGGATTCTATGGCTCATCTACAGTGTAAAAAGAAGCCAGGAAGACTCCAAAGTGTATTTATTTAGAGCCTGACTTTCAGAGGAATTCTTATATTAGCAAACTCCTACTCACCCAGCCTTTAGATGAAATGTCATTATTTTCAAAGAGGGACATAGTTTTGCCTGCCTGTTCTTCATCAGCAGTGATCTTGGGGGTGACCACATGTTCCTTTCAGAGCCAGAGCCCATGCCTAGAAGGTACTTAGGGTGCTTAGGGTCAATTGGATTACAAATCTCCAAGCACATATGTTTTCCTTGGTAGAAAGGCAATTTTTTTTTTGAACTATGTGGGAAATATAAGCTAGGCTTCCAGGTTCAAAATGCAAAATTCAAAGCTAAGTTAGTAGTTTTTATTTTTATTTTTGAGTGAGAATCAAGCATGCCGAGAGTATTGGAAATGATTGATATTAAAATCTGAATGATGTGAGATCAAGAACAGATACATTTTTTCTTTTTAATGCTGATTAAGTTATAAATAACTTTATAACTTTATTTGCAGAACAAGATATTTTAAACTTGTCTGAGAAACTCGTATAGACTTAAAGAGCTGCTCCCTCAAAATACAGAAACTCTCAAAAAGGCATGCTGACACAGACATCATTGACTGTCCAAGGCCATTGTAAAGATATTTCTGAAGAAATATCTTTCTAGCTTCTTACTAAGAAAATAAATTTGTCAAAATAATTATTTCCTCTTTTTTTAAAACAAATTATGATATACATGACTTCATTATTACACAAGTAAATCAATTTTACATTATTAACACTTTATTCTTTTCATATAATGTAGTATCTTTTTATACATATTATTTATATATTGACTATCATTCTGACCCCAAGTATGAGGCTGGGAGATAATTTAAACATAATATATCTTCATCTGAATTGTGGGATAAACTAACTCCTTTGACCTTTTGGTTAGTGATCCCTCCAGGAAGACTCTACTAGCCATTTGAACACCAAGAGTGATGTTTTCACGGAAGATAATTGGCCATACACATTATACATAGAGAGATATAGAAATTATTTTCATTTATTTATTTCGTATATATTGAGTGCCTCCTGTTTTCAAGCATGGGAGCCACTACTACAGGTGACTATTGAGCACCTGAAATGTGCCAGTGTGACTAAGAAAATGATTTAAATTTTTTTTAACTTTAATTAATTAGAATAAAATTCTTAAAACTGTAAATTTTTTAATTGATCTTATATTGGAAGGTCAGTGTTTCAGATATATTAGTTGAAATAAAATATATTAAAATAAATTTCACCTGATGCTTTTGACGCTTTTAGACGTGTATGACTTGTTCTGTTTACTTTAGACAGCGCTCTTCTAGAACTTCTGTGGTGAAGAAAACACACATGGTCCTCACCATCATGAAACTTCATGATTTACAATGAACTTTAGATGAGGAGGACTCCTTTTGGTCACTAACTTCAGCAATGAAAATTGCACTAAAAATGAATAGCTCACAAACTGATTCAGAATAAAAAATAAAGAATGTTTGTATATTTCTGTACTAAAAAACCCTTTAAGAACCTAAAGGATCTTAAATGTGCAGATGAATGAGGTTCTGCTCTTTTATGTGGTTCTATTGTAACCCATTTTATTATGACATATTAGTCACGTTTTGATTCTGGACAGAAAGCCCATTACTTTATATAAAGGAGATTATAAAAATTATAAAAACTATTTATTATAATAAAATTTGTGAGATAAGCATTACTTCTATTTTACAAAAGAAGAAAATAGGCATTGAGATTATTCAACTTTTAAAAATCTACACAAACACGAACAGAGCTAGGGAGCGAACTCATATGAATCATTTCAAATTGCTACTCTCTTCTACCAAGAACCAGGCCCCTTCAAGTTGGAGAAGAAACCTTTCCAAAGCTATTTTCAGAAAATAATACTCTACTTGCAACTGTGGTCCAGGGCACTCATGCAACATATGAAATGATTTTTGTCTTTAACCCCCCAAAGGAATTCTTCTTCCATTCTGGGATTGTTGGTTATTATAACCAGTTAGCCAGAGTCATTCGGTCTCATAAAAGTAGTTTCCTCATTTTTGTTTCTCTTGCTTAAGGCCCCTGCTACAAGCCACATTAAGGACAGAACTGGGTACCCTTAGGTTTGGATATTACAAGAAACCAATGAATGGAATAGATTTCCCAATATAATCTGACATGGTCACTAGGAAAAGGCATCTATACCACGTTATCGAGGATGCTTTTAGTGTAGAAACAGATGGCTTCATAAAAGAGAACTCTGGAAATCCAGATGAACAAAACAATTTAATTACCCAAGACTAAAACAAGTAATTTAATAATTATTAATATTCTAACTTTTAAATAAACGTCTAAAAAATTCCAATTTAATCTCTCATCCTCAATTTAAAGTCTATACTTCTACAAACTAAAATTAAACCCCCATAATTGAGAAACATTTTTTTTTTTTTTTTTTTTAGGAAAGACCTTAATATAAACTAAAAGCCAATAAATCAGGGAGACATAAAATAATATTCAGGAAAAAAAATAATGTTATAGAGTCTAAAAAACTCTTCAAAATAACAGTTATTACAGAAATTGCCTGTATTGGGCACCTTTCCTTTTTATGGCTCTATTGTTATTTTTATAGCTTCAACAAAAGCTGTACTCCTCAGCAGGACATACTCGAATAAAGCGGTTTTGCAAGCTAGACCATGCCACAAATCTTAGTTAAGTATGACAAATCGTTTATTAAGGAAAAGGTTCTATTCTTCCCCATGATCAAATAGAGCAAAACATCAAATTAATGATATTGAATTGGAAGAAAATCAGTTAACAAATGCTTGTGCGCATTAGGAAAGGAGACTTACATGCAAGGCTCAGTCACAGCTGAGGAACGAGAAACAGCCCTTTCACTGAAGCAAACGACCCGACGACAGTTTCTGTAATTGGACGAGTCCCTAACAAAAACCTTATTCTTGATTTTGTGGTATTAATGTTGGATTTTACAGCACAAACTTGGTAAAACCATTTTCTCTGTTGAATGCTTTTGTCTCTTGAGGCTTCTTTTTGCAAGCGGTGACTCAGAGGCAAGCAATACCCATGAGGCTGGGCAGGCCAGGCCCTAAAACGAAATTCCTGCTCTGCTTTGGGTTTGCGGGTTCCCTCACCCACCGAGAAGGCGGATGTTTTAATAACTGTATTAGAGAGAAGGTGGGCATCAAAAATATGACAGAGATAAGGAAAGGGGCCTGTTTTTACCTTAATAAGGCTTTTCAGTCCAGCCTGGGGAACGCTTATCTGCATAATTAAAATCAAGTGATAAATACAGTTGCAGTTTTAAATTGCATCAGTCTTTTCCCCTAATGGAAAAACTACTTCTCAGTGGTCTCCACGTGGGGAAACCATGAATAACGACCACAGGCAGCCCGTGATGTGACTGTGTCCAGGGTCATCACTGTCATGCAGCGCAGATCTTAATGTCTTCCCACCCTAGGGTTGCACTCAAGCCCTTTATCAAATATAGTGCATTGTAACTAATTCAGTGAGTTACAATCCTTTGCATGTAGTAGATATTAATTAAAGATACCATGCATTTTAAGCTATTTTATGATTTTATATATGGTAAACAAAGAAATATATTGAATTTTGCCAGGTTTTCAAGTGGAAAAAATTATATTTCATTTTCTGGCGTATGCAATGAAAGGCATCTGGGATGACCACTATCGTATAGTTCTATAGGTAAAAATTTTTAGTATTTTGCCCCTTTAGAAGTACTATTGTAGCTCTCTTAATTATTAAAACCCTTTATGGTGATTGTTCTGCCTAATTTTGGATATTTGTGGCAGGTGAAAGAAGATATGACAAGAATATCAGATCTTTGTATTGCTTTTATACAGTCTAAACCACAACAAATTTAATTTCTTTTCAATGGTAGAGATGATTTTCTTTTTATGTTCTTGTAGTAATCAAAATTTAAAGTATACCATGTGGAATGTCACATATATGAATCAATAAAAGCTTTAAGTAAATATCACATTTCTGAAAGGTTTTAATGGAGACCAATGGGGAACACTTATGACAATGGAGTTAGAATGCCTAAGGAGTAGAACTGGATGCAAATAAAATGGAACAATTTCTAGAAATTCACACTTATAAACAACCATGAGTGAGAAACCTAAATAAAAATAATTAATAAATGTTCTAATTCTAAAAATGAAAATTGCTCTAAAATATTTGTGAAATGTAAATACGGCAAATAACTATTCCAGTTCAATGTTATTACTGCTAAATATCCCCAATAATTTGAATGCTAATTAAGAAGAATAGTAATATTGCTTGTATATCTTCAGGAAATATTTCTAGATTTTCCTTTTCAATCTTGGACTTTATGTAAATTCTTCTCTACTTTACAGTCATTCATTCTTTCTATCAATCATTCCAAAATATTTATAGAGTGGCCACCACATGCTAGTTCACTGTTTTGGGTGCTAAGATAAAGCCAGGATTAAGGGAGAAAAGGGCAGTGGTCTCTTGGACCTTGCCTTCCAGTGGAGGAAAGAATGAATACCTGAGATGGTTGCAGTTACTGGTAAGTGTTGTGAAAAATAATTGGACCACTGTATTTTTTTTGCTGGGGCTGCTCTAACAAAGTACCATCAACTGAATGGCTTAAAGGATAGAAATGCATTGTTACAGTTCTGGAGCCTGAAAGTGCAAGATCAAGGTAGTGGCAGCTTTGGTGTCTTCTGAGCTGTGAGGGAAGGATCTTCTCGATGATCCTTCCCCAGCTTCTGGTGGTTTGCTGGCAATCATTGGGATTCCTTAGCTTATAGAAGCATCACGCCAATTTCTACCTTTGTTTTTATGTGTTCTCTCTGTGTGTACATGTCTCTGTGTCCAAATTCCCCTTTTGTATACACTATTCATATAGGACGAAGGCCCTCCCTGTTTACCTCATTTTAACTTGGTTGCCTCCGTAAATATCCTGTGTCCAAATAAGGTCATATTCAGAGGTTCTGAGGGTTAGGACTTGAACATACCTTCTTCAAAGGCCACAATTTAACACATACAGTTATTTATAGAGGCTGACTGGTGGGGGATGTTGTAGAGAGTTTGGATAGGATGGCATTGGCCATGTCTTGAAAAGTGACAAGAGCCGGATGAGAGAAGGTAAAGAGTCAGAACTTTCCTTGAAGAGCAAATATCAAGTGCAAAGGCCTCAGACTGGGAGATTTGGAGTCTGATGGGTAGACAGGTTGTTATGGCTGGAGTATAGGGGCAAAGAAGAGTAATGTATAAAAGATCAAAGAAGTAGGTAGGGCTCAGGTGGTAGGGTCCTCTGGAAGCCATGAGAAAGAGGTTGGACTTATCCTAATTTCAAGAGTCAGCAGTTGGAAAGTTTTCAAGATGGAGTGACATGATCAGATAAATATTTTAAAAGACCACACTGGCTGACATTTCTCTTTTCTCTCTGTGAAGTTCCATCTAATCACTTCGGCTCTCTGTAATCTCTCTTTTTCACAACAGCTAGGTCATCTCCATGGGTGTGTGAGCATCAGATTGTGAGCAGAAGTACAGGAGGCAAACACTATTGGGTACTGTGTCCATTCATAGGGCTCAACTGTCATCTTTATAAATGATCCTTCTTTCAAAGTGTTCTGTTAATTGGTTGCTACACTTGGTATAATTTAATTTTATATACATTCAAATACTTTAGAGGTTAAAGTCTTCATGGATTTTTTTTTTTTTTTAACACAGAGGGAAAGCTTGTCCTTGTAGGTCCAGGCTAAATCTCACCTCCTCTTTGGTGCTCCCCTCAGTGTCCCCACAGCAGTTATCGCTTCCTTGGCAGTTCAAACCTGGATTTTAATACTTTTCATATTTTATTGTAACTATTTATTATCTGATGCTCCAGATAGTCTGTGAGCTGCTTTAGTTCAGGAACTTTGATTTGATTTATTTTTTATCTCTTTGGAGCCAGCATGTTGTACAATCCCTCACAACAGGAAGAAACTAAATACATTTTGATGATTACAAGCCATTCCTTAGAACTATTCTCTAAAAGAACTTTATTTGTCACCAACCAAAAAGGTAAAGGTACTAAAAAACAATGAGATTTTAATAACAGACTTGTGGTGGATTTATCACATTAACTCTAGGCTTTTATAGATGAATTGTCCACATTCCAAAAGTGACTTGCTGTTGCTGAGTCTAGGCTTTGTCACTAGGACAGACTGGAACCCGCGACTTCTGCAGTGGATACATCTCTGATTCACGCTTCTGGGAAAGACCTTTCCTAGAGAATTTCCCTCCCTTCGCGTCCCACTGGAGAGGGAAGGTGATATCCATTATTAAATTATTCATTTCTAAATTTTTCAGGCCACCAGTTTATTATGCATGTTGAATTTCGCTTTGTGATAGTAAATTTGTAGACCTGGGACTCTTTAAATCGCGATGCGTGCACTAAGAAGGAAGGGATGAAACTGTGCTGTAAGTGCCTGTGCTGTGACTCTTTGTTCTCTTGGGTGTGTTGACATAAATGATTCTCTTGTATCAATGACCCCTTTGCCCTGTGAATTGCATGGGCTTTGCGTGCTTTGTAGTTTGTGCATCCCAGTCTTTAATAACTCTTTATATTCATAGAGATGTTTTTATTGTAAAAAAATACAGTGGCTTGTTAGTGGGACATAAATGAAGATGAAGATTAATCATCCAAAACTTCTTGAATGTCTACAGTGTAGTATGCGTGCCAGGTGTGGCCAGGACAATCCCAGTTTTTTGTGTTTTTTAATTAATCCGCACCCAAGAATATTTTTTCCATTGACTTTTAGAGAGTGGAAGGGAGGAAAAGGGAGAAAGGAGGAGGGGGAGACATGGATTGGCTGCCTCCCACACCCGACATCCCAGCTACTTGCCCTTGACCGGGAATCAACCTGAGACCCCTCAGTGTGCCGGCCTATGTGGTAACCTCTGAGCCACACGGGCCAGGGCACAATCCCAGTTTTAGCACTCTAAGTCCTGTACCCTGAAGAAACCCCCAGTCCCAGTCAAATCGGACAAATGGGTCATCTTACATCTGACAAACTCTTACTTAATTACAAAGAACAATATTTGTGTATTAAATTAAGATTTAATTGACATATTTGTTTCAGGTATACAACATATTGATCTGATATACGCATATGTTGTCCAGTGATCAGCACATTAATTCTAGTTAATATCCATCACCACATATAGTTGCAAATTTTTTTCTTATGATGAGAACTTCTAAGATCTACTCTCTCAGCAACTTTTGAATGTACAGCACAGTATTATTAACTATAATCACCAGGCTGTGATTACATACCCCGATTAAAGATTAATTTTGTAGAATTCCTTTTGTTTTTGCATCTTTTTCCCTACAAGACAACCAAGTAAAAGATTCCTAAAGTGTGCATGAAGGAAGTAAGGATAAGGAAATTTAGATGAAATGTGTTTGATGAAGCGAATGCTGCAAGCGAATGCTCACACCTTTCCTTGAAGAGGGGGACGAGCCTGTCCCTGAGTGTGAGCACACCCCTGACTCACTGGGCTTGTGTAGAAACAAGAGTAGAGCTACTTTCAAAGCGAAGGGTCAAAAAATACAGGGCAATCATGGGGACCCTGTAATACTAGGGATTTAGAACACCTCTGCCTGAATGCCCTTTCTCCAAGTTTTCAAAGAACACCAATCCTTCTTTCATGAAAACACTGTAAATATAAATCCCAGTCCTGTTTTTCACACCTGTGTGATCTTCAGCAGGGTTTTGTTTTTCCTTCTAAACTTATTTTCTGGAACTATTAAAGGGGGGAGGGAGCTTACAATATTTATAGATTTATTGTGAGGTTTAAATGGCATAACATTTCCTAGAGCATCTGTATCTAGACAAAAATAGGCATTTAATAAATGTTAAATATTAGCATGGGGCTCATCCCAAGGGCTACCATCTCTCTGTGGCCTTTCCTGAAACCCTGGTAATTCATCATCCCTTCATTTCCTCTCTTTTTCCGTGCATGATCAATCAAGGCAATTCTTGGACTTTATTATGCTGATTGATTTATTTACACTTAATTATTTTTATTTCTGCTGCTTCAGACGTATGCGAGTTTCACGAGAAGAGTGACCAATGGTTCTATAATTCTGATGCTTAACACATGCCAAGATCTTACTAGAGATGAAAGCATTTTTGGCAATATCTAACGAATGAGGAAGTAGAGAGAATGGTGATGATTAGTGAGGGCCACCCAGAAAGTGAGGAATTCGGATCTCCTGTTCAAATACTTGAGAAAGATAATGTCGAATTGAATAGTCACCTTTTATGCAAACTTGCTGCTCTTCATGCAGAATGCACATCAGCTCATGGTGAGAGGTTGTGCGATGGGTGTGGGTTTGGAGATCCTGAGAAGCAGATGGAAGGAAGCCTTTCTCATGGGTGTGATAGCCTGACTTTTATCCTACAGGGTGGGAAAGGTAAAAGTTATGAGCAAGCTGGTGCGGGAGCTTGGCTGGAGAGGAATGGTGGTGACATTGTGTTATGGCTTTCCCAATGAGAACTGTCAGGTGGAGGAGGGGGAAGGGGCTGAAGAAGGGGGGTGAGGGATGGGATGTGGTGGGGAGAGTAGAGAGAGGGCCCAGCATGTCCCCATGAAAGGCACAGAGGCGTGAACATGATGATTCTGAAGAACGATACAGGAAAATCAGTTCTGGTTAAATAGCAAGGCTTTTTATTAAAAGATTTTGGTACCTGTTCTAAGGCTATTGAATATTTTTTTCTGGTTACCTCTAATATCATGGGTAAATAAAAATATCTTTTCCCCCTATGATTTCTACATTTCAACTTGAATGATTCTACCACTTCTCAAATATGGATAAGTAAAGAGAAGTTAGTGAAGATTATTGTCTTGTTCTTTAATCCAGAAATAACAATTTTACGCAGCAGTTTTCACTCAAAATACCCCTCTTGCCATTGAATATCTGTAACTCCAAATTTTCTTAATTATTTCTAAAGTATTGAAGGTTGAAGGCAGGTTCTAATATTCTAATAAAATTAGTAACAGTAGAGGAAGCCCTGGATTCTGAGCAGGGCTTAGCCCAGTGATTACCATGCATATGCTCTATACATCACTAGGGACCGCTGCTCTGAGTGCACTTCTCCGATGATGAAATGATGTGTTAGGCGTGTTGCTAGAGCTGCTTTAACATTTGGATTAGTTTCCAAAAATATTTTGGGCCATGGGGACGTGAAGCAGAAGCAAGGTTACAGCCCTTCATCCAGAATTAATTTGATGTCTTTCGGAAGAAGTTCTTTTAACTCTCTGGGATTCTTTTTGTGCCTCTGAGAAGTGGGGATAGAATGAACCCTTAAAGTGAGAGAATGGATGGAAAAACCTAAATTACCTCGGCAAGAATAAGCTACTAGATAGCTATTCCATCTTTAGAAGAATAGTTACATCACTTTCCATCTTAAAATCAATTACATACACTTATAGAGTGATCCACACACACAAACACACACACACACACACACACACACACACACACACACACACACACACACAGAGATATATTATTTTGACTAATTCAATTTGATGATTTTTTGCTATTAAATAAACTAATTGGTTGATTTTTCTCATGGGTTTTTGTTTGTTTGTTTGTTTTTTAGATTGTATCTTTTAAAATCACACTTTTTTCTTCTTTCCCAAATACGACTTAGAGGCTTTCTCTAGGGAAACTGCCGATAGTCAAGGTAAACACTTGCAGCTGGAGGAATGCGGTTGCTTTGATAACCCGCATGCAGAATTTGAGCTGATATCTGTGATGTGTTCATGATTTCCACTGCAACAATCTAATAAAAATTTAACAGGGCATCATGAGTGATGACATGGCTTGTTTTAAAAAAACCATAACATTTATGATCAATACAAATTTTAATTTTTATACTAACATTTCATCTTTATAGCAACATTTTAAATTCTATAGTGTGTTCCTATCTAGATTATAAAGAGGAGCCAATGCTTCCTCTCAAGGCTAGTCAGCTTAAGTAAATGCTTACTTGGCCTGTGTCTGAAATGAGACGCCTGGAGTACCTTCCCAATCTCTGAATATGAAGAGGTCTTGCCCATGCTCAGCTGAACTCAGAGATTTCTGGAAGCCTATCGGGTGCTAGGAAACTAGAAAGTGAACACAATGAGACTGGGTATAACTGAAGGTAAATCGGCTGGGTACATTGTTTAGTTGCTTTAAAGACCGGATAGAACGAATGAATTGGATGCATTTTGTAAGAACCGGGCTGCATGTGTGTTTCTTTACCCAGGACAAAGGGTTAGAATAGAGCTAGTGTTTCTTTGCCTGGGACATAGACATAATATTAAAATAATTAGTCCAATATTCCTGTGTGAAGGTCATTGCTTGGCTACAGGAGAATAACTTAATGGGAACATTTTTTAAAAATATATAAAGTCATAAAGATTTAAATTAACTGTTAATTGACACCTAAGAGTTCCGGACACAACCACACTCAGGATCAGAGGATTTTTGAGCAAGAAAATAAGAAGAAAAAACAAATCGATGAACTTATATTCAGGTTTTCATGATTTTGCTTATGCCTGGGTAGCATAAATTGGAGTTTTGTTTCCTGCATTTTGGGGAAGAGACTTGGTCTGATGTCCTCAGCAGACCATGCTGCAGGTAGTTCACACTTCTCACTTCAACATTTGTTCTGTTTGGGGTGAGCAGAATTAAAAATATTTCTTGTAGACATAAGGAGAGTAGGTGTGAAGCAGTTCTCACTCTATTAACACGCTTCTTGACGGAATCTCACATTGGTCAAGAAATGGGAACAATTTTAGGAACTGAGAGGTGTGCAGCCTGGAGCTGACGAATGTTCTAGAGATGGTTTAAGAAAAGCCCTGGAGCTATGCGGCTTTTCTTTAAAGAACTTGGGTTGCTGTCAAAAGAGTTTGACTGAAGAAAAGCGCTAGAAGTAGACGGCTTCAAGTCAATTTAGGTTCAGTTTTTCACAAAAGTTTCCCTAGTGAATTAATGCAAATATTTAGAGACTGAGCTGAGAGGACGAGTTTTTCAAAGGTAGTGTTTGGTAAAATTGTTATTTCTGCTGTGATGGGCGTCGTCAATGTAACACAATTAAATGAAATATCTTACTTAGGAAAATAGATTATTACCTCTGCTCCTCCTACTGTCACCTCTGTTGTGCATCTGAGACTGTGGCTTAAAAAGACACAAGACAGCCCTGGCTGGTGTGGCTCAGCTGACTGAGCATCGTCCCATGCACTGAAAGGTCCCGGGTTCGATCCCCAGTCAGGGCACATGCCCAGGTTGGGGGCTTGATCCCCAGTTGGGATGCTTACAGGAGGCAACCTATCTCTCTCACATAGATATTTTTCTCTCTCTTCCTCTCTCTCTAAAGAAGCAATAAAAACATTTAAAATAAAAAAAAAAGACACAAGGCAGAAAATATCATGCCCGCCCAACAGAATATTCTTCTACTGGATATATTTTTTTAAATGTATGTTTCCTTTTCAGGAACTCTCAAGTAATTTTTGATAGCCAATTATCTGGAAGTCACAAGGAGTAGGTTTTACAGGGATATGGGACATATTTTCTCATCAAGTCCTATAAATATTTTGAAATGAAAGCTTTCTCTGAAGAGTTTGGTAGCACATTTTTTCTTGGGGACAAGCTTTGCTGAACTATGACAGATGTAGATGTTGGTAATTTTGCATATAAAATGGCTATAGATTTGTAAAGATAGAAAGTGGAAAAAGTGAACCATTTATCAAAGGGCTTGTTAATAGATTTCCCTCTTGCCGCTGGATGGATATGGTCACTGATTGGGCTTTTTTGAAAAAAACCTCTCGACTCTTAATACATTCCTCCTTCCAATGAGCCGTGTCAATGAGACTAAATCTTCTTTTGTCCACCAGTTCTTAAAACCTTCCCAGATTCAAAAATAAACAACTGTGTTCTTTCTGATAGCCCTGTGTGAGTAGTTTGGGGTAAACTGTGTTTATATTAAAATGAACACAGCTGGGTAAGCCAGGCTTATTTTTACTGAAGAGTAAGACAGGGAGGGCCAATGCCTGGCACAGGTCCTTAAAGATCTGGTTAGAAAAGTTTTAGCAAAGGACACATTGAGAGTGTGTATACCTTTGGCTAATAGGAAAGGAAAACAACCTGTTTTAACATGAGCTCAATGGATTGTTAGAGAAATAGATCATGTGTATACAAATAAAAGGATACTCCTGAAATTGTAACTTTGTTTTTCACTTTTACCAGAAAACGTGGCCTACTATGTGCGATGTCATAGGCACTTGTTAAACTGGGATTCACCTTAGATTTTGAATGTTTTTTGTTTTTGTTTTTCTCTTTGTCTTGGTTTTGCCATTGAGATAATGGAAGAAATATTTAGTTAACTTCCTCACTACTTGGCAGTAATTGTGTCAAGACTCCTAAGCTGTCCCAGAATCATGGCTGTGGAATGACGGAAATGAGTGACTAGTAATGGAAGAAGTGTTAGTTATTATAAAGAATTTTTCCACTTCTCACCGTTTTATTCTTTTATCTCCAATTAACTGGTTAATGTTTTCTTCAGTAGTGTTTTACTTGATCCCTGGTAGTTTAATAATAACAACTGTATATCTTACAATAAATAGTTTTTATTCTAATTTTCAAATCCCAATCTTTTCTTTTGATAGATTTTTTTTATTTTATTAAAACTCAATTTTTTTCAAATGATGACTTATTTAAAAATTCTGGTAATAAAGAAATATACAAAAAAAGAGTGTCAATCATTTAATAGTTTGCTATCCAAGCATAAACATAATTTACATTAAAGTGACTGCCTTTCTTCTCTGTCTTAATTCAGATAATTTTTTTTGAAGAGGTGGCTTCCACCTTATTAAGGATGATGCTATCATGGGCAATGGACATTAAAACAATGAGATGAGACAGAACAGAAAATGTATTGCGTGTGACATCAGTAAGCGTATTAATGAAACTTGTTTTAATTGTGGATGTGTGCTCTTTGATGTAAATTTTATTTCTTTTTTGTAGTTAATAGTCAAAGTCTGAAAGCTGCTGACTTAGACATGGATAAAGTTCAGTCTTAATCTGAGAGAGCAGATCTGGAAATGACTGCTGTGTGTAATGTCAGTTAAAAATGAGACAAGCTCCTGAGCCAGAAAGGAAAGAGAGGGCGAGGGTCAGAGAATGAGAAGAGCAAGGAGAAGGGGTGGAAATGAAGGAGTTCCGCTGAAGGGGATGCTGAGGAGACTCCTTTGCCTCAGGTTCATTTCTCAGAGACGTGAGACAGGCAGTGGAAACGGTGCTTTCTACGGGGGCAGGGGCGGCCTTTAGCAGGGAAAATGGGGTGGTCTGAGATGGAGGATGTTAGTATGTTCCCCTCCTGCCAAGAGTCATCTTCTGGAAGATGACAAAGAAAGTCACTCTGTTTCAACCCCCCTTTAAAGCCTTGTATCCCTCATAAAACACATGCACTGCCAGGCCAGGCCACAGCTAAAGTTCATCCCAGTCAGTCATCTGTCTCTCTGCTTGAGCCATTTCAGCAGCCTGGGACTCAGGTTTTCCATTACGAAATAAGATGTTAGGTAGGATGACCTCAAAATACCCTTCTAAACCTGATATTATATGGTTTATATATGAGGTGACAAGGGAAATAAAAAAATATTTTGATAGGAATAGACTGGTAGCAGGTTGGAGGCAAAAACACTTGAAGGTGGGGAGATATTGAAACTCAGAGTTCAAAATTGTTTCCAAATTAAAAAAATTTTCAAAGACGGGCTAAAGAGAATACAATACTAACACCCGTCATTGATTATTTGCTGTTTCCCTCTTTGCTACATTTTTCATCCGGTCCCCACAATAGCTTCTGTAGTGTAGATACTATTAGCCTTGTATAAATATCTGGGATACAGTAGAACTCAGTGATTAATTAATAGAATCAGAAACCCAAATCTAGCTTTGTCTATTCTATAAATCCCTTGCTTTTCACCTGTATAACATGCCAAGTTTGTATTTTGGAACCTAATTAGGAATGACTTTTATATTGTTGAGAATCTGTACTGATAATGTTGAAGCATGTACCTTGTAATGGGAAAATGCAGTGACTAGTAGACTATGAAGCGCAGGGGGTCAGAGTCAGAGCACAGGGGCCCTTGTGTCTTCAACAGCAGTTGCATCTCCTACTAGGGAGAGCTTTGCTGAGCTACAAACCCCCCTGAATTATAGTTTCTTTATTTTGAAAAGACACTGAAAACATTAATAACATGTTCTGTGCTCTTCAGGATTGTAACTAGGGAAAAACAGATTAACCTACTTGAAAACATTTTGTAAAGTATAAAGCAGTGAATAAATGAATAACATTATTTAATTTGTTCTTGGGTTTACCCATTGCCTGACAGGAGAGGGACTTTATAAAACGATTCTGACTCTGTGTAAACTATGAAGCTTTTTCATGGTAAATTTTGCATGTGCATAAAGAAATAACTGAAATGATGTTAATTTTTAAAATTGAAAACTAGCTGCATGACAGACATCCAAGTGAGAGCCATGGGGTTGTCTGAGAGGGGCGGCCTGATAGGATGTGCTCTGAGATCAGAAGGACAAACGCAATGAGAAACGGCACAACCTGAAATGGAAGATTGAGATCAGATGACTTGGATGGCTGATGGCAGAGACAGTTTGATAAAAGGCAAGCAAGATAAAAGATCGAAGCATGAAAGCAGGAACTGTTGCTTCTCAAAGATGAGGCTGCAGTGGCACTTTGAGCATGAAAGATGTGGTTGTTGTTATATGAAAAAAAATCCATAAAGGCCTTTAAGCCAACAGTGTTGTTGTAGGACAAGAGTGAAACAAGTTAGCGAGTTTTATTGTAAGAGGTTGGAAAAAGAAAATCAATGTTTTTTTTTTTTGTTTTTTTTTCTATTTTTCTTTTATCAAGTGCTGGTTCTCCCTCCTTTGAATTCTGTGTGACGTGCTAGCCGTATGTATAAATTCTAGCCAGGGTTAAAAGAGATCAGGCTTCAAGAATCTGTGTGGGGGGAAATGTTGGGCAGGTTTCAGTGTTCTCTCAATTACAGTGAACATCTTGATTAGACTGAATTTTAAAAATCAAGTATCCAGAGCTAAAATGGATCACATTCAGTCACTTTGAAAGTAAGATTCAGAAGGCAAGAAGCCATGGAGCATTTAGGAAGTTCGGAAGCAAAGTGCTTTGGAGGTGAAACACTGGAATTCAGAAAACAGGTAGAAAGATCTCTTTATTCATATATTAATGGTTAAGAAAATGTATTCCCTGGAAAATCAAACAGGAGCTGGTAATAACTCAGCTAAAGCCTTACTGATAGAAACAGTATCAGACCAGAAGAAAAGAGTTTAAAAGGGCTTTCAATAAATAGTGTTTATAACTACTAAAATCTACGTTAATCACTAATATAAATGATAATAGCATTTAGAGGAATAAAGATAAATATAAAAATAATTACCTAGGAGAATCAAAGTGGTTGTCTTTGGGAAAGGAAAACCAGAATGGGAGATGGATGGCAATTACTATTTCTCCAAACAAACCTTGTAAAACTACTGAACCCTAAATTCAATACAAAATAAAAACTAACATTGAAATAAGACATTTCAGAAATGACTTTAGTTATGCATGGTAACTATCAAGAGTTGGCATATACAGGAGAAAGTACACTAGATTACAACAAGATATTACTAAATTCAAATTCAAGATGCCATGTCCCCTGCAATCTAGCTGTGTGACAATGAAAAAATGCCACGTTAGCCCCGGCTAGTGTGGCTCAGTTGGTTGGAGTGTCGTCCTGTACACCAAAAGGTAGAGGGGTCAATTCCTGGTCAGGCCACATGCTCAGCCTGCGGATTCGATCCCTTGTCAGGGTGCAGACAGGAGGCAACCTATCGATGTTTCTCACATTGATGTTTCTCTCTCTCTGTCTCTCCCTTGATTTTATTGATGCCTCTCAAATGAATACAAAAGGGCATATCATCCATTATCTAGTACTCACCGTATACTAGACGATTTATAGATTTATCACCCTTGCCACCACTAGTCTTCATAACAACACTATGAAATCATTACCATTATTACCCATGTTTCAGAGGAAAATATGGGCCTTTAGAGAATTTGATTGTTACCCACATTTATAAAGCTAGGAAGGGAGCGTTCAGGTCAAACTGGACCCATGTTTCTAGATATAAAACTCTCTGTAACAGTCGGGAAAGGTTAGCCTGGGTTTTCCTCCACGCAGACCCCAGACAAGGATTTGAGTGCAGGAGGTTTAAGAGTGAAGTAAAGATAGGACGAGATGGGAGGCGGCCGGCAAAGGGTGTCATTCAGTCAGGAGCCATGGGCGGTCACAGGGGCTTAATCCTGCTGGGGACGTTCTGGGCTCCAGGGGAGAAGCCTTGCCCCGACGGTACCTCACAGGAGGGCCCAGGGATAGGGGAAGTTTGGCACGAGATCTCTTCAGTCAGTAGTTGAGGGCTGCTGAGGGGGAGCGTGTAGTTAACTCCCTGGAATTTCTGAACAGGCGGGTTTTGGAGACTAAACAACCCTTAAGGGGGTGGGGGAAGCAGGGGCTCTGGCGCCTGGAGTTGGAGGTCAGGCTAGGGATCTCTGAAGTGTTGCCTTGGGCACATGGGCAAGGCAGTAACAGCATGTTCTAGAGGCTACTGACAGATAACCTGCAAATCTCAGCTGATTAACAAAATAAAAGCTTATCTCTTATTCCCAGCACACCGTGCTGCAGTCAAGAGGAGAGGGCTATGTGTGGTTTCTGAGCCACGGTCATTCACAGCCCAGGTTCTTCCGTTGGGGGCTCCGCAGTCTTCCAGAGTCCCAGCCTCCGGGCCTAGAGCACATGGCTAGCCCACGAACCAAGAGAGGGGGCATCGGCAGGAAGCTTGACAGCAAGCCCTGGGGGCACCACGACACTTCTGCCTAGATGCCATTGGTCAAAACTCAGTCACAAGGCTGCATCTCCTTGCCGGGAAGCATTGGAAATGCAGTCTAAATGCTTGTCTTTGAAAAAACACCCTCACATTTGGTGGGGATTAATCACAGCCATCAACAATTACTGCACTATACTACTTCTCATAAGTTCACTTTGATGTGCCTAATAAAAATGTATGTGCATGCACATATACACATACATATGTACATACACACATGTACACATATTCATTGCTCTGCCTGGTAATTGCAAGGTATTCAATAAAAACGTACTCTTATGGCAATGATTTTTACACATAGACTCATTACTTTTTTACCATTTTATATTAGAAATAAACACATTTTATTTAAATCTCACCAGATTGCATTTACCTTGGGGTAAAGTAACTCATAAGGTTGCATTTACCTTAATTTGTTCAGCAAATTAAAACTATAACATTCTATAAAGAAATTTATCTTCCATATCACTTAACAAAATTTTATTTGACATTTTATTTCAAGAACAAACAAAATACTATTGCACACATTTGCTTTTCCTAAACATTAAAGAAACAATTAAAAATATGTTCTAGGCTGAATATTTTTGTGCTGAGCAGCTCTGTGAACATTTGAAAGCACATCTATATATCAGTGGAGACACACTTTCCTGTGTCGAAAACTCCCCATATGGCAGGTCATTAGCACATTGCATAGAACATATTTTGAATTCACCTTTTTGTGGGGAAAAACTCATGTGTCTGAGTATAAAAAGATCTGAATTTTATTAAACTAAAGTACTGAACTTACTTCTTTTAAAGTAAGTTAGGGTTATACTAAAAAAAAATTGGTAAAAGATAATAAACTCTTGAAAACTTGTAAATGTAAAGTCAATTTTAAAGAGCAGGAAAGTTGTATAAGTTTTAGAAAAATTACATAATATGAACTTTCTGATTTGGATACTATGTAGGCAAATTGCACAAATGGAACTATTATTTATACTGAACTTTTTTTTTTTTTTTTTTTACAACATTTAGAGGTTGAGATAGAGAAATCCAAAAGAGAATAGGGGATAGAAATATAGAAATTTGGGCTTATATCACACCCCGATGAACTCTTGTCTTCCTCTCTTATGAAAGAAAGAGCCAAACGGAATGAACATACAGCCAGTTTTCTCCTGAGAGTAAATCTATTTCACTCATCTCTGATGAAGATCTAGCCCTGGGAATAAATATAGATGCCATTGTTACAGCTAAATCCAATTTTTTTCTAGCCTAATGAGCCAACAGACCATTCCCTGAATGCCTAAGAGGGTAAACAACATTATCACACCCTGATTTCATACCGCTGGGCGATGCGGTTGTGGTCAAAGCACGTTGTGTGTTTACTTATTTGAATGTCCTGGACTAGCGGTTTTCTACTGGGGTGCTTATTTCCCTAGGGAGAATTTCTGGGGATGCTTTTGCTTGTATGGACTGTAGGGGTTTGCTTCTGAAATTTAGTGGGCAGAGGCCAGTTATACTGCTAAACATCTCATAATACACAGGACAGTTCCTCATAAGAAAGAATGATCTGGCCCCAAATGCCAATAACACCGAGGTTTAGAAACCCTGACTTATGACTATAGTCTTTCATATATATAATATATGAAAACAGTCCCTATTTCAAGTGGGAAGATTAAAAATTAGGGTTGAGTATCAATTTATCACATACCACTTCTGTTGTAAAATAGTTGATAACTGATTATGCATCAGAACCAGAACCCAGTTCTCCCTGGCTCCAATCGCTCTCACAGAGAACAAATTACCCATCGCCTAATTCCCTTTTGTTTTGCTCTGTTTATTTTGGACTGTCAGTTTTTACATACTCCGCACACTTGACCCTCTCCTCATGGCAACAAACCCTCTCACAGGTGTGCTGGTCCATATGTGACTCATTGGAACATCAGCTTTTCAGAGGCAGGACAGACACAAATCAGTGGAACGAAGGCCCTGCATGGGGAGTGTGAACTGCATTCCTCTAGGTTCCCTCCTCAAAGTTCTTACAGCTTATTTCACTCCATGAAGCAGCCACAGTCATGGGAGGCCGGGGAATGCAGCAGGTGGAAGCGATGGCATTGCCTTCTCTGGTTTTGGTTGTCGCTTTCTGCTCTCTTTCCTATGGCCCCCTCCCTTGGCTGACATGTCTCACCAGGGGCTCTGAGCCTCCTGGCTGTGTGGTCCTTCAGTTCGTTCATGAATGCTGAGCATCCTGGCTGTGTGGTCCTTCAGTTCGTTCATGAATGCTGAGCATCCTGGCTGTGTGACCCTTCCATTCATTCATGAATGCTGAGCGTCCTGGCTGTGTGACCCTTCAGTTCGTTCATGAATGCTGAGCGTCCTGGCTGTGTGACCCTTCCATTCATTCATGAATGCTGAGCATCCTAGCTGTTTCCCTTCCAATCATTCATGAATGCTGAGCATCCTGGCTGTGTGACCCATTCATTCATTCATGAATGCTGAGTGTCCTGGCTGTGACCCTTCCGTTCATTCATGAATGCTGAGTGTCCTGGCTGTGACCCTTCAGTTCATTCATGAATGCTGAGTGTCCTGGCTGTGACCCTTCAGTTCATTCATGAATGCTGAGTGTCCTGGCTGTGACCCTTCAGTTCATTCATGAATGCTGAGTGTCCTGGCTGTGACCCTTCAGTTCATTCATGAATGCTGAGCGTCCTGGCTGTGACCCTTCAGTTCATTCATGAATGCTGAGCGTCCTGGCTGTGACCCTTCAGTTCATTCATGAATGCTGAGCGTCCTGGCTGTGACCCTTTAGTTCATTCATGAATGCTGAGCGTCCTGGCTGTGACCCTTCAGTTCATTCATGAATGTTGAGTGTCCTGGCTGTGACCCTTCCATTCATTCATGAATGCTGAGCGTCCTGGCTGTGACCCTTCCGTTCATTCATGAATGCTGAGCCCGTCTTTCAGTATTCCGGTTCTCCTATGAGCAGCATCGCCTTGTCTAGTTGGGCTGAAGATCAAGTTGGAAGCCTAGTTGCAACCTCAATGGGAGTTTTCTGTTTCAAGAACCTGGGCTTTTGTGTTCTTGAGAACCTGGAAAGTGCGGGTTAGGAATCACCCTCTCGGTTTGAATATGTTGTAAAACTTCGTAAAGTGATTCGACTAGTTAAGGTCAATACCCTTGAAACACTCTGGGAGGTAGTTTGAAAGTTGGGGCGGAAACTTGGATAATAATATTATTTTTGTCCAAATTGTCATGTAAACACAACTCATGCTTGTATCATACAGAAAGCCACATCCAGGAAGTAACCAGAACATAAGAGTTGGAGTCTTATCATTTGAGGAGATAATATAGTGAACAAAGAGTAAGGTGTAGGCTTGAACTTGGGCGGTGTTGGCTTCAAATCATCTCTCTGCCACTTCCTCTGACTCTGCAACCTTGGGAATGGTATGGAAGCACTCAGAGCCTCACCATCTGCATCTGTAACACAGAGAGGGTAACTCCAGACTCCTAGTGTTGCAAGGATCATGCACATGTATATGTATGTGCATACACACACACGGACACACACCTCCCAGTGCCGTATAGGTGCCTCAAACCACATTAGCTTGTTTTTACTCCTGGAACAGAGCAAGGTACAAAAAACAGGAGAACTGAACAAACACAGTCAGAATTAAAAACCCCTCAATTTACAGCCTTGCTTTTTTACTTCCTGGCTGCCTGAACTTAGAAAGTCAGCAAACTTCTCTGGGACATGATTTCTTAAGTAGTAAAATAAGGCTACTGGAACAGTAAATGGTTTCTGGCCGTTGTATGCTTGTAGACAACTAACCATGGGGCTCTGCTCAGTAGGAACCCAGTATATATAAGAGATAGTTCATGGAATGTTTTAATTCAAGGGAGTTGGAAAGGCTGTTCTGTAGGCTTTGTAGAGTACAATTTGGAAATCAATAGGTTTTATGCCCTTCAAGGGCCTTTCAGTTCTAAAATGCTATAAGTAACAAGTCTTAGACTGAGCCCTAATTTAAATAAGGACTGATTAACGTTATCATTCTAAGCTGACCGACCGGAGTTGTATAGGATATATGCTACTTCGATAGCTGAAACATGCCTAAATGTTGGGAATGACCTCAGTTTTAGAAGTTCAGGGCCCGTGATTTTGGTACAATCCAAGCCAATCACTAGCTATAAAAACCGTACAGGACAATGCACACAGGACTCCTTTGAGGAGTCTAACTCCCTGTGCTTACACACGCATGTGTATTTGTCATTACTATTCCTCACTCCCTATTGGTGGTCCTTTATCCTCAGTAAAATGCTTTGTGATCAAAATACATTGGATTTGTTATTGGCTGAATTACACCCCCCAAAACTCATATGTTCAAGCCCCAAATGTGGCTCCTAAAAATGTGGCTGTATCTGGGGACAGGGCCTTTACAGAGGTGATTAAGTGAAAGTGAGTCCCTTGGGGTGGGCAGTAATCTAATCTAGCTGGTGTCCTTATAAGAAGAGAAAATTCGATCACACAAAAAAGGAGACACCAGGGATACCTAGGCACAGAGGAAGAACCTTGTGAAGACACAAGAGAAAGCGGCTATCTGGAAGGTAAGGAGAGAGGCCTTGGGAGAAACGAACCCTGTTCACACCTTGATCTTAGACTTCTAGCCTCTAAAACCATTAAACAATAAATTTCTGTCATTTAAGCCCAGCCTGTGGTATGTTTTATGGCAATGCTAGGAAACGAATATAAGTTGCATGTGCAGCTTTAAAGGACTGCTGTGCACTCTCCAGAGTGATAGTTAGAAGGTAGCAATGTCTGGTTTGCATTCTTACATATAAAATCAGAGCGTCAAATTCAGGAGATATTATGATTAAGTCAATTGATGTGTTATTTTTTTCCAGATCGCTGTGTTTATGTTCATCGTAGTTTATCACAGTCTAAATTTTGGTTCTTCATCTATTTATTTTCTATAACTCCGTCAGATTAGAGTACAATCTTAATGAAGGCAGGTAGTATTTAGTTTGTTCAATACTTTAACACCCACGGTTACGAGAAGACCTGGAGTAAAGTAAGAGCTCGGTAAAGAGTTGTGGAGGTTTTTAGTTTGGAATACTTTATCATCATAGGTTGCTAGGGAGGACGTGATTTACTTCATCGTGAACCCGCTAACCATCAAAATAATCAAAATGCAACTACCAGCAGCCATCGATCATTTATGATGGTGGATATTCAACTATAATATTCTGCCTTGTATAGACTAGGAAAGGTTTCAAAGGGTTAACAATGGTAGAAATATGCTCTAATATCCTTTTAAAATGCAGTATGTTTAACTACACATTTGTGAAGTGTGAGATTCAAGGCCATTGTCTGAAAACCCAAAACCACTTTAGGGCTTTTATAAAGATGTCTGAGTCTTGGTAAACATTCTCTAGAGACATTATTTTACTGAAGTTCCAAGTGACCTTTAGCCCCAACAAACACTTCTTGCAAAGTGTATTTTAGTTTGCTTGAAGTGGGAAGTACAGGGGAGAGAAATTTTGTTTATTTTTCCACTAAGAGAGAGATACAAGATCCTGGTACAACGTTGTTAATTGGCTGGTAAAAATTTAGACTGGGTGTTCAAAGAATTAATGTTTCAGTAAGTGTTCAATATATCAAAATGTGACTGCTTTTGAGAGATTGACTTTAAAATCCTCCAAGTACATAAATTATTGGTAAAAGCAGTTATGACCTTCTGCTTCTGTCTTTGTAAAACAAAAGAATTTTTGTGACAAATTTTGAAAGATAATTTGTAACTTTCACAGACTGGATTGTATTTACAAGTGTAAGTTGTATTTTGTTTCATTGTATAGTTAGCATATATATTTTAATTATTTTTAATGCATTGTTTTTCCTTATATTTTATGCATAATATTTAAAGGCATAGTTTCAAATTTAGACAACTGCCAATGTGATGAAGCCTAGCTCTGCCACTTGCTACTTTTATGAACTTGGGCAAGTTATTTAACGTTTCTAATCCTTTAGTTTTCCAATTGGTATAATATAATAGTCCATAAACTTCATAGTTGCCCTGAGGAAGAAATTATATAATGTATGTAATGTTCTTAGATGATATTACCTGACACATATTGTGTATTCCATACATTTTAACTATTTCTATGTTTGTAGGGGTTTCGTTTGTGTTCGTGTCTGAGCTACTTAAGGGCTCATATAGTCTTTTGGATGATGGCACTGGAGTCTGAGACCACACTCCTCCAAAGCTGGGGGCACTTTGTCAACTGATGTGTGAATCAGAGTAGTATTCCCAGAGGTGGGCTATCCTGCCTCTGAAACCTAAGAGGCCTGACAAGTATACTTCATTCTTAGTGGTAGGAAATGCAAAATGCAAAAATGTATCCTTTCCAGTGGAGATGTCCTGGCATGCCCCAGAACTCCAACCCTGCGCCAGACCTGCTGACAGAGCCAGCAGTCAGGACTCACAGGGACGGCCCCACATCCCTCCTCTGCAAGGTGTTTGTCTTCCAAGAATTACCACCTATTTACCAGCCCCCACCCACCTGGTCTAATTAAGATGAAGTCCCCTACGGGTGGGATTCCCACTTGGTCCAGTGCCCCTTGAGCTGTTTGTTTCCAGAAAGTAGTGTTATCATAGGCCTGTGACCTGTTTTAAGCAAATACATAGAAATACTATTTCTGATCTTCACTCTTGATAAAGATGGAATGGAATACATTTGCAAGATCGCTGGCTGCCCACCGCGCACCTGAGGCTGCGTTAAGTGCTCTAGCAAAGATCGCTCGCTGCTGCGCACCCCGCAGTGGGGCGCCTACGGGACCGAAAGGGCAGTGGCCAGTGTCATCCTCCAGCGTCCGTCTGGCTTTTTCAGGAGCCAGAGGCATGAATTAAATGGAGATATGATGTGCATCGCCACCCGAAGAATAGCACTAACCTCTGCCATTTCCTCCAGGGCATGATATTGTTCAAAATTTTTCTCTTTTGGCTGTCAGAGGGGTACCTCCAGAGGCTGCCACCTGACCTTCCCCACTATGATAGTGCTTACCCCACAGGACAAAGCCAGCGTAGGGCCCGCCAGTACCGAGTGTATCCATTCAAGCTTTTACTTGGGGACTAGGAAGATGACCACCAGGTCGGTTCATCAATGAAGTGGACCTACTGTGAGGCAGGCAGGGTCAGGATTCCGTGTAACACCTGACCTCCATAACCCCTGCTCTAACAGAGGGCACTGCTGATGTTTCAGGCTCTTGATTATTGAAGCCGGTTTAAAGGTGGCGTAGGACAATCCTTCCCATCTTTGGGCACTCTGCTTTTCCCGCTGCGTAGTTCCTGAGGTCAGGGGCGGTAGGTTCCTTTGAAGAAGCAATGGGGGACATCCTTGCCATCGCGTGGCAAGGTCCTTCCTTCTGGAAACTTGACAGCCTCAGTACATGGGTTTTGGATTTGGAAACTGGCTCAAACTCAGAAACTAGACAAGGTTTGGAAACTTTTTATTGGGGTGGCTACTCAGCTTTCCTTAATTTCTTCTGTTTGCGTGGACTGAGAAATAATCTTAATATCTCCATTTTGCTCATAGGGACATGTTCTTTTACCTAATTCCACGGCTCCCCGTATTTTGTATGGAAACCCTATTGGGAATAAGAAAACCTGTCAGGAATAAGAATTCAACCTTCTCAGTCCTCTCTGAGATTCTGCTACTTTCATGGCTGGATTTTATTTTTCTGTCCTCTGGCTTCATAAGATGGGGGTCTCTTTATATATTTCCAAGGAGGACCTCTTAGGATGTAATTGCTGATTAATCACATTCAGTATTTCATATTTTTTCTCCAAATCAATTTTCCTCTTAACAGTAATCCAATTCCATTGCCTATTAATACTATTTTGATGTGTTTCTTCAAAGCCTGGTGCTTGCTCCTATCAGCGTACTCCCTTCTAGCACATTCCCATTGCTCACAGTAAAAGTTTAACAAATTTCAGTGCCACTGCATGCCAAGAGATATCAGTATTCTGCCTGTTGCCAGTAAGGGCGTCCTTGCGGGCAGCTGGCCAGTAGGACATCCAGGCTGCTTCCTTTGACCACTTCTGGCATTAGCTATTACAGATAGTGATTTCCAGCTTCTGAGAGAGAAATCTGCCTGCAGGAAGCTTACCGGGTAGTGCCCTGAGGCTCAACATCAGTGACAAAGTGTGGCCTGCAGGAAGGGGTAGAGAGAGGCCTTAGGCTGTGTTGGAGTCACAGCCAGGGGAGGTCTGGGGCTGGGAAGGTCCCTAAGGCCCCTTTGGGATATGAGATGCCTCTGGGTGCTTACCCTTTAGGAAGGTGGTTCTCCTTATGCTAGGGCAATTGTTGGGAAACAGGAATCACCTGAGAGTCTCAGCTTTTAAACCCCTGGCAGCCACGACGAGGGAGGGAGAGCTGGTTTCAAAGTGCGTGCACGTGTGTGCGTGTTCCTGCGAGGGTGCATGTTCGGGCCCGAGCTGGCTGTTGGGCACCCGCTGAGTCTGCTTTCCATTTGGTGAGTATTTGATGATAAAGTCCTTTGTTACTTTTTGCTCTGCTTTGTTTGCTTTTGTTTTACAAATTAGCCCCCCAAGTTACAATAGGACAGACTAGCTAATCGTAGAAAGAATTTTGAAGAAATAAAGGGTCCTTCTGTTTACCTGAGACTTTCCAGAACTTTTGGAGGCAGCAGTGTCGGCCTCACTTGAATGCCTGCCAGGGTGTGGGTGAGACGGGTTACTCTCTAGATTTTATAGAATGTCTTTTTAAATATAATTCCAAATGTATTTGATTGGAAACTGTGAATCTCTACGACGATAAAAGCGCATATGTAAGTGTGAGTAGAGATACTCATTCCAAATCCATGGAGAAGCACTTGTCTTTAGCTCTTGTAGCTCGGTTCCTCTCCATTAGTAGGAACAGCTAAGCTCGACTGAAGGTGGATAAGGTCCTGGCAGTGGGGAGGAAGGTTTAAAACTCAGAAATACTAGCTTCCATCATGCGTATTCTGGAAATAATATGAAATTTTACAGTGGCTTATCTTAGAGGCATTTGCTGTAGTAACGGGGGATGCTATGCCCACCCCCTTCAGTAAAAGGGGAAATTTTCCCGGGGCTTGGAGTTTGGATGCAGAATGGTATATATGGCAATATCCTTAGAAATGGTGTGGGTAATGTAGGCCAAAGTGACTGTAGACCTTATTTGAACTAGTTTTGTTTTAAAAGGGGGAAAAGGAAGCGTTTTACTCTTTTTTCGTTTAGTGCAGCTGAATTGAAAACGATCCAAATTCAATATGAAGATGCACTTGCAGTCACTGGCCATGTTAAACGCCGCTGACCGCCTCCCAAGTCCCAGCTGTGCGCTGAGTAGCTGAGCTCTTTCCTCTCCGGGGCGGTCACCTGCACTTGCCTCTGTGAGCGCCTTTTGGGCTCTGCTGTCAAATCAGCAAGTTGCCCCAGTGGCGGCGCTGGTATTTCATCACGTTGCTTCCCCGTGGTAAACTGCGGTCCTTCCCTGGCTTGGCTGTGACCACCTGTTCCCTCACACCTGTTTCAATTTATAAACCATATGCTGTAGTCACAGCTGAGAACCGCTGTGGACATGATGTGATTTCTCATAAATATTTCATAAATTCTGTTTCCTGCACTTCAAAATAATTTGAAGGCCCTGGTTTTACTGAAAACCTCGCAGAGACGAACATACACTCTTTATTATCATAATTTAGGCAAATAAAGATGAAGTCTGTAGTCTTAAAAAATAACCTGCATCGATATTAGAATAGCACAACCTAGTATTTATGCTTTTAACCAAATATAACTGTAGCCTACGGTAAAATAATTCAAGGGCAGTAATCGGTTTCACATGTACATATGATTAGGTAATCCAAGGAAACATGTTTTTACATTGCATTTTCAGTGTGGAATTAGAGACACACTTCACAAAATAGTCATTTCACTAGAAATTAGTGCATGCTAACCGACATAATGATTTTATTACTTTGAGAAGTTAAATTAAGTGAATTTTTGCAAATCATACTTTGCAAGTAATAGGAACCTAAAATTAAACTTGCTTAAATTAGTAAGAAGATTGACTGGCTTAAAAACAACAGATAAGAGATACACCTGCGGGTGGGGTGCTTTGGGGTTCCTGGGTTAAGGTCAGATTCGTCAGTTTAAACCAAAGACCGTGGTTTTGGTGGACTTCATGGGGTTCTTACCTAAAGGGCGCCTGAGGGGAAGGCCCTGGGAGCTGGGGGAGACTGTTGCTCACAGGGAGCTGGCAAAACCCTGTCAGAAGCTCACATTTGCTTGTGACTCTGTGGCTGTCACCGAGAGCATGACTCCTGGGTGGGGCTGGTGTCCTCCAGGCCCCGCAGCCTGCTCAGCCACAGGAACGGTGCAGAATCAGCAATAGCATGAAGTAGGTTAGCCGGACCATGGACATCAGGGTCAGTAGACCTGCTCTAGCTGAAGGCAAAATAGATGGACATAGATTTAGGCTGTTTGATATATTTGCTTTTGCTAAAGTAAGTGGTTTTCTTCTAATGGCTTCTATTTTTCTTAGGAACAAGGGAGCTTAGGATGAGGAGTGGGAAAGAGAGATCAAGTTTTGAGATGAAAAGAGTTATTGAAAAATCATGTCAGGGAGTAGAGAGTAAAATGCTGAGTTAACACAAGGTGAGTTCATCCCTGGCCACGCTGAGAGCCCACTGAGAATCTGCGCTTGTAAATTTGAAGTGAGACCAGCCGTCAGGGTTCTGTGATTTTCTCCGGTTATATGCAGTCGCCTGGGCAAAGTAAGGAGGAATTAGAGTTGGATTTAGCTGGGTTCAGATTTTGTGAAGTCAGTACAATAAAAGGTCAGTAATTATGTGTGTGCAGAATGTGATGGGCTTTGGAATTTAAACTGGTATAGGGGAGAATTAGGACATCAAGGTAATGACAGACATTTTTAAAAAGGTATTAAAATGGCCTGGTTAATTACTGGAAGTCCCAATGGATAAGACGTTTATTAGACTCATAGGTGCTAACGTGTGTAAGGTAGATTAAAATAATTCATGAAGGATCTGCAAAATAAATAGGAAACGAGCCAATTGAATTCAAGAACACACATTTTGATTAACTGATAAATTAGGAAAAAATTTCAGACATTAAAATATTTTCTCTATAATTTATAAAATAGAAGTTGGTTTAAAATAAATCTTATTTTCCTGACGTTTGTGTTTTCTCCTTCCTTCTTAATTAAAAAATTGTAGGATGTTTGGGCAAAACTGTCCAATGGCATGAAATACTCATAAGAGATACCCACTTCTTCATGTACGAGTGGGCTGTGATTACTCTAGAATTAGAAGTATATACAGATTTTGATAAATCCTTTGACTTAGTTTTTGTTTACCTGTCATAATATAGCAGGAGGCTTTGCTTTTTTATGCAACGATGCTGCTCGCATCATGAATCAAAGTGGGTAAGAATTAGCTCTTTTATTCCTAGAAATAAGCCTTGGTCTTATTTTGATTCAGATCTTTTGGAAGTTTTTTTCTTTTTCTATTTTTATACTTATTTTATAGGTATTTTAAGAAGAAATTTAAATATGAAGCTCAAGGACTGAGTAAATATTATAATAAATATTTGTCAATGGAGAGGGAAGTTTATTTTCATTGTTTGACACGCCATTGCAAAATGCTAAAAGAAATATTATTGTGTTTTATTTGTGCAACAAAGATTTTTGTCAGATTTAAAGATCAATTTTATTATCAAGAACAGCATATTAGTAGGTTATGTTTTATGGGTAACAAAAGTCAACTAAAATTGAAATAAATTTTGTTTCAATTACAGTTGATATTCAATGTTATTTTATATTACTTTCAGGTATATAGCATAGTGGTTAGACATTTATATAATTTATAAAGTGATACCCGATAAGTCTGGTACCCACCTGGTACCATACATAGCTATTACAATATTATTGACTGCATTTCCTATGCTGTGCTCTACATCCCTGTGACTATTTTGTAACCACCAATCTATACTTTTTAGTCCTTTCACCTTTTGCACCCAGCCCCCCCCACATCCCTTCCCACTGGCAACCATCAGTTTGTTCTCTGTATCTGTGAGTCTGTTTCTGTTTTGTTTGTTATTTTATTTTGATTTTTAGATTCCACATAGAAGTAAAATCATATGCTATTTGTTTTTCTCTGAATGGCTTATTTCACTTAACATAATACCCTCTAGATCCATTCATGTTGTCACAAATGCTAAGATTTCATTCTTATTTATGGCCGAGTAGTATTCCATTGTATGTATGCACCACGGCTTTATCTAGTTGTCTTATTGATGGACACTTGCTCCCATGTCTTGGCTATTGTAAATAATGCTGCAATGAGCACAGGGGTGCATATATCTTTTCAAATTAGTGTTTTGGATTTCTTTAGATAAACAGAAATAGAATTGCTAGTTTGTAAAACAGTTCCATTTTTAATTTTTTGAGGAACCTCCATACAGTTTTCCATAGTGGCTGCACCAATTCATAATTCTTAAAGGCCAAACATGGGTTTGTGTTGATCTAGAATAGCAGAAAACAAAGTCATCATTGCTTTCAAGCTTTTCTCACAAACCTGTACCTGGAAACCGCATCAAAGGTTGGGGAGAGAGGAGACGGAACCCTCTTCCACGGAACAGGAGTGAATGAAGTGATTGGTGCCTGAGGAAGGAGGGGGACAGGCCAAGAGCCCCACCTACATCGCAATCTCTTCCTTTCTTCCATAAGTAAAAGCTGTAAGCCCCGGGGGTGGGGGGGTGCTGCACATGTCCCAACCCATGGGGCTTAGGCAAAAATCCTGTGTTTCTTGGGGAGGAATAGAAACAAAGTCCATCTGCCTCTGGCCACCTACTTCTGGAAGAGGGAGATAGGACCCTATCCCAAGACAGGAAAACCCATCACTACTGGGGAAATGATAGAAGTGAAAGACCTCCAGCCTCAAGAAAGAGTCAGGAAAGTTGCTAATTCCTATGATGATACCATGTAGAAATATATATATATGAAATGAAATGGTTTTTACTCATTGATGGCATGATTTCTAGATAGGAAATCCCAGAAAATTTATAAATAAAGCTACAGAACTTGTAAGTGGTTTTTATCAAGGTCCCAGGATATAAGGTCAATATGCAGAAATGGATTGTGTGTCTCTCTACCGCTAGAAACTGAAAGGAAAAATGTCATTTACAAGAGTCTCAACACCAAGAAATGTTAGGGATGTATCTAACTCAATACATGCAAAAATTCATGCTAAAAATTAGAAAATATTGCTGATAGTATTCTAATGAGCCAAAAAACAATAAATATAACATGTTTATGTTTCAAAAAACTCTTGTTATGATACTAATCCTTCAGAAATGGATCTACCTATTAAATACAGTTCCAATAAACATTCCAGCAGATGTTTTTCTTATAGAGATTAAAAAACTGATTCTGAGATTTATGCATTAATGCAAAACACCTAAAATAACCAAACAGCTTTGAAAAATAACAACACAGAAGACATACTACTTGGTTTTCAGGGCTCGATGTGAAGCCATAGTAATTGAGACAGTTATTGGGAAAAGAAAAGACATACATCAATGTAACAAAACAGAGTCAGAAGTAGGCCCACACATAGTTAATTCACTTTTGACCAAGTTGTCAAGATAATTCGATGAGAAAAGGGTATTCTTTGTAACGAATGAGCAATTGGAGATCCACAGGTAAAAAATGAACTTCAACCCAAGAAAAATGAACTCAAACCGGACCAGGGATGTACATGTAATTCCTAAAACTAGGAAACTTCTCGAAGGATAGGAAAATGTTTGCGTGACCTTAAGCTAAGCAAGGGCTTACACATGGAATCATAACCTACGAAGTCATAGGTTATAAAAGGAAAATGAGAAAATCCCTGTCTGCTGTTGAGGCTTTGCCAGGGCGGCCGCAGCCCCTGAGGGCGCCCGTCTGTCAGGCCGCGGGCTGGGGCGCAGCTGGCTGGGCGCTTTCCTGGCACCAGAGCGCTGCCCGCGTCATGCCCAGGCGGGCACCTGCCCGGGTGTGGGCTCCACCGGGCTGGGCGCCTGCGGAAGGCAGCGCATTGATGTTTCTCTCTCACGTCCATGTTTACCCCCCTTTCTCTCTCCCTCTCTCCCCCTCCTTCTCTCTAAGCATGTCCTCAAGTGAAGATTAAAAAAAAATATGGTTAACTTTTTTTTTTTTAAATGACAAAACCAAGTTTTTATGGAGAAATACAGCAACTCCCTCTGTATCTTCAGGAGAGTAATTCAGGACACCCCCGCGCCCCGGGCACCGCCTCCACTAAAATCCGAGGATGCTAAATTCCTTATGTAAAATGGCACAGTGTCCATGTAGCCCGCGCGTCCTTTAAATCATCTCCAGATTGCTTATGATGCCTCGTCTCTGTAAATGCTCTGTAAGCGGTTGTGACACTGTCTTGTTCAGGGAGTAAGGACAAGAAAAAGGGTCTGTCTCCGTTCAGTACACAAGCAACCGTCAGGGATCTAGTTACGTAGTACCTGTCAGCAGCTGTAACTTTGAAAAACATTTTTGATCTAAGCTCGGTTGAACTGGAGGCCTACTGTAGATGGCAGGAAGGAACACAACACGTCACAACCACAGTGGAATCCAGCTTGTCATTTTTTTGTAGTGTGAAATGTACACTTTATGACTCAACCATACCATTTCTGGGTATTTACTTAATGGGAAAAATCTGACTACACGAAGGCCTGTACTTAAATTTTTATTGCAGCTTTATTTGTAATGGTCCCAAGCCAGAAATAATCTAAATGTCTATTGACTGGTGAACAGATTGGAGCATCCATATTATGGAATATGATTGATCAGTTAAAGATGTGAGCTACTGATACCTGCAATGACATAAATCTTGATAGCATTGTATCAAATAAAAGAAACCTGGCAGGAAAGACTGCAAACTGTGTTGTTTTTTTGTATGACAATCTTAAAATGCAAAACTCAGGGTAGAAATAGAACAGGTGTTTTAAGGTGCTTGGGTTGGGTCGAGGACATTGCTTACAAAGTGGAACAAGGGAAATTTTGTGTGTAGAGTGGAAATACTCTGTATCTGGAGTGTATTGGTGGTTATGACTGCATACACTTTTAAACCTAAAAACTATAAACTATACTTCTATAAACTATTGACTTAAAACTATACATGGCAAAGAGTAATTTTTGTTATATGCTGCATTATGTCAGTAAACCTGATATTACAAAAAAGAAAAACAAAATGTAGAGAATAAAATGAATTAAGGACAGTCTAAGAACCACAATACATTGAACAGAACAATAGCTTAATAACTAACACAGTGATAATTATTAACAAAAGTTTGCGTACTTACCAATTCAAGTAATGTGTATTGAATACATAATCTGACCTCAGCCTTTCATTAGAAACCTCGTAGAATAGAGGAAAAATGTAAATTAGTTAGAGCCCTTGCCTTGTAACCATCTATTGAGAGAAGCGTTTATGAATATAAACAGCTGCGAGAACAGATACCGTGTATGAATTAATTCTAAGTGCTGTAATATCGCTAAGGATAGAGCAGCTGTTTTTGACTGAGGATACTGGGGAGGGCTTCAAGGAGGAGGTGACATTTAATTGAATTCTTCAGCTTTGTTGTTGTTTACTAATCTCTTGATAGCTATAAATATATATTTATATTTGCATGATGCAAAATTCCAATACATCTCCAGATGCTTTTCGACACACACAAGGTGTTTAGAGATGTTAAGTGCATTTTCCATTTGCAGCGCACTTGCGGGCACCATTAAATCATTTCTTTTCCAAAGGTTATATTGTTTCCATAGTTACAAATTCATTTCAAAGTGAGCATCAACACTGGATCACTCAGCCACTGCTCAGAAAACTCTGGGTGGCACCTCAGCAGCAAGAGACTCTGCTAAGGAATATGCTCATTTGCATGTCTTTTTCAGGCTGTATCTGTCCATCTCTTGTCTTTTCTGTATGAGCATGTTCAAGAGAAGTGACCCCATCTATGCTGTTACGTAGATTAATGAGCAAGAAAAACATACTTGTTTCCCTCACGTTTTGGGCAGGAACAGCGGTTTGTCATCCACGCCACTGGCACCCATGATCTCATTTGTTAGCTTAAAACCTAGAGCCTACCATGTCCTAGGCGCACAGATACACACGCACTCTTACAATTACCTTCAGGCGGGTGTTACGAATTGTATTTTATAGATGAAGAAACAAACTCAGGGAGCTTATATCGTTATCGTCATTCCATAAGTAGAATTTTTTGATCAGAGACGCAGTATACATTTCTCTCATTTTGGCAATTGCCCCACTCGAGTGTGATTTCCGCCTCCTGAAGATCTGTCATTAGTTTTCAGCGGGACACCAGTCTCTTTGGGCTAGGGGTTCAGGTTCAGTATGAATACTTATTACAGATGCAGTTATCATGAAATTGGGGGAAGCATTTGACCATTAAGCTACAACTAGCTTTTAAAAATGAGAAAAAGTTTAGGGAATAATTCTGTCTTGGACTTGCTGGCTGTTAAGAGTGGCATTCTCCAGGGATCAACACCAGGGCTCTGCAGACTTATTTAACTATCTTTTAATACGAAAGCTCTGGAAGAAAGAGCACTTAATGGCATGATCAAGTGTGCGGATGAACGGATGGCCTCCCGAGCCGAGAAGTCCCAAGCTAAGGGGAATAAACTTTGGGAAACCCTCATGAGGCTGTGCGAATGCTCAGAGCTGGGGGAGATGAACTGGGGAGCAGGCAAGCGTCAAGTTTTACTTTAAGTCAAAAATGAGTCAGATCAAATAGATGAAATTAAGACCCCTAAGTGGTCTATACGACCCAGGAAAATATTTTTGCATTTGCTATTGATCCAGGATATTTTCTCTGGATAAAAGAATAACCCTCTCTTGGGTATCCTCAGAGAAGATAAGAATGAAAATGAAAAGAAAATGAACCTGCTGCACGCAGTTCTGTTTTTTTGCACTCCCAGAAAGAGGTCTTGCTGAAGGCAAATGAAACAACCAAGAAGTTAAAGTGATTATTTGTTATAGTTAAACCACTGCAAGCATCAGCTGTAGGCGCACACTTTTAGATTAAGAAAATAATAAATACATGTGAATATGCCATTACCTCAGTAAAATTCAGCTTGCATTAAGCCCAAATTTCTAAACTTACAAATTTGTTTGGGAAAAATTTGATAGAAACGCAAGTAATTTATTCTAAGCATCTTCTATTAGCAAAAGAACCTGTGCCGTGGGAAAGGGACATCCATCCAACTTAGAACATTCACCCTGTTCTCACTTAACTCTCTCAAAACTCAGGGACATAGAGATTCTTATTCCCTTTGGGGCATTTAGGAAATAAACTTTCAAATAGGTTAGTTGGATTTCTTCTCATCAATAGGTAGCCAGGGCTGTTGCAAAGATTTAGACTCCTTCCTTTTGCTTCCAAATCCAATGTTTGTTAATCTGCACCATGGGTATTGTATTAAGAGAAGGAAAATGGGCATTTCCAAAAGCAAAGCAACTTCAGTATAAGCTGGATTGGACTTGGGAGGAAGACTCTGGGTTACTGAGATCACAGAGACAGAATCTCACACAGTTTTTATCTATATTTTCATCACTGTGTTAAGAAAAGCTTTCTAATTCAAAGATTAATATACTTTAAATATTAGAGATTATATATGCCCAATTAAATAGTACTAATAGTAATATTTGAGCTTCTACAAAATGCTTTAATAGTTTACTTTAAAAAATTTTTACACTGATCTTATGAAGAATATTTTTATTAAACAAAAATCTGAGAGAATCACTGTTTCTCCCTATTATCTCTCAGATCTTTATTCTTTTGCATCTTCAATACTAATACTCTGTTTTAAGGCCCATTCCTGAACTACTTCTCTGTACTTGTAACAGGGCCCTTACCTGCAGCCATGTCCCATCCAACCTTCTTTCACATTCTGTCCAGACCTCTTCCTGAAGTGTAACTCCTATACTTACTTAAATACCCTTTGTCTATGAAATTAATTGAGCATTCTTTATTACGGTTTTTTCTGCTCTGCTCTTTCATGTCTTAATAGAGTCAGTGAATATATATTATTTTTCAATTATAGTGTCTGGGAAGGGAAAGATAGTGATTTGATTTTAGGCGATGCCCTAACAGTTTTGTATTTCCTGTTGTGGATACAGGGTTAAGAATCAATGGAGAAAGAGAGAGTGAAAATAATTGGAGAAATGAAGCCTTAGAGGATCCATGTGAAGGATGGAAGTACTAATGTCAATGAATATGTGTAGATAGAGGCAAATTCAGGTAAAATGAATGCGATGCAGCTAAAGCAGTGCTTTAAGGAAAATGTATAGCTTCAAGCAGTTATGTTATAGAAGAAAGCCCTAAAATCACTGACCTAATGTTCTAGCTGTAGAAACTGGACTAAGAAAAACAAATCTGAGTAGAATAATGAAAATAAATAGAGTAGGAATAAATAGCATATTTAAAAGTTAGGAAAAGACCCCCAAAGCTAGCTATATTATAAGATCAGCAAAATTGCCACATCCTTACTTAGACTATTTGAGAAAATAAGAGATGCAACAGAAGTTACCAATATTAAGAATGCATGAGTGGTTATTATTACAGATCCTACAAACATTAAAGGAATAAAAAAGAATATTACGAAGAAGTTGATATAATCAAATATGGAACTTATACAAAATGGCTAAATTTCTTATAAAATAAATTACCACAATTGACAAAAGAAACAGAAAACTTCAATAGCTTTACACCTATTAAATAAATTGAACTTGTTATCAGAAAACTTCCCACAAAAAGAAACTCCCAGCCCAGATGGTTTCACATGTATGTTCACTCAAACATCAAGGAAAAATTAATGCCCAATTTATACAACCTTTTTAAAAACTCAGAGGAGAAACACTACATGAATCATCTCATGAGGCCAACATACAATTAGTGCTAAATTCTGACAAAATTACAAATTAGAAAATTAAAAACCATTATCCCTCATGCAAAACCTTTAACAAAACATTAACAAATAAAATGCAACTGTATGTGAAAAGAATAAGCACCATGTTTAAGTAGTGATTATCTCAGTAATGCCAATTTGGAAATCAACCAATATAATTTACCATATTATCATAAAAATGTAAAAACATATGATATTTTTAATAAATGCAGGAAAAAACAATAGAATTTAACATTGATTATGATTAAAAATTCTCAGCAAACTAAGCAGGGAACCCCATTAATCTGGAGATGAGCATCTTTGTAAAACCTGCAGCTAGCATATTTAATACTGAAAGATTGAGCTCTTATCCCCTAAGACTGGGAACAAGGCAAGGATGCTTGCTGTTGCCATTTCTATTTAATACTGCACAGGAGGTGCTTAGAACTACAGCAAGGCAAGTAAAAGAAAATTTGGAAGATAGGCAAGGGAGAAGTAAAAATTCTTCCTAACGGCACATGTAGTGGATTTTCTATGTAAAATCCATTGCATTTACTTATCAGCTACTGGAATTAATAATATGACAAAGGCCACAAAGTGGAAGATTAATAGACAAAATCCATTGTACTCTTATATACTATCAGCACTCATTTGAAAATTGAAAATTTTAAAATTTTACTTCAAATAATTTAAAAAATTTAGACATATGTGGGACTAAATCTAAAAAATATGTATAAGACAATTCCCTAAAAATAAAAACATTGCTGGGGGACAAAAAAGATAAAAATAAATGCAGAGAAATATCGTGTTCTTGGACTGGAAGAATAAAACAGAAAAAAGAAAACCCCACTAATTATTGCTGTGCTTCCAAGCATAATGAGCATATTACTTTCAAAGGAAGCGCCTACTGCTGGGAGTCGATTTCTTGACTGTTACACAGCACGTTGGAGACTAGTTAGAAGGAGTATGACCCAAATCCCATAGATAAGCAGGACATTAATTACTTGTCATGACGGAAAAAAAATGTAAACGTGTTTTTGTAAGAATTTAGAGATTATTTCACTCAAATACCTAATCTAAAGTATTATCAAAGATAGAACATTAGCTGTATAATAAAAGAAATGATTTCAAAATGAAGCAATGTTAATGAGTAGGGGAAGGAGTTGTGAGAAATGAGCCTTGTTATGAATTTGATGCTAACCCAGTATTAGAATCTATCTCCTTGAAATAAATGTACCAGCAAATAAGGGCACATGAACAGGAATATTCATAGTGTAATAGTTAAAAACTGACAACAGTGAATTTCCACTGGTAAAAGAATGGCTCTAAAGATTGCGGCATATCCATACCAGGAAATTTTATGCAACCATTAGTAAAAGGAAGAATTAGATCTATAACACACAACAGGGAAGGATTTGGACAATATATACTTAATCTGGGAACATCAATAGCAAGACGTAGTCAAAGATGCATAATATATAACAGCAATTGGGCAATGTTTAGTAAAGTTGAAAATATGAAAAAGCAATTTAACTACTTATATAGCCTTGAGGATTTTTTGCAAGTTTTTACAGTGAAACATGACTAACGGGTTTATTGTTGCATCTTATTTTGCAAAATGAAAAATTATAAACTATTCAATAGAGTATGAATGAATTACAGCGCATTTATATGAAGAAATAATATACTGAAGCTAAAATGAATGAAATAAATCAAATGTTTCAAGTGTAGGTAGATCTCAAATAATAATTTTGACTGAAAAAAGTAAGTTTAACAATGATGCTTATGTAATATTTATATTAACAATAAATGCATACAAGTAGTATGTTGTTTTTATATATGATATATGCTTATGTTACAAAACACTAAACATAGATATAAAGATACACACTATTGATACTGATTGCCTCTGGGGTGGAAGAGAAATGAGAAGAGAAAAATAAAATCTTCAACTAAAGTGTGGTTTATTGCCTTCAAAAATATTTGAAGCAAATGTGATACAGTAATATTTTAATTCTGGGTGATATTCAAAAGTGCATTTTTTATATTATTCTTTACTTGTCTGTAGATTAGATAAAATTTTAAAAAACACATTAAATTCTAGTCATTTATGCTGCTATAGCTATAAAAATAAAAACTGATCCGAGGAGAGTTTGATGTTAAGAAAAAATATTTATTGGATGCAGCCATGCTCCATGGCCTATAAAATGTAATATCTCATTTAACCCTCAGAATAACCTTATGTGGGGGATGATGTTTTGTTGCAATTCTATAGGTTAACAAACTGACTTATAAAGTTATAGTTGGAATTAGAAGTAAGGCACAGTGACTCCAGGATCTGGGTTCTTAACTATTATGTGAGAATCATTCTTGACCGTTAAGTCCATTGTTTCCTAAAAAGTAAATTAGAAATATTTATTGTACAAGTGGGAAGGCATGAAATGAGTGGGCTGGCAGAATCTGGGCCCTGTTGGGGAGGGTTTGGGTATCCTAGGGATGCTCACACAGGAAATTAATCCAGAGGGAATGTGGTATTTAAAGGATTACTTGAACTCAGAATGTTGCTTTGTTGGAAGATCGCTTGTTATCATTTACTCTGGCAATTTACAATCATTTACGATGATTATCAGTTGCCATCTCTGTTAGACTAATGCTTGCTATTTACTCTGGCCTTGGATAGCAAAGCAAAACCAAGGAAATACAGTGAGCGCGATTATGGCACCCAGCTGAGCTCCTTCAGTGGGTGCGGGGCGAGAAGGAGCTCTTTCACGCTCACTTTGCTTCCAATGTAAGAAACACTGCCTTCGTGGGAAATGCTGCTAGCTGGTCCTGTGCCCACCGAGAAGGAGGACCCACTTCTCAGGAGACCAGAAAGAAGGGAAGGCCACTTTCAACTTCCCTGCTTCCACTCCCATGCGAGAGGGCTACATGCCCTTTACAGAAAGTTATGGTTCATTTCATTATTTTGTGTATCACTTGGTGAGAAAGAAGGTAGATTCCATTACTTTGCACTACATTTTGTAAATAATTTTTTTTTTTTTTTTTTGCAAATGAAGCTGTTAAAGCTTTTTAGTTAGAAAACTCTAAGGATTGTTGTTTTGATGTTAAAAGAGTCAAATAGTTAATTTTTGATAAGATTTTGAAATACACAGGATGATGGTCATCAGCATTATTCTTAAAATCTGGTATTTTTTAATGGCTGAAATGCTGTACAACTCACTGCCACATAATCTTTATTACACTTTTTCCAATAAACACAACTAAACCCCACAAAATAAGCTATTTAAAGTAGTGTGAATTATGGAGAAAATAAGCCAGCGTTGGCAGAGAGATGCTGTGTGAGATATGTCCACACCTGCCCCCTGGGGATGGGATTGTGCCTCTGTGGAAGGGCCAGGTAACTGGGCCTTTTCATTGATTTGGGTCTTGAGAAGGCGGCTCAGGAATGAGACCAGAAAAGAAGGAGGCAGAGCGTATAATATAATTAAAGTCTCCAGGAAAGTTTAAAGTTTAGAAAACTCTCCTATGTTCTCCTCATTTGGTCCATTACATCTCTTTCATCTCCTTTAAAAGTAAAATATGCTCTTAGGAACCATATCATGCACTTGTTGGTTTCCCCGCCTGCAACTTAGTAAAAGGTCAAGTTCAATAGGTATTGGTTGAAATCATTAAAGAAAATAATCATCCTAAGTTTCTTTAACTAAGCTAAATGTGAGAGCATTGCCTCCAAACTCTGCCTGTCCCATATGGCCCCCAAGGCAAAGGGAAACTTGTTTTTTCAAAGCACAGGGCCTCACTGCCAACAGCAGTATCCCCAGCCCGTCCTGACCTCGCCTTTATTCTGCACTGGTCAGGGACGGCCCACCCAGGCCCAGCAGGGTTATGATGAAATACGTCGCTGATGTCTAGCGTGACATAGAAAGTTGAATATCAAAATAACAGCCCTCGCTACAACGGGAAGCTTTTAAAAACTATGATGCAGTATTTCCTAAGCATTAAAACATCACATTATTGTTAAATTTAAAATAGACACAAAACTGAGAACTGTTGTTGGAACACTGCTTGGGAGACTGTACACTACAAATGTGCCGACACAGATGTCCTGGATCTGTGCTGTGCCACATGGTAGCCATTCCCCACAGGTGGCCTTGAGCCCTTGAAGTGTGGCTAGCGTGGCACAGGAACTGAACTTTTAATTTTCTTAGCCACACACATGTAGTGGGACCATTTTGCAGTTCAGACTTCAGACACTAACTCATTTTGCCTTTCTAAATCCTGGCGGACAAACTTTACGCCATATTTGACTGAAGCAACAGAAAGAACATAATACCTAAAGGTTAGGCATTCAGAGTCTGCAGAATGTATCACAAACCAGGACTTACAATACTAACATTAACTGAGCTTGCTTTCTATGTGCCAGACACTGATTAGAACATTGACTCATCTATAGCTCATTACAGCCCTTTGAAAGTAATACCACTATTATACCCATTTTATTGATGAGAAAATTGATGCAGAGAGGGTAAGTAACTTGCCCAGGGCCATCCAGCTAATAATTTTTGGAGTCTGGATGCAGACAATCATGCTCAAAACAGAGCTTCCAAATACACCTTTCATCTTTCCGGGGCATACACCCAATCTAAAATATTTAAGATGTTCCGTAATTTTACCACCTGTAAGAAAAGAAAGACAAGCAAACACATTGCCGATTAACCAACAGGCCACTAACCATAAAATGCAATCAGGAATGTCACCACATGGAAAAGAACTGGGGGACTTAGTACAGAGGAAATATTTTAGCATTGATGGGAAGATTAGGACCTTTTTAACTAAAAGTAATAATGTACTTTAGAGTAAAATACATGAAGTTTGGATTGCTATTGTGGCCTGAAGGTAAGAGACTAGAGCAAGTAACAAGATTGGGTTTTAATAAAATTCTTTCAGGGGCTACACTTCTTCACAGGAAATAAGGACAGGAGGGGATACATTAAAAGTTGATTTTTGTCAACCCTGATTATTCACATTTAACCCTTGTGAACACCAAACGCTCCATACTTTGTAGAGGCAAAATACAGATACCTGCATTTTCAGGGATGAACCAGGACTATATTTTCCTTGCTTTTGATAGGGCAACATTCTAATCTATTTCTGCCTTTTCACAGACTTAAAAACAGGAGTGGAACAAACATTAGGCAAGTCTGGGTGGCAGTGAGGAACCCACAGTGGCTGCTAGAGAGCCAAATGTTTTTGTAAGGGGAAACTGTTGGAAATGTTTCTTAAATTTAATACACGGTCACTGAGTCCCCTTAGTGATACCTAGATACTTTACCTGGAAAGCCTCCCCGTGTTCCCTAGGCAGATGTGTATCATCCTAAGTTCCATTTGGTCTTGTTGTAATCATGTATTTTCATGTCAGTTATGTCATTTCATCTTATATCTTTAGTTCCAAGAAAACTCCTACAACATATTAGAAAATCACTTTTATTTAATAAAGAGTCATCCAACCATGAGCACCTAACAACTAGGCAAAGAGGAGAAAAATTTAGCATTCATAAGTGCCTATGACACTGCCTAAATACTTTCTAAACTCCAGAATCTCTCTAACAATTAAAATAGTTGACTTGACATTATACATATATATATATATATGTATGTGTGTGTGTGTGTGTGTATATATATATATATATATATATATATATATATATAAATTCTGACCAGACCAGTTCTAGATACAGTTCTAAGATACAGTTCTAGAGCTTCTTATAGCCTTTTGGCTCCCTAGTGGGAGAGTATCCGTGAGAATGAAACCATCACAAAGAAAAGATGGACCCTGGCTGGGTAGCTCAGTTGGTTAGAGCATCTTCCTGATATGCCAAAGTTACGGGTTCTATCCCCAGTCAGGGCACATTCAAGAATCAGCCAATGAATGCATAAATAAGTGAAACAAATCAATCAATCCATTAATCAATCAATCAATCCATTAATCAGTCTTTATTATTTATTATCAATAAATAATAAAAAAAGAAAATAGAATGAAGAGTAGCAGAAATAGAGAGTTTGGGTAGCCACCTGCATCTAGCAGTAAATAGACTTTTCAATGATATAAGCCAATAATTCCCCCCGTTGTTCCATGGTAAAGTGAATACTAGATGAATAACTTGCTGAGTTGGAAGTTATCTCTTTCAACGATGCTATCTTGAAACAGAACACTGCAAGTGCCATGAAGTGACTATTATGTGCCAGCACTTTTCTTGTCCAAAACATGGACAATTTTATTTATTGGTCCCAATACTGAAGCCTTTGACATGTCTCAGTTACTACTCAGTACGTGGTAGTTGTAAATGCTGTATTCCCTTGCTAGGTTTTGGTAGAGCGGGACGTATAGAAGTGTACATATCACAGGAACGTACCAAAACACATTTCATATCATGTACCAGGCCTGTCCTATAGAAGAGTACTGCTGCTGATCTCATGTGGCTGATATTTATTCAGCTTGCATTCTTTTCTAAACATTGTGACAGGTACTAATTTTTGAGAACTAAAAAGGAACCCATGGTCTAATAAATATTGTTCAACTCTGTGGCTTTAAAGAAAACAAGACTATTTGCAAATTTTAACCTACTAAGTAGTCTGACTAACTAGAAGATATATGTACACTGGAAATCATGTAGATTTATGTATGTAACTTACCATCTACAAAATCAGGCATATCGGGTAATTTGATTAATCTTTCTAAGTCATTTTTTTTTAAGAAGTATGTAGAGTTAGATTGTTTGAGATTTCTTGAACCTCATGTAATCATAAAATGTGGAATGCTATCTTTAAGAGCTCATCTGTGAGAGTCCTCTGATTCTGAATAGAATTAAAAGGAATCTCATATCCCACTTTATTCTGTAAGTCTTTTTTAAAAATATATTTTTATTGATTTCAGAGAGAAGAAGGGAGAGGGAGAGAGAGATAGAAACATCAATGATGAGAGTCATTGATCGGCTGCCTCCTGCACGCTCCCTGCTAGGTATCAAGCCTGCAACCCGGGCATGTGCCCTGACTGGGAATCGAACTATGATCTCCTGGATCCTAGGTTGATGCTCAACCACTGAGCCACACCGGCCGGACATATTCTGTAAGTCTTACCTCTGACTAATGTATTCCATTTTCACTGAATGCGACCATCTTCCTAGTGTTGCTAAAATATTCTCTGTGAACCTGTGCTAACCAATTTTTAATTGATATTAATAATTAATATCTGTGTTAGTAAGCTGATTTATGGAATTAAACTAATTAATACTAGAATGGGCTTTAGAAAAAACTCTGTGTGTAACTGACATTTGGAATGTTCTGTTCCCAACGTGAATACATTTTATTTCCGAAAGACTAAGAACAATGTTTATCTTAATTAGGTATTATTAAGATAAATTAGGTATTATTAGATAATACTTATCTATGTCTCAGGCACCGTGCGAAATTCATTACATGAATCATCTCATTTAATTCTCATTCTAATTTATGATGTACTATTTAATGGATGAAAACATGAGACTGGTGAGTGGTTGCATCAGAATTCAATATTTTTTCTATTTGCTCAAATTTAAATTTAGTTTCCAAACCAAAATTAAATAGTATTAAGATATTCTTCTTATTCTCATAATTTATATAGGTTTAAAGAATATGTTTTTTCATTTTATTTATAACTCCAGAGAAAACCACAGGGTTGGGGAGTGTATGATTTCAAATAATTTGCAATTTTAATAGTAGAATCTCTTCTTTCGGAGCGCACCGCAATGTTTCTATCTTATAGTGCTCTTATTATTTATTAAGGTTAGATTAATGTCATGATAAACAGCAACCTCAAAAGTCTTGATGTTACGTAGCAAAGGTTCATCTCTCATGTAAAGGTCACTGTTAGTCTGAGCAACTCTCCAGGGCAAATTATGTCCATGTGGTCCAGGCTGAAGAAGGCTCCACCATCCTGTAGCTTCTCGGTCCCTCTTGATTATTCTAGGAAAAGAAAGTGAACTGCTAGCAATTACATTCTTCAGCCGAGAAATAACAAGTAACACTTAAAAAACAACAACCACCCCAAACAACTCATTGGCCACAACTGGAAAAGAAGGTTTTGGAAATAGCATCTTCCTTGTGCCTGGAGAAGTAGGAACTAGATGAGGGAGCACTAGCAATGTCTTCCAAAACCAGTGTCAACGCAGGCTTTCCAAAGTCACTGTGCACGTGTGTCGTCAAGCCGGCCGAGAGGGAAGGAATAGGGAGAACCATGCAGGAGAAACTGGTTTGCCCCGGGACTAGGAGCGACACTTCAGCTGAAGTTCAATCACACCAGCCTTCAGGGGGGGCCAGGGAATGCCACCCAAACGTGCGGTGGGAGGAAAAGGAAATGGGTTTGGAAAGGGCCTAGAGTTCTCTGTCGCGTGCCTTGGCCAGTGTTTTTCCCTCTCCTGGGCCACTCTCCAAATAATTTTTTTAATTGAGGTATAATTGCCATAATAAAATTGTATTAGTTTCAGGTGGACAAAATATGATTTAAGATTTGTACTGAAAATGATCACAATTAGTCAGTGGGTTTATAGTCTAGAAGGGAAACAATAGAGGGAGGAAAACCCATGCGGGGAATCTTCTCGATTCATCTCTTTCCACCAGCTGGTCCTTTGCATTTGTTTTCCATTTGTGTGGTTCCGTATCCTGCTGCTGTGAGTTGTTCTGGGATCCTTTACAAAGCTTAACAACCTGAATACAGGGCTTTTCTTTGATTATATCCGATATCAACTGACACACACTGAGTTCTCAGACGTTTGTGGAATCCATGGATGGGCTTGTTCAAAAGTTATGTCAGCAGTAAAGCAGACTTTGGTAATGTGCATGGCATTCTGAACAACAGAGCAGTCGGACTAACTGGTATCCTAAGAAGATGGAAGACAGAAGACAAAATGCGGATTTATTTCATTTGATAAAATGCTTCTATTTTTCATTCACTGAGTATTAGTAAGTAACGCTAATCCTCCTCCGTGGAGAATTTTCTCTGACAGGTCTCTTTCTTTCTCTCTCTGTTTCCTTTGGGATGGTTTAGTGGCCGCTTGGAGCAACCTGGGCATTCCAACTTCTCTGCTAGGAACCATTAAGGAGCTTATATGGCTACTTGAAAAGGCCATAAATGCAGGTTCCTCGTTTATTAAGGTCTTCATGAAGTAGATTCATGGGAATGGGGATCTCCTAATCCAGTTTTTCTAAATGATTTAGTTGATATACTAAGAACCATATACATTAATTGACAAGCAGATAAATTCTAAGCTTTCCTCCTGGGACTGACAGGAGCTCTGATGAATCGGTGCGTTTGCGAGCAGGCTCCATGGAAAAGGCTCTAGATGTAACAGCTTGTTCTATGGTAATGGTCTGCAGATGGGTGTTCGATGCGTAGAAGTAGCCAAATGACCTTCCACCATGGTGGCAGCCATTTGAACTAGTTTAAGCTTCATATAATGAGAAATAGTTACCACTCCAAGTATGTTATGAACTATATTTACTAAAAAGCCAATATAATCAGATGCTAGGCTTTCATGCCATAAAATTTTATTTGCTGCCTACAGCAGGCATAATACTAGGTAGAAACTAGGTTTTAGTTCTGTAGGTGTCAGCTCACATCTGTCACCATGTCTCAGGAAAATGACTGTCACTGGGTATTGATAGAAAAAATAAGTTTCACAGTGAACTTCTTTATCAACAGTAGAAAATGACTCCCTCTGATGCCCTCTCTGAAAATATAGCCTCGGGGTCTAGTCACATCTCGGATCAAAATGAAGCATTTAGGGAAAAGAGGAGTATAATTGTCTCGCGGCAAGAGCAGAGCAATAGTGTTCAGAGGCAAATACATTTAACCAGTGAACTGCATAGAGAGATTAAAAAATAACAATAACTGTGTTCTGAAAAGTTACTATTATGGCTACATTCTAGTTTTGTTCTGTTTTTGATTGTTGGTTGGTTTTAAGGAGTCTTTATCTTTTTCAGCATTTCCCTATCCCTGTGGATTAAGATGATGTGTTATTCAGCTAATATTCACTGTGACATTTCTGTGTCAGGCTCAAACCCTGGGCATGGCTTGTTCATACATAGCAAAGGCCACCCGTTGGTTATTTCTGAATACCAATGGCTGCAGAAAGGTCTTTTCAGTCTGTATGAGAATGAAAATCCTAGTGCACTGGATTTTCACAATGACATTAAAATCTCGCATTTATTAAGGATTTACTCTGTTCCAGATTTCATGCTAAAAACTTAATGTCAATTTGCATATTTAATCCTCACAACTCTAAGGTAGTTATATTATTATTTACATTGCACATGCAAGAAAAGCTTTGTTTAAAAAAGTGAGGGCTAAAATACATTGTTCACTTGGAGAGCCAGCAATTTGCAATAAGAACTGAACTTTATTACATGAACTTTTTACATATTTAACCAAAATAACTCTGTGGAGTAGGCACTATTATTACCTCAACCATATTACATTGAGAAATAATGTAACTTACCTAATCTTACTTCTAGTAAGTAGAGCAGTGGGGGTGTTGAGATTTAGATCCATGCAAATCTATTATTTTATTGTGCACTTGACATGATGCAGATATTGGCTAAATATGGTATCACTACAAATAAAATATAAATAGATATAGTGTGTCCTGAAGTTTTATCACAAAGTATTAGTATAGTTTTTAAATTTAAAAGGCTAGATTATAGATAAGTAGAAATCAGTTGTAATTATTCAAATTCTAAGTTAATTTTCTTCAATTACATATAGGTTAGATTATGCTTTTCTAACCTATCAGATTGTTTACAATCATTTTATTGTTACAGTATAAACATGATCATTTTAAACAACAAATTTGTGTTTAAAAATAAACTTTGAAATTTTTAATAAACAGTGGTTTGATAGATACTACATACATTTTCTATCACTTTGTGATAATCTTTATATTTACATAACAGGCATTTCTAGATTCTTGACAGTAATCAATTCCTGAAAATCAGATACTCTGGGTGAAAGCTCTAACAAGAAGCCCAATTCCCTTTATTTCAAGTGGGAAAAAATTATAATGCATTTAAACATTGGCTAAACCTCCAATCAACATGCTAAAATGTAACTAAAACATGCTCTATATATAAGTAGCAACCTGCTATTTTAAAATACAAAATTCTTAAAATATTGCCTCCTGACCACAAAATAATATAATTTGCTAACTTTCCCCCCCTTCTTACTTTCTTTTCTTCTCCACAATTTTCTTTGGCTCCTTCTTAACTTTTTAGGGACCCACCAGCCAAAACAATAGTTACGTAAGCAAGTCCCTGCAGAACTATACTCAGGATGAGGCCTCAATGACTGAAAATTGTCCTCACTTCACTGATTATGAAACGATTTGCCCTCACACTTACTAATATCCATGAGGCACATTTTTTTTTTTACACTAGTGACCTTTTCAAATGTCTAGATAAAACTGTGTCTTATGACCAGCGGTATTTAGAATATAACTTAAGGGTTTACCACAATTATTTTGTGATAAATATTGGGTTGAATTTTGGGAATGTAAATACAAAATGTTCTTATATAAACATTAGCTGAATAACATTTTGTTAAGATATAGGAATGTTCTGGAACACTGGTTATTAAGTATAAAAGGCCTTCTCCCAGTGAGAGTGTCACCAGGGATGTGTCCATGGGGATGTGTCCATTTCCTGTTTGCTGGTGTGGATCCGGGGAGGTAAAAACCTGGACGGGCAATGTGGACTGATTGCTTCAGAAATAACGTTTCTTCAGAATCAGTCATTCCTAGCTGTCGGTCTGCATGTTGAGAAAGTTCTGGTTATTATTTCTTATTCTCAAAAGACACCAGTGAGCAGTGCTCACTGTGAAATGAGATTGAAACAGGACACTCACTTGTTTTTTTTATACACTTGTATATATTTCTGAATTCTGTATTACTTCAGTGTCTTAGAATGTGTGTGTTGACTATACACACACGGTACATGCAATTTTATTTACACCTTAATGAAATCACTTTTTATCTCTGACTTCTTATGTTTTTATATCAGTTAGCAAACTGGATTGTGTCAGAACAATTTACCAGTTACTAAGCTTGAAAGTTAACCAAAGGCAACTTAAAGGCACAATAAACCTACAGAAAATTTTAGATTAGGCTGAATAAATGTAATTGTATAGGTAATCAATTATTAAATTTTATTTTAAAATATTTCTGGGTATTTTTTCTTTCTTTAGAAATATATTTCTGAATATTTTAAAGATGTTGCTCTTATAATTATTAGAAAATAACCTGTTTTGATCACAAATACAACTTATACTTTGAATCTCAGGTTTCCAAATCTTGTGATATAAAGCAAACTATGAGTGATAGCTCTATTCTATTCATAAGTTAGTGTTTGCTGTGACTAAAGATAATAGCCTCGAAGCCATGTACACTGAATCTAAACCTAAGGACATGTCATAGACTACACAGGCCTTATTCTTGTATGAATGGTGTTCCTTAAAGAAATCACCAAAATACATAATTGTGTACTTAAATACACAATTTAAAGGTTTAGAAACAACATCAGCAAGCAAAAAGCAATATCTTATGTTAATGAAATCTTCTTAATGACAATATATTACTCCAATTTCATAAACGTCAACTCCTCAGGTACCTAACTTTGAGTTAGTTCAGTTTTTTGGTAGCACTAAGTAGTGTGACAGTTCTCAAATATGATATTAAGTCACAATGGTGGGTTGGAAAGAAATGAGGTAGGATTATAGTTGGGTTTCTGGGAATTTTATATATCATGATACTTAGTAGTGGGGCACCACATAGTGAAAAGTAGCAAATGTAGGTCACACAGGTGAATGTTATCTCTGAGGTATGTCCCGTGAGGGAAGACAAGTTTGAGAACCACTTGGGTAGTAGAAAGGTCCCTTCTCTAAAGGGCCTTGTGTTTAGCCACCCATCCATGATATGTATTTATTACAGGGCACCTATCATATGCATGGGTTATATCACATCCCAATTCTGAATGAAACTATGAGCTCCTTATAATGCCTTGTACTCTCTGCTCCTGTTTTCTGGTCTGTGTAATGAGGGAATTCACTCAGATGATTGATTCTCTGGCCGGAAGGACCATCGACTGCCTCAGCCCTTTGAGAGCCTCCTTTATTTTCCCACCCTTGCTGTTACATACCGTTTGTTGCCCTGGAAAAAGCTGGGTTTAGAGTTTTCACCGAAAACATAGCTCTTGCAACTTACTGTCCAACGGTATTTCTAGTCTCAGTAAATGTATGTTCTGTGAGTTTTAAAGAAAGTCATCCTTGGACACCATCATAGGCAACAAAGTTTAAAAGGCAGGAAAAAGTTCATGATGTTTACAAATGAGCAGGATACATTCAAGGCAGCAAACAATCAGGAACATAAGGCATTGACCAGTCAGAATGGCAACCTAACCAATCAAAGCATCCACAGGCCAAGATGCTGTTTGGTGCCCAAGGACTGCGAAGTAGCACTAATTTCAAAAAAAATTAATATTAATATTTTTTAAAATGCAAAGGGTGTAGATGATTACATTCATAGTGTCATTTTATTTCTTGCTAAACAACCATATATCTTTTGCTCTTAGTTTGTAATAGGCAGAAACTCTTAGGCAATCCAGTTGCCTTCATACACAGTGCTAATTGTTTTACATGGCAACATTTGGTTGTGGGCATGGCTTCACCCATGGGTGGCTTTCCCTGGGCAAGGTGCTAAACAGAAAACTAAACAGAAAATCTGCTATAAACTTTGTAAGCATTATCAATGGCAATTTAATGAGTTTTTAAAATAGAACATGCTACATGATGAATTGTATACTCCTAGACTATTTATTTTTTAGATTGAATGGCAGCCTGTGCTAGAGAAAATGATGAAAGCTTTTAAGGATTTTGTGCTTACTCTGTTAATAATTATTTTAAAATAGTTTTGATAACACAGGATAACTAATGGTCTCAGTTTGCAAAGAAAATAGGCACAAGAATATTTTGCTATTACGGATTATGTTTTTAAATTTTGTTATTTTTGACTTTTCTTTTAAATTTTATGCCCTTTATAATGATCTCTATCAGCTACATGGCCTTATTTTATGTGGTATAAAAATCAATCCACAATATAGAAATTGTCTTTTAATTTATTCAGCAGGTTCTCATGCACACTGGAAGCATATCACTGCACAAGGAGAGGAAGAGCACAGGAAAATGTCCTTCTGCATTGATTCATATTTTCTCTTTTCATAATTATATTCAACCTCTTAGGAAACGGATTCAGACATGGGGAAATAAAGCTCATCACAGTATTCACGGCCTAAGAGAAAAATGCTAACGAAGCTTGAATCAGAAGGTGTTTGAGGGTGAACGCTTAAACGGTTTCAAATTTTAAAATATAGAAACTGCAATTGATGCTGCAATTTTCAAACACACTAGGTTTTACAGATTTTTCACAACTTGAGCAGTTTGAGCAAATGACCAATTCAGAGACTTTGAAAGTTTCGAATTCCTATTATGAGCAGTGAAGCCAAACTATGTGAGCGGTGTGACTGTACTTTCCCAGGGGTTATTTATTGGCTCATCTAACCACTGGTTTTCAGAAGCCAGCCCTCAAGCTGGAGGCCTAAGAGGGATCTGGGTTATTTATTAAAGTAATGGATTCCTGGGCCCATCTCAAAATTGACCAGCTCAAAATCAGCAAGGGTGGGTTCTAGATATTAATATTTAAGAAGCTCTCCAGGCAATCCTGCTCTAGATGCACCGCAGCATGATTTTTACACCCCCCCCCCCCCCCCAAGCTGCGTTTCAGCCCGTTTGGGTATTTGCTAAGAGGAAGGGAGGGGTAGGGAGTGGAGGACTTGCTTCCTCGAGATGGGCACACGATGCCTGGACACAGTGCAGGCCGCGCCCTCCCAGTGCCGTCTCTCAGGGCTCTGCGCCATCTCTCTCCCTAGTCTTCATTCCTTACCTTCGGGTGAACTCGTCCTGTGATTTGAAGGGGCCCAGATGGCCCAAACTGGGTGAATAAGAGCTTTCGAAGCTGTAAACTGTTTTTCTCTTTGTTGGGAGTCGCAGATTTCTCAGACCCCTTGACTACTCTTTGTTTGACAAAATGACACAATAAAGAAGACTGATACCAAGGTCTTTTAGATAATTGTGCAGGGAGAAGCTTCTGGAGCGATGCATTATCTCCACTATATTTGTCAACAGTTGAGTAGCGTGATCCACAAGAAATTATTTAATACGAATGGTGAAATTTAACACCAGTGTTGATAACAGCATTAAGCACTGTCTTAGTTTAGCATCATGAATAGACTTTAAATCTTACATAGTCCATGACTATTAATCACAGCAAAGAAATCTGGAAAGAAGAGAAAGAGTAAGGGATTTAATTTTTTCTGACTCTAATATATGCGTGCCCAGAGTCAGAGAATAGAAGAATTTGTTTTAAAAGCAAAGCACAATCAAAAGGCCTCAATCCTACTCTATTGAATTCCTCTCAAAATACAAATCCATTTTTTTCTGGAGATCTTTATCCAAAATATTTATCGTTTTCCTTCTTGCTCAGCTTAGCTTTGCAGGCCAGAGCTCTCACGAGGAAAAGGCAAAATTTAAACCAAGCCCTTGCACTAGTGACCATTGTTTTATTTTTTTATAATCCTGGATTGTAATTCATTAGCCAAAAAGTAAAATGTTTTCACTTTCAACTCACTTTTTTTTCTTTTAAGTCGGTGGACCAGAATTAGACTTCAGTATTATTTATAATTTTAGTGCTACAGCTGTAAAATATACATATCTAAAAATGCACGTATCTCTAAGAGTATGCTGAGCAAGTTCAAAGAGATTTTTAAATTATAACCTTTCCCCCTAAGTGGAGTTGTTTGGCTGTAAACTAGACTCTTTTAAAGAGCCAGCATATTTGACTATTGTCAGGAAGCATAGACTAGAAAGTATAATGAAATAGTTACCTTTTAAGAACCTATAGACTATGTGCTGTTATTTGAACAATTCAACATACATTCTAGATCTTCTAGGCATCAGGCACTCTGTTAATTCCTAGGATTATACAATACTAGTAAGAGTAAATACTCAGCTTAAAGGGACCTCACAGTATAACACGACTCTATCTTTTGCATTTAGTGTCTACAGGATCCAAAGGTCACATGATCAGTCTTGCCCTTGACATTTGAGAAGTATGAGGAGGGCAAGAGTAAAATTGGAGATCTAAATATTTGAAAATTATAAGTCATGTTTAAAAAGTGTTTGAACAGAATTTCTTCTTTCCTTCTACTTTGAAAAAATATCTGTCATACCTGGTAGTTCAGGTATGAATTTAGACTTTTATGAGATAAGGGGGCTCTGTGATGAGAAATGGCCTGTGGAGAGGTGGCCCATAGGTTCTGGGGCACCACCTTCCCAATTCTGGCTCCAACCTGTATTGTGAGGCGGCCCATAGGGCTGCAGACACTGACAAGACCATCTACCCATGAGCCTTAGGAAATAATGGTGTGTCTGTCTGTCTGTGTGTGTGTGATTGAATTACCATGAAAAGATAAGGAAGGATAGAAAAAAGATTTTAATTTTGGTTTACTCTTAGAGAAAAAAAGTGAAGTAATAGAAAAGAACACTATAAAATTACTGACTAAATCTGTCCATGACAGAAAATCAGAAAGTATGATATAAATAATGTATTTAAAACATACTTATGTGCAGGCAAATATAAAGAAAAATATGAAAGGAAGCATCAAACATTTTTGGGAATTATTTCAGAATTCTGAGTATTTAGGTATGTTTTAAACTCCCTTCAATATACAAATATATCACTTGATTTTTAATACAATGAGCATAAATAATAAACGATAGAGCTTTTCATTGTTGGAAAATACAGTATGTTATTTAGAAGGAAATACATATGGGTTCTCTACTTGCTAACTCTGTGGATTTGGGCCAATTACTAAACCTCTCTCAGGCTTTGGTTCTCTAGTAGGTAGACTGCATGTCCTCTTAAATCTTTCTTATAGAATTGTTGTGTGAGTTGGCTAAACAAGAGCTTAGCACAGAACCTGGCATAAGATAACCAGCAACTAAAAGTTTGCTGACAACATCATCATCATGATTACATTAATTAAATGATGAGAATTTAAATTCTATCTCTGATGTTAATATATCTCAGAAAGATTAGTAATTACAGACAGTTTTCTTATTTGATTCTGCTGACCTGAAGTTAAACCTGAATTGAGAACCAGAGTAGCACAGCCATAGCTTCACTCCCAACTAGCTCTGTGACCTTGGACATGTCAACTCTCTGGGCCTCCATTTTCATGTAGATAAAATGCAAGAATTAGAAAAGATTAGTGCCAAGACTTTAGCAGTTAGGATGCCAACTTAAGTTGCATATTCATCCTGAATCTGACTCCTGTAGCTGTACCCTGATCAACGCATCCAGTTCAGAACTGTGTCTTCCCTGGTCTCGCAGGAGCCCCTGCTGGTTCCCTGCTTCCTCCTCCTTGGCCTCTGGTTCACCCCCACTCCCGTCAGCAGCTCAAGTAGGACTTTAAAAACAGAAAGCTTCTCCTGCTAGTTTGGTACTTATACCCACCCATGCACTTGGAATGCGACCAAATGTCTTATCGCTGTTCCAGTAAACTTAGTCCCTGACTTTCACTGCGATTTTGGTAGAGTCACTGTCCATTGCTATCCATGCTCCAATTACATCAGTGTCCTCTTTCGTATCCAAACAAATCCAGGTTCATTTCCAACTCAAGGCCTTTGAGAAACTAACTTCTACCAACTAAAATGCTCTTTTCCTGACCCATTGTTTGGCCAGTTCTTTTTTACCCAGCAGGTCTCATCTTAGCATGACCTCCCTAAAGGGACGTCCCAACCACTCACCTTTACCACTGCTGGCCGCCCCAATTTGTTTGCTGTTTAGTCCCCTGTTAGGTTCCTACTTATTTTCATTTCTCCCCATGTAGATTTTTTAGTTTCAAGAGATGATGGATCATTTGAGTCCAGATATGTTTTCTGTCCCTAGTATCTAGAATGGTGACTGATGATAGAATATGTTGAATAACTATTTGCTGATTAGATGACTGCAAACAAAAGGATGGGTGGATGGGTAAACAGGTGAATGATGAACGAATGAGTGCATTAGTATATATGCATACGTGCTCTGTAATTTGGTAATATTCATTACTAGCATTTAACTTGGTTCTGGCTGGCTATTTCCTTTAACATAAACACACATTTCTAAGCTATAAGGAAGCTGAGGCAGGAAAGGGGCTGCAGGTGCAATTTCCAGAGGGTGGACGTCAATTCCAATAAATGCCTACATCATGGGGGAGAAAGGGCTGGTGACCTTACCAGGTTTTTTGAATTCATCAAACATATCAACACAGTTTCAGAAGTTTAGGGCAGAATATAGCACTAAACACATTTTTCCAGCTATTCTCAACTTTCATTTAAAAATCTATTTCAGGTCAGAAACTTCATTGTGTCCTTTCCTCCCAGGTCAGCTAGATTTCACCTGGGTAATTGCGGCTGGCCTTCCCTGCCTGCCCTCTTGCCCACTGCTGCCCCCTGCTGTTTACAGTGTACTGGTGGAGTTAAATCTTCATGGTTCGGTCTGGGAGACAGAAGTTCCAAACTGTGATATCTGTGTCCTTCAAAAAAAAAAGTTCTGTCAGCTGGCAAGGACTGTTGGTAAAAGTAGGTTTACAATTGTGAGTACATGAAACACTGAGTTTATTATTTTATCATTATTTATTAATTATTGTATTATTTTTCATATGAACAACTATAAACCTGCTTTTGTCCCACCCTGTATTAAGACATTGCAATGTCCTATTTTTTAACAATGTCCTTCATGTCCCTAGAGAGAGGAATGTGTACCCTTTTGTTCCTCTTAAATTTTAACTCAAAGCATGCTTATACATGAAGCCTCTTATATTTTGGCAACAGGAGTAATGCCCAGTTGTTCGTTCCAAAGAAATCCCAGAATAAGCAAGTTTACCTGAAGGTGTGGCTCATGCTGCGGTAATAGAAAGGGGGAGATGTTCAGTTCTGAACTTCCACATGCAAGGATTTTTACAACATTCTTTATATGTGTTATAATTTTAGATTTTATTAGAACTAAGCTCTAGTGGTGAGATGTATTTCTAGTACCTGGTAAGATCTCTGACACAATTATGGGATGCAGCTGTAGTTTTAAAAATATATGTTTATTGATTTCAGAGAGAGAAATGGAGAGAGAGAGAAAAACATCAATGATGAGTCATTAATTGGCTGCCTCCTGCACGACCCCTGCTGGGGATTGAGCCCGAAACCCAGGCATGTGGTCTGACTGGGAATCGAACCGTGATCTCCTGGATCCTACGTGGATGCTCAACTGCTGAGCCACGCTTGCCCGGCTAGATGTAGATGTATTAATCTCATTTTACGTATGGGAAAATTGAGTTTCACAAATTTAGTAATGTGCTCAAGGTCAAGGTCCTGAAAATTGTGAAGCCCGCTTGAGTCAGACTGAGTTGGAAGCTCATTCTTCTTTCATTATGTCACCTAATGGCAAAACCTGGAGAACTCTGTGTTTGAAAATATCTCTGGAATATAAAATAAAATTCACTGCTGACTAGGCCTCAAGTAGCCTGTAAAACCATCTGAAGTAGCATCTGAAGCTGATAATTTTATGCAGAAATATCACAATCCTGTTTTTTATGTGTCAATAATTCTCTCACTAATTAGTTATTGTCCCCTGAGATGTGTCAGGCATACTGTTCATTACAAGTATAGAACTAAATAAATCAGAGTCTCTATCCTCATGGAGCTTTCAATTCTGCTCTACTTCTCTTTTTTGTGTGTGTCTAACATATGTATGGAGAATTTTCTTAATGTAATTAATCCAAAAATTTAAATCATTTTGAGGTTCCAGCATCTGTACAAAGAATTTAATTATATTGAAATTTGTATGTGACAATTTTTTAAAAAGTGAAGTTTCCATTCCCCAAAGTAAAAATAAATTGTGTATCACAGCTAGAGCTGGACTTAAAATTTTCTATTAAAGCCCTGGCAGAGGAGAAATATATATACAGATGGTCCCCAACTTAGGATGTTTTGGTTTATGATTTTTCTTTCTTTCTAATCCTCACCTGAGGATATGCTTAGAGAGAGAGAGAAAAACATTGATGTGAAAGAGAAACATAGATCAGTTGCCTCTCGGATGTGCCCCTACTGGGGACTGAACCCTCAACCTAGGTATGTGCCCTGGCTGGGAACTGAACCTGCAACCTTTTGGTGTACAGGAAGGTGCTCCAACCAACTGAGCCACCCAGCCAGGATTCGGCTTACAATTTTTCAACCATAATGGTACAGATTCTGTGCATTCAGTAGAAACCATACTTTGAATTTCCATCTTTTCCTGGACCAGCAATAGGAAATAGGTCTTACAACACTCTCCTGTGATGCTGGCAGAGGATCCAGTCAGGCTCAGGATCACAAGGGTAAAAGCCAATACTCTACAACGTAGTGTTGCCAGCATTTTATTATTATTATTATTATTATTATTATTATTATTATTATTATTATTTTTAATGGACATTTTTTCCATTGTTTTTCGGAGAGAGTGGAGGGGAGACAGAGAGAGAGAAACATCAGTGTGAGAGAGACACACTGACCGGCTGCCTCCAGCACATGCCCTGACCTGGGCGGGGATCGAGCCCGCAACCGAGGTAGATGCCCTTGGCCGGAATTGAATCCCGGACCCTTCAGTCCACAGGCTGATGCTCTAACCACTGAGCAAACCGGCCAGGGCGCCAACATTTTTCGGATATTGTCTTTTGTGTTTTCACATCCATCATGTCTACAGAACACACTCCTGTGTCTCCCCCTTCCTGTGAGATGAGGGGGGTAATTACTCTTGAGATGAAACTCAAGATAACCACCAATCGCAGTCTAACGTAGGTGTTCTGAGCATGTTTAAGGCAGGCCAGGCTAAGCTCTGGTGTTCGGTGGGTTAGGTATCTTAATTTTTGACTTAGAATATTTTCAATTTACAAAGGATTTATCAGGATGCAATCCCGTCATAACCAAGCAACATTTGCATATTTGTTAGGTAGTCTGAATAGGCCAGATGAGATATTAGTAACCATTTGCTCTAAATGCTTTTTTATTTTTTAAAGGAAAGCTGGTAGATGATTATATAGTTAACAAGGGATTCAGTAATATTGCATCCTTTCATTTGCCTTAGACTGATCCAGTATAATCTAAAGTATAATGGTAACATGTACTCATTGTATCATTTCCGTTTTGGATATTATTACTTCTAAGAGTACATTTCACGTGTTAACATCTTTCTATTCTTTTAGCACAGTGATTTTCAACCAGTGCACCTCAAGAATTTTTAAACATATGATACCTAACTACTTAGTCAGGGGCGCTGACCTCTCTGCTCTTAGATTGTCCAATAAAAGTCAACATAACAATAGCCTTCTGGTGTGAATGAATCAGAATTATCCCTACTTTTTTTGGTCAGATCAGCAAAAAATATATTTTTTGGTGTGCCACAGAATTTTAGTAACTAGTTTATGTGTACCATGAGATAAGAAAGTTTGAAAATCACGGCTCTAGCAGTCCTCCTCTTGAAAATAGAAGCATTTGCTGTCACTTTCCCCTCCCATTAAGATTGAATTAGAATGCTAGAATGTCATGATTTACACTGCATGATGGAAGAAAGGGAAAAAAAATTAACTAATTTATTCCTATCACTGCAAATGTAATTGCCAAAGATCTTTCTGAATAACACTTGTATTATATCCTATCCAAGATCTGGCACATAGTAGACATATTGCCCATGTGGCCCTTCTTTGTTATCGCTCCTCAAAGCAAGTAAGAGCTTTACTTATTTTACCCCCTGCCCCTGCCATTGCACCACTTACTAGCTTTGTGATCAGCTAACATCTTTGGGCATCTATTTCTCATGTGTTTTGATGGCTTATCACCTTTCTTAGTAACCTCAGAGGATTGTTTTGAGAATATAAGATTATACTTGTAAAAGTGTTTCACAAGTTCTAACATCACATATAAATATGTTATGATTATACCTGTAACTCTGAGAAGAAAAGATGATGTAGTGTAAAGATCACGAGCCTAGGAGGCTTTTGATTTACTGTGAAATCATCAACCAGTTATTAAGCTGCCGAAATTTAGTTTTGACGCTCTGGGTACTCACCATTTCTCCTGTCATAGCTGGTGCCACTTCATTCACCCATCCTATCTCACTGAACTTCAGACAACCTGAAGCTTGGCTCAGTTCCTCTAGGAGTCTGTGTTATTTTTTGCTTCCAGGACTTTGCAAATAATTTTTATTGGCCTGGAAGTTTCTTTTTTTACTATTCTCATCTTTTAGGTCTTACCTTAAATGTCATTTCAACAGAGTAGCATTGATTGACCATCCAATCCAAGTAGGTCCCCCATTCCCCAACTTCTAGTTACTCTCCCTACCTTTCTCTATCATTCCAAAGATTGTAGTTCTCAACTTCACAAACATCTACATCTTTGAAATAATGTATGTATGTGGGGGGTGTTACTATAAGTGTGATAACAACCGACAATTATTTAGTGCTTATTAGATGACAAGTACTGGAATAAACTATTTCATACTATATTTTGTGTGATCCTCAAGAAACAAGAGTGATTATCTCCCCTTCATAGTTTAGAAATCTAAGGCTCAAGGAAGGTTGGCAATAGTTCAAGGTCTCACAGTGAGATATAGCAGAACTAGAAGTCAAACTAGTGTGTTTTACTCCTGTGGGAAAACAATTAGTGTCATGAAATAACTCAGGGTTTTCCTATATTTCCCAACCTTTTAAAAATTATACTGGTTTCTATAACTAAGTTCTGGAAAATTAAAATATGGAGAAGGTGAGTGTCATCGTTTCCAATTGGGCACACTTATTAGAGGGCAGTCTCCATTGGACTGAGTGGGATTTACATGAGTGAAAATAAAATTTTGTGTGTCTATCCACTGAGCTCTCAGTGTTTTTCTCTTTTGGCAGCCAGTACCTACTTACCCTGACTAGCATAACTACCGAAGCCATCTTTTAATCACTTAGGTATATTGCCTCCTACAAGGCTCGGGAAGGTGGGGATTGGTCTTCAACTCATTGGGGGTGCTTTCTACTATAGAAACAAATATTTGTGATCTCATCTAATTTTTGAACATTCCTGAGTGCTCAAAAAATATTTGCTTTAGTGAATTAGCAAAATTTATTTCGGTAAAATGGTATACTTTATATAGCTATGTTTTTTAACAGTGCTTAAAAGACTTATAACCTTACTTTTGTCTATTCAAGAATATTGGAGGGAAAATATCTAATAACATTTTAGTAATATAGAGGTAAATAATGAAAGAAAGAAGGAATCTTTACATGTTATATATTTTTCTTCTGCTCTTGCATTGATGGATGGTAGGTTCTCTGTAAGTGGCCCATATTCCATTTCTACTCTCCTTTATTTTTTTGTATAGGGAGAGTGATATTTGCCCAAAGAAAAAAGATTCTAGCTCATTCTAACACAATTGCTGTGTGTTACAGGGCATCTTTGTTCCTTAAGAGACCAGATAAAATTCCTCTGCAACTATACACATACTTATAGAGGGACAGGAAAATAGGAGACACAAATCCATGCTTAGGTTTTGATGATCAGAAGTAGATTGAGTAAAATCAGAAGGGCATCTAACTAAATAAGAATGAATTCTGTGCCTCATAATAGCACATACTACTTTTAATTTTACAGTTCTTGTGGATTATTGCAATAAACATAATTTGTCTTATTTTTACCCCAAAGAAAGCCCAGAGAAGTTGACTCACTTTACAGATCCAGTTAGTGGCAGAAGTGTGATATGACCTACAGGAAATGAGAAATGCTGCTAGAAAAGTCTGAAACCTCTGCTTTCTTACAAATTGCCTCTCAATTGAGCCATGTGCCCGCAAAGTGAAACTGGCTGTTCATAATTTTGCTAGTGCTACATCCAAATGAATGCTTCTTTCTTCTCTCTAGAAAAATGTGATGATTAGAATGACGTAACACGCACTGCCTAACAGACTGTCTGGCTCTATGGAGACAGACAACCAATGATCGTCCTTCCTCATACTCTGTCACCATTTTTTATTTCTCTCTAGAAATAAATATTACTCTTCTATTTTCTTCCTGGTTTCAAGTTCAGTCTTTTGTTGCTATTGATAATCACAGCATTTTATACATTACTTCCAGAAGAAGGTCTTTAATACTTTAAGATCTTCTTAAAGTAATCTGATGGACAGACTTAGTGGATATATATATATATATATATATATATATATATATATATATATATATATATACATATATATGTATATTTAAATTGATCTTTATTGATTTTAGAGAGAGGAAGGGAGAGAGAGAGAGAAACATCAATGATGAGAGAGCCATTGATCGGCTGCCTCCTGCACGCCCCCGACTGGGGATCGAGCCCGCAACCCCAGCATGAGCCCTGACCGGGAATCAAACCGCTATCTCCGGGATCCTAGGTCAATGCTCAACCACTGAGCTACACTGAGACGGCAACTTAGTGCTATATTTTCCCCTACCAACTCAATTCTTGTCTTACCCCCCAAATTGCTTTGCTATGCATGTCATTAGGTTCAAAATCTTAATGCCCCTTTTCCTGCTGAGAAGTGAAGGGGATATAGGTCGTGGGTAAACTTATTGCTGGGAAGGGAACAGAGAAATGTAATCTCTTAACTGGCCTCATCATTTGACTGCGCTCTGCACAAGTGCATCTGAAGACATTTATCTGATTCTAAAGGTGAGATCTTCATGAAAGCAGGTTAGCTCTCCTAGATTCAAATAACTGGGCTTATATCTTTTAACCTGGGGGTGACTTTTGAGTATTAAACCAGACCTGTGAGTTAAAAGAAAAATGACCTTAAAGTAGTTTAGATTTATTGTGAATGGCCAGGAGGTGAGCAATACAGGAGGAGAGAAATGGCAGTGCAACACTTCCTGCTATAAAAAAGCCTATCTTGGACTTGCTGATTGAGAAGAAATAATACAGTGCCTTGCAAATAAACCATGCTGATGGATGTCTTCTGCTAGGATGGAGCTCACTGTATTTACTCTCTTTCTGTTTGATGTCAGCATCTTAGCACTCAGCATGAACTCTACTACAGCTAACTGTTGAAATAACTTATTTCTAGTCAATAATGAATGTTTCCCTCACATGTTATTATTAAAAATAACAGGTTCCAAATGTGCGATTGTATGGTACACAATTCATTTTCTTCCTCAGTAAGAGTTGGATTTTCTTGTCATTAGAGCTGAATTGTGTGTCGACACTGCTCTGTTAAAACATCCAGAATCCTGACCAAAGGCAAAAAGTTGCATTGAGCTATTATAACAATAGCATTTGAACAGTGGCTTACAATCTGCAAGGAGCTTTTAGAGTACTGTCTTTGGAATGTTTTGTCACTCTAAGGAAGCTAATATATGCATTTTTATTTCCACTTTAGTCAAGAGTGGATTTAAGCATAGGGAATTTAAGTGACTTGCCCAACATTATCACAAAAGTAGTAATTGAGAGCACCAAGGTTCACACCCTGAGTACCTCCTTCCAAATCTAAAGTTCTTTCCTTCCTTACTCTAAAAGCAAAATATAATTATCTGGAAATTACTTGTCTATTTTTAACAATAGAAAAGAAGAAGCACAAATGCCCATGGTGTTCAAGGAACTAAAAGCAGCCCCGAGAACGTGAGCCATTGTATCTTGGTTATTGCATTTGGTCAAGCAGATAGCTACAGAGCGGTGTAGACAGGATTTAAGTGACTTTTTTTTTTTTTTTTTTTAAATTCTGGAATGTAAAGCTCTTTTTAATTAAAGTACAGTTGACATACAACATTATTTTAGTTTCTGGTGTACAACAGAGTGATTTCACATTTATATACCTTACAAAGTAATCACCATGAGAAGTTTAGTAACCATCTGGCACTGTACAAAGTTATTGCAATATTATTGACTGTATTCCCTATGCTGTACTTTACATCCCCGTGACTGGTTATAACTATACGTTTTTAGCTCTTAATCCCCTTCACTTTATTACCCGTCCCCCCACTGCCTAATGCTTTGGCAACTATCATTTTGTTTTGTGTATCTATGAGTCTGTTTTGTTTGTTCATTTGTTTAATTTTTTAGATTCCACATCTAAGTGAAATGATATAGTATTTATCTTTCTCTGACTTATTTCACTTAGCATAATACCCTCTAGGTCTATCCATGTTGTCACAAATGGCAAGATTTCATTCTTTTTCATGGCTGAGTAATATTTCATTGTGTTTGTGTGTGTGTGTGCATGTGCACGTGTGCATCTACTTTTTCTTTACCCATTCATCTATCAGTGGACACCTAAGTTGCTTCCATATCATGACTATTGTAAATAATGCTGCAGTGAACATAGTGGTACATATATCTTTTTGAATTAGTGTTTGGTTTTCTTCAGATAAGCACCCAGAAGTGAAATTGTTGGGCCTTTCTTTGTCCCTTGTTATAGCCTTTGTTTTACTATCTATTTTGTCTGATGAAGTATTTCTATCCCAGCTTTTTGTTGTTGTCGTTTCTATTTTCATGAAATATCTTTTTCTATCCCTTTACTTTTAGTCTGTGTACGTCTTTTGATCTGAAGTGAACCGAATTTATGCAGCATGCGGAAGGGTCTTTTTGTTTTTAAATCCATTCAGCCACACTATGTTTTTTCTAAAAAAAGGAAGAGTGACCAGGTTGAAGCTGGTTTTAAGGATCTTCCATGGGTCATTGCTCAGTACTTAGGCAGAAGTGCTGGGACTGATGATCTCTCTTATCAGTAGAAATATTTATAAAGAAATAAATCTCATGCTTCCTTTTTCCCACCAGTAAAAAGGCTAGTCTAGCCTCAGAGTATTCACTTTCTCAAAAGGGCAGTGTGTATACCTTTTCCACTCACTCACCCTCAAATGTGTGACCCAGTGTCTAATTTGTTTTACTTTCTAGTAAAACAGCTTTATGTTCTCACTAAAACATATTGAATGTCAGGCATTTCCCTGAAATGATCTCCCAGGTCCTGAAAATGCAGGGAACACTGCTTCTCTCTGTCAGCAGCAACGCCTGGGGGCTGTGCTCTGGACGCTCTTGAATTCCTTGCTTTTCTGTTGTCATTGGCCTTCCTGTTGACCGTGGGGTGAGCAAGTTGACTTACAGGAGGATTAATGTTTATGGAATCAATTCTGGTGCATTTATATTGTTTTCTTAGTTTCTATCCCTTGTGAAATGTTTCGGATTCATCAAGGTTAATAATAACCCTTTAAAAATCTTATATTTTACAAGTTTCTTTGATTGCCATGTATTGTAGTTAGTAAATTGGTTTTATTTCTTCTGTACTAAAATGTGTAAATGGTATTCAAAGAATTCTCAGTCATTTATCCAAGAGAGAAGGAAAATAGAAATGGAACAAAAATACCTTATATTTTATGGCCATACAATTCTATGGCTAACATAATTTACCTATTAGCTACATAAAGAAGTAAATCAGGTTACTCTTCCATGTGTCTACTCCTTTTCATAATCTCAGTAAATTTTCAGACTTCTGAAGTAAGCTGCATATCACACAAATAATAAATGGATATCATAAAATTGTGGTCAGGTGACTATGATATTGTTATAGAAAAACAATTTAATGATACCTTGGGGTTAATTTGTGGGTTCAAAGCTGCTCAAGAAGCTTATCTGTTTAAGTGCAAATTTAGTTTACTCTTTGTTTTGTTGTCTTTTGTTTCCAAATGACAACTTCGATGGTGGGCCATGGCCTCACTGGTCTTCTCTGCCCCTTCTTCCTGAGCCACAGATCCACTTGAAAGATGTGTCCATCTCAAGTTCAGTTACAGAGGAATCCTTTTGTACATCATGATGATGACACAGATACTAATACCCAGGGGTTCTCTGATGATTACATATGGATAGAGAACAAATATTTGGAAGGCCATGATTTGAGTTGCATCAGTTTGCTTATATTACTTTTCACTGGTCTTTCAAAGACTAGTATCCCATAGAATAGTAATAAAGTATTTACAGTCTAAGTATTTTAACTTTTTATAGTTGTCAGTCGGGGGTCTCAAGTAAGTCTTTTTCAAATCAAATATGTTTTGAACAAATTGGAGCAGAAAGGACAGATTTGCTTTTAATAAAACATGTAGAACTTCCTCTTTGCCATTACTTTACATTTATTTTAGAAGATAGAAATGATTACTCCAATTTGTTGTTATTTATTGATTACTAGTTTTTCAAATAGTACATCAGTCTTGCTTACAAAATAGGTTATTCAAAATTAAAACAAAGCTAGAATCATTAATGTAGCTTTTTCGTCTGTGAATTTTTTTTTTTTTTTTTTGGTTAATTCATTATAACAATGCTTTTCAGGTTCCTTACTGAGCAAAATCAAGTTTTCTTCACATTATCTCTTTACATCTCATATGGTGGGCCTGGCACTCTGATGGCATTATTCATGTGTCAGTTATAGTTAGGTTGAAAATGCTCTGGGGACAAATGGCTTCCACCAAGCAGGTTGGGAACCCCTGTGATACTATGTCTTGAGGCAGACTTCACTGTAATCCCTGCTAAGGTTCTTTGGAAAACTCTGTTTTCCATGCTTAGGCAAATATATGTATATATTTGATAATGTGCATGTGTGTATATGTGAAATATATTGAAAGAATATATTTACCAAATGTGTATCACTTAAAAAAATAATGATATCAAGCCCAAACCAGCTTAGCAAATGGGTGAGTACAGACATCACTGCAACCTTCTTTTAATCCCAGTAGCTTCCTGGAGAACATGATAGAGGTACCATTGGAACCAAGCTTTTAAGTAACAAAGGCTGTCATAATGGTTCACTGATTCTTGTAGCTGCCACTTAGAAAGGAAAAAAAAACAAAGAAAAAGAGAGACTTCAGATATGTGTAGAAAAGACAAGAGGCAGTCTCATATTGGGTCAAAGAAGAAATCAGAAGATGACATAAAGAAAGAAATGACAGTAAAACGTGAAAGTAAAATAAAGAATATTGCTATCAAATCAGTATGTGTGTGTGAGGTGTGTGAGGTGTGTGTCTGTGCAGGTGTGTGTGTACTTGAATTTTGCCATTTACCTGTCTTCCCTTCTTATGTGTGTGGCTGGGGAAGTTTTTTACAGGCAAATCTATAATCATATAGCTTATTATATAGTCCTTTGGAAAGAGGTTGACCCAGCATGTGACTGATAGCAGCTCTGACCCCCTCTCTCTACCCAAAGTACAAAAGATGCTTCAGTAAAGATGGTTTGAAAAACCTCAGAAAGTTTGAGGGAGACGGCTTCAAATGTCCATTGGCTAGCAGTGTGGCATAAACACTTGTCTGTCGTTTTACCTCACAGCCCCTCCACCCTGGTCCCTGGCAGAGAAGCTGGTAGATGGAGAATAGAGGGTATTTCGTTTTCCTCTCAGAAGACAGGCTTTTGAGTGTGATTTCAATACAAGGACTGGAGGAAAAAGAAAGGAGGAAAACTGAACTGGTGTCTGCAAGTGGTAGTACGAGGCCGGTCACCAAACCGGCGGCCTAGTCATTTTCAGGTCCAGTGAAGAGAGCATCAGTTCTTCACCGAGTAGCGAGGGCAGGGAGAGGTGTAAGTAGATTGTGTCCACCGTGTAAGGCAAAGCACGAACTATGGAGAGAATAGCAAAACCGTTCCCATGAGAGAAAATTAGTTATAGACAGAGAGACAGATGGAAAAGTGATCGTTAGAATGGTACTGGGATTGTTAGAGCTTAATGATTATATGGATCATACACTGTGTATTTCTGTGTGTGTGTGTCAGAGAGAGAGAAAGAAAGAGAGACAAAGAAATATTGGAGACATTCTTTTGTTCTAAATTAATTCTAAACACTGGCTTATTAAGTTTTCTTTCTGTTATGCAGCTGTTCTTTTTTTTACTTCCCACGTGTATACTAATCAGTGAAAGGTGAGAGTACTTTACCCTGGCTTGTTGTTAACCTCCTGTGCCATGCCTTCATTTATTGTGCTGTACCACCTTGTTCCTTTTGTTGCACTAACATGCTTTGATGATTAAAGCAAAGAAATATATGCAAAGATAATGAGCTTCTGGTCATAGGTGAAAAATGCATTGCTATATTCACCTACCTGACATCGCAATTGTCAGCATCGCATTAATTGGTTCTTATTGTTAGATCAGACTCTATTGTTTTCATAAAAAAGATTATATAAGACATTAAAAGATTTTGTACCTCTATGTACTTACTCTGAGCCATAGGACATTTTCGAATTAGAAATCCAGTTCCTAACACAATCTGCAAGATGAGCAGTTTATGGATTTCAAGGGAGGCTTCAGGCAACTAGTTGTTAACTTAAAACATGACCATTCACTTGGATATTTTCAAAAACATTTTCTTTCTATGCTACAGAGCTTTTACCTGCCAAAATTTTATCAACATGTTTTCAATGGGAAATTTATTTCACACTTTCTCATAACAGTACCTCAATAGCCCACACGTCTCCAATTTGATAGGTCAGAAAGCACTGCCTGTGTACTGCTTTGATAAGGAAAAACCCCAAAATGCCAGTTTGGACTTTTTATTCTGGTGTCCTGAAGACAGCATTTTCCCCTATCATCATTTATTGGGTATTGTAAGTCGAATTATAGAATAAAGTTTAGCAAAGGGAGATGCACATGAATTAGAAATCCTCAGAGCCATCCCACCCTTTCCATAGGAGTATTTAATTAACTAAATAATCAAAATTTAAGATTATTAAATTCTACAGCAAAAGACCTTTTTTCCCCCAGAAAAATATTGAGATTAAATTAGAATTAATATGGTTCTTTTCTGCTAGGTTAGTGATAAGGCAGCTTGGGCTTCGTCCAGTGTTCTGCTCCTTACTAGCTGTTTGATTTCCATCAAGTCGTTTACCTTCCCTAAGCCTCATTTCCTCCACGCCAAATAGTGCTACTAACCTCTCTCTGCTTTAGGTGACTCTAGACTTACATGAATCAAAGAGGTGATATTTCCTTGAAAATCAGGTAGCATATGTAGTTTTAACTTCATTACATCCAAAAATCAGATGTGATGTTTCATCTCATTTAACCCTTCAGATAAATCCAGGCTGTCGCTGGCAAATGACAAAATAAGGATTCCAGTTTGATTGCCTGGGCTGCTGCTTCCTTTTTAACTTGAGTTGCCATGTAATGCCAAAGACTAACGCAAAGAAAACATGTCTCTAAGATGGTCAGGAAGAAGAGAGATCTGGGAAAATCTGAAGCGACTCATCCATTCTCAACTGTTATTCATCTGTCCCTTCTGAATCAAAAGGGCTGCACACACCTCTAAACCTATGTATGCGTCTATATGTGCATATTCATTAAAAGATAAAAATCCAAGAGTTTATACTGATACCAATAATTCCAACCCAGCACCTCAGGTCTCTTTCTAGTTTATCCGTTTCCATGCCTCTGTAACGCTTCTCCCACACTGAGAACCGTGGCTCACATTGGAATAAATCTTTCTACTTGTTATGTGACCATGTTACTAATGTGTCCCATGTTAGTAACCTCTCAGCCAGCCAGCCACCTCTAGCTCTGCACTCACTGTAAGCTGCTTCCCGGGCTGTGAGGCCTCCTTCGCTCACCTCCCACTTGCCCCCTTTGGACACTGGCCCCACCAACAAACGCATAGGACCCACTGCCCACCGTCCCATTCCTTTGCTGCTAGGCACCCTTTGGCCTCTTCGGCACCCCCTTCCCTGACTGCCCTGCGGTCTTGGTCACCAGAAGCACTGATGTCTCTAGATGGCCTTTCCCGTCTCCTGCTTCCCTGTCTGCCCGCCACTCTGCCTTGTCGTCTCTGTCACACAGATGCCTCCGTGAAGGGGAGGAAAAGAAAGTATAAAGGGAAAGAAGAGAGAAGGAACGATGGGAGGAAAGAGAGAAGAAGAGAGACGAGCGAAGGAGAGGGAAGAGGGAGGGAATGGGGGGAGGAAGGGAGGGTTCTAAATGGGGGAGGCTTAGGGAAGGGAAAGGGGAAGAGAAGAGGAAGGGAAAGTGGGGAAAGATTCTTAAAACGCAGCGCATGAGCCAGAAGAGGAAATTCAAGATGGGCATGTAAATATTTAACAAAGGCTTTGCCATGAATGAAGAAATACCTGCTTATTCTTGTAAACTTTCCCGCGGTTTCTCATCACACTTAGACTATGACCCAAGGCCCTTACTTGGGCTGACAGTAGTCTCAATGTATTTACTTATTTGCTTAATGTAAGCAGTCTCCCAACCAAGCCAGCCAATTGCATATTAGGTTTTTGTTTAATATGATATACTTTAAATTAAGAAATATGCATATGTTTCGGAGCTTTTGTTATCATATCAGAGCTTTTATCAATCTTAAGTAAACTTTTAGCCCTTACATGTTATCTTTATTATTAGAAGAGGGTTCCAACTGTTTCCTCTATTCTTTATATTTTTAAACATACCTTCCTAATGATTCTGACACTTTAAAAATATCTACTAACCTAAAAAAATGTTTTCCTTATGTTTATGTAGTCATAGGCAAACACACCAGTGGACACATGCACATATATCTATACACAATTGAATATAAGAAATCCTGGGATCACTTTGTTTTATAAAAGGGCAATTCCGATGTGTAAACAAATGACATTTCTTTATTCTTAATAACACATTATTTATAAATATGCCATATTTCTTCTAAAAAGAGCTTTATCAGTTATCGTATGCAAGAGGAATCTACAGCAGTTCCTGTATGTACCTCACATCCACAGGAACAGTAATCACTCATTTTATTTATTCATCTGGTGAACATAAAGTGATAGTTCAATGTTACCATAACTTGTGCTTCCAAATTGTAAATTTAAGCATTTTAAAACATTTATTGGCCATTGTGAATTGCTCTTCAATGAATTGTCTATTCATGGGCTCTGGCCATTGGATAATTGGGTTAGTGTCTTTTTGCTCAATTTGTTAAGAGCTCTTTATATGTAATACATAGTAATCCTTTTACCTGGATTGCAGATATGTACTGCAAATCTATTTTATGTTATATGATTTGGTTTATATAATAATCTGTCATAAAAAGTATTAATTATTTTATATTTAAAATCTGTATTGTTTTTAGCCTGTGGATTTTAAGGCTTGGTTAAGAAGTTTTCCTGATCTTAAATTGAATAGTGATGTCTTTTTTTTAAACGACACTATATTTTTTAAGTTTTTAAAAATATTTAAGACTTGAACAGATTTATAATTTATCTGTTATATACGGTGAAAATTAGATAGTAAGTGAACAATGTTATTTGTTTTCCAGGTGGATAAGCTTTTTTCAAAGTATGTTATAAAATAATTCATATTCCTTTCAATGAATTGAAATATCACCTTGTCCTTCATCAACTCACGTAATATTTTGGTATCTATTTCTGGTCCATTTTACACCAATACCATATTAATTTCATTTGCATAGCTTTATAATGTTTGCTTAATAGTTGGTCAAGTTCTCCTCATTGTTTATAATATATTTTTGGGGTTATTTGAGCACTTGCAAATTCTAATATCACTTTAATATAATACTTTAAAGTACTTTAAAATTCTAATATTATTTGATTCAACTTATGAAGAAAAAAATACTTTTTGTGATTATATTTGGAATTGTTTTATTTTATTTTATTTTATTTTTAAATATATCTTTATTGATTTTAGAGAGAGGAAAGGAGAGAGAGAGAGACAGACACATCAATGATGAGAGAGTCATTGATTGAGCCCGCAACCAGGCATGTGCCCTGACCAGGAATTGAACCTCGATTGCCTGGATCCTAGGCCGACGCTCAACCGCTGAGCCACCCCCGGCCGGGCTGGAATTGTTTTAAATACATATCGCTGTTTGTAGACTGGAACATGTTTCTTCATATTTCATTTTAATTTTTAATTTTATTTTTTGAAATATGTTTTTATTGCCATGGCTGGTTTGGCTCAGTGGTTAGAGCATAAGCCTGTGGAAAGGGTTCTAGGTTAGACTGTGGGCCAAGGGCATGTAACTTGGTTGCAGCTCACCCAGGTCAGGGTGCATGCCGGAGGCAACCAATTGATGTGTCTCTCACATCGATGCTCTTCCCTCTCTCTCCCTCTCTCTCCCTCTCTTCCTTCCACTCTCTGAAAATCAATAGAAAAAATATCCTTGAGTGAGGATTAATAAATAAATCAATAAATCAATAAATCATTTTAATTGATTTTAGAGAAAAAAATTTTAAAAATTTAAAACAACATATTGTAAATTGCCTGTGTTTAATTTGTATTAGTTAAAGATTGGTTGGACTCAGCTAGCCTAAATTTTCATGTAAAAACTGAGAAACATAAATTCTGTTTATACAGTATATCAGATATTATTAAGCATATTGTGGTAGAGTCTATTTTAAGTATATGCCAAAATATCTTTCATGGCTCGTGAGACTTTTCATTTTAGAAAACTAATCTAGACTCATAAAGGGGATAGACAGGGCATTCCAGGTTTTCTACGACAATTCCTTCATAACTGAGGTCTAGAAGATTGTACCAGGGGCTAAGGTTGGCCTAGAATACAAGTCCCCTGATTTGAATTTCAATTTTTTTTGACAAATTTCCCAGTTTTTCTTTTATTCCTTTTTATTAAATGTATTGGGGTGACACTGACTAACAAAATTATACAGGTTTCAGGTGCCCAATTCCACAACACATCATCTGTACACTGTATTGCGTGTTTACCACCCCACATCAAGTTCTTAATTCACTGTGATGGTTCACACTACCTTGTGATGAAATCACTATTTAACTATTTGAAAGCCTAAAGTGGAACTTATGGACATAACTTACATGTTCTTCATAAATATAACCACCAAGATCACCCTCACCAGCTCCACTCTGATGCATATGTATAAACACAGGAACTAGAGTTGTCAAGAATGTAAACCAAGAGACACAAGGTGCATGAGTCCACTGATTCATGGCTGGCTATACAGTGCTTCACAATCTGTAGTCAATACACAGTATCCTTGATATGCCTAATGGTAGCCACTCTTTTGGCAGCTGCTGAGGAGATAGGATGACTACGGCATGTTCTCTCTTAATTATCTTTTGACACATCTTGACGACAGCCAAAAATAATAAAGAAGCAGTCTATATATGACAAGACACTTGGCTTTGTGTCTTAAGACCTTGCTTTCTGGTTTTGCTTCTGCCCCTTAGGCCAAGTGCTAATGGTAAAGTCACTTAAATTTTTTATTTCCCAGTTTTGTCATCTTCAAAATAAGAAAAATAATATACTGATCATTCACAGGGATTTAATGATAATAGCAGCAATGTGTGTAACCCTGAGCAAAACATAAAATGATATTATGAGGTGATTTCAGATAGTTTTGGGTTTTAAATTTGATTTTCAGAGGATAATGCCTTAGTTTATATAGCACTTTGGATTTTACAAACAACTTGTGCATGGGTCACCTCTTTTAACATTAAACAAATGTTTGTATTAAAATAGGTCTCTTATTTTCTGAAATGCTAGAGTTGGAACACCCAAAGATTAAATACATGGTCAACAAAAGAACAGAGCAAGACTCAGGTGTCCTCACTCCAAAACCACAGCTTTTTAATGCATTTTTATTCAGAGCATCATTGCTTCACAGTATAGATGTTAATGCCACTAGAAATGAAAAGTCACTTAGCCTAACTAGTAGAGTGGTTTTCTTTATTCCTCCAGGGAAAACGGATTGCTCTGTAGGTACACAATTATATAATGTTAATAACCCTAACGTTCTGCTAGCAATTTCTAAAAGAGCTAATTCATTGGCATTTTCACAATTCAAATACAAAATTGAAATAGCTTAACAATTCAGAATAATAAACCCTACACTCCTCTATTTCTAATACTCCTCTGAATGTACTTTCTACTTGCAAATTCATGTTCTGTTTATATCTCTCCAAACTCCCTTCTGTAGATCTGATTTAAATGCTTATCTGTCTGATTCTCTAGTGTTTCTCATTCTTTGAAGAAAGGAACCATGTTTTATTCATTAATGGAGTTGAAGTAGTGAGATTGCCCTGATCTGTTATTTGTAAACACTCAATTTTTGAAAAAAATATGTCTTTATTGATCTCAGAGAGGAAGGAAGAGGGAGAGATCGAAACATAAATGAGAGTCATTGATCGGCTGCCTCCTGCATGCCCCCTGCTGGGGATCGAGCCCACAACCTGGGCATGTGCCCTGACCGGGAATCGAACTGGAATCTCCTGGATCCTAGGTCGATGCTCAACTACTGAGCCATGCCCGGCCGGACAACACTCAATTTTGCACCTAGGATAGATAATATTTGCACATAAAGGAAAAATGTAGATACTGTTCATTGGGCAATTATATGTGTAAAGATGTATTTCATAGATGAACTCATTTAATCTTCACAACTTTATGAGCCAGATAGTATCATTATCATTCCCATTGTGCAGATAAAGACACTGAGGCTCAGAAGTTTAAATATTGTTCCCATTTTCAAAGTGCTTGTAAGCTCAAAACAGAGTTTTAACGTAGGCCATCTGATTCCAAAGTCTTTGCTTTTAGCTGCCATGCTACATTATCTCCTATCATAGGCAATTATTGCATATTTATCAAATAGAAGAAATATTGCTTCAAAATGAAAGTGCTCAAACAAAGCCCGGCCTGGTGAGTTGGTTTATAGATTTATTTGATCTAAAAATTCAATTAAAGAAAACACTAGGAGCTAAAATGAATAGGGAAATTCAGATACTTTGTATCAGAGTCAATAGAGCATGTACCTGGTGTAGCTTAAGAATGCATGAAGTTCTAACCTAATGTAGTGGGGAAAGTATCAGAATCAGAATATCACATTTTGAAATCCTCAGATTTTCATAGGTGTTATTTATTACCTGAAATAAAGAATACAACATCAGCAGCCCATACCCACATCACCTGAAAGGAGACTATCTATTATCATTTGCATTTATTTTTGCTATTTTTAGAAGATACTTATTAGCCTTCTGAGAAACAGATGTGCAAAAGTGACTTGGGGTCCCTTTCTCCAGTTATAATACTGTTGTTCTCCCTCAAGTTCCCTTTGCCACAGTTCACACCTGGCTTCAGAAGCCAGAATTATTTATTGTATTTCTGCCTATGGGATTCTAATAAATTGCTCAGGTACACCAATGAGAATTGATGCCCAATCTGAGTCTCAGTGGAAGAAGTAAAGAGTTGAAATCTGCCTGTTTTTCTTGCTGTTTCTCACCTTGCTTTTGGGGGGGCTTTTCGTTTCCTCTGGATTGTTCTCAACTCCCTTTTTCCTCCAGTAATGGGGGACAATGAAGACCAGTTCAAGGTCTTTCTTTCCCTCAGACACAGGCACCCTTCACACAGAATTCTGATACGCAGTCTACGCACGAGAGAGAAAAGGGAGGGCTCATTTGACACTTTTCCACTGTATAGTTAGAATAACCCAGGATTAGTGCCTAGCTACTTTAGGTCTACCTTTTCTTTGTGCTTGAGGAAAGCTCAAGATTCAGAAAAATCATAGTCTAATCCCTGCCCTAGCACTTGCTATTTTAACAGCATAGTTACTTTTTAAAATGGGTTATGAAACCCACATTCTTGGAGATTTCTAAAGATAGTGAACTGTTGCGAATGGTCCATTCCTGACAGCACACAGTTGACTGTGATAGCCTATATTGATAACATCCGTTTTTTTGTGATAAACTCAATGCTGATGCTAATTTTCCACCTAAGACTAGATTTACCCCCCAGCAACTCTACATAGCAGAATCCCTCTTTCCATAACAGAAAAAAGTGTTGTAGTGAAAGAGAGTAATGGAATATAGTCTAAATCTCACAGTTGGCTCTGCCACTTACTGGCCATGTAACTTTTAGGCAAATGCTACCACCTACCTCCTCCTCTTTTTATACAAATTAAATGACATCATTTTGTGTTCTCCAGCAGGGCTACAGTTCTTTCTTTCTAAGTCAGGAATTAATTGCACTTGCACATTATAGGAAAATGGTGCAATCTGTCTCGTGCTTGTAATTTAGGGCAGTGCATTTGCATGAAATGTCTTTATGTGTTGACTTAATGATCATAATTTAAATTGAGAGCTTGATTTTTAATGCTTTTTTATGGTTTAATACACAAATTAACTCTATGTTGTCCAGCTTTCTCAATCAGTCAGCTCTGGAGTTTGTTCACATCACTCCCTCTGGCAGAGTAATTTCCATTCTCAATGAGACTTTATGGGTAGCCCACAAATCATTATGCTGTTTGGCACAAACTTTAAGGTCAATGAGATAAATCTGATTTCCCTTGGTCTTCCTACACCTAAAATGCTTTTTCTGAGAGTCATATTTGTGAAAAATCATTTGGCTTGGAAAATCTGTTTAAAAACATGAAGGTAACATGTCCCTTAGGTGAGGATGATTAGGAATATAGGGAGCATGCAATTAAGTTTAATTGGATTAAGTAGAGAAGACTGACTTTCGTAATTAATTTAGTTTCATGATTGGTCTTTGGGGTGACAATCCCAGATGAAAAAGATGATTGTAGTGAAAGAGCATGAAATACTTCAAGATAGTAACCAAACCACAGATGATCTGGTTATCAAAAAGAATAAGTGGAATCGCTGGGCCATATGGTGGTTCCATTTTTAATTTTTTGTGGTAACTCCATAGGTAGAGGCAGGTAGGGAAAAAAGAATAAGTAATTATAGAGAGGCCATAGGATATAAGATCTATATACAAATGTCAATTTCTTTTCTATATACCAGCAATGAACAGTTGGAATTTGAAATTAAAAAATCTAGTAGCATTTGCATTAGTGCTCCAAAATGAAGTACTTAGGTGTAAGTCTAAACAATATTTACAGGACATATACATGGAAAATTACAAAACTCTGATGAAAGAAATCAAGTAAATTAAAGAGGTATTTCACATTCATGGGTTGGAAAAGCCAATATTCTTAATGTTATCAGTTCTTCTGAAATTGGTCTATAGACTCAGTGCAATTCCCAAGTCAATATCAATTTGTGAATATCAGCAAATTGGTTCTAAAGTTGATATGGAGAGACAGTCAAGACCCAGAACAGCCAATGCAGTATTGAAGGAAAAAGAGCCAAGCTGCAGGACTAACACCATCCCACGTTAAGGCTTCACGTAAAGCAATAGTAACCAAGGCAGCATGGTGTTGGCAAAAGAATAGACACATAGATCAGTGGAACATAATAGACAGCCCAGAAATGGATCCACACAAAGAGGGTAAGCTAATTTTTGAAAACGTAACTAAGACAATTCAGTGGAGGATACTCTTTTCCACAAATGGTGCCCGAAAAACTGAATATCCACTTGTAAAACAATGAATCTAGACAAAGATGTTACAGCTTCCATATTTATCAAAATTGACCAAGTATTAGGTCTTAAACATTTCCAAAGAAATTTCCAAGAATCTTTGAGCTCTTCTAGGATAGGCCTATTAAATTAGAAATTCAAAAACAGAAAGGTAACAAGCAAACGTAGGTATGCAACAAAATTATAAAGAGCTCACTGTGTAGAGAAATATATTGTAAGAGAAATTATGTAAATTGAACTGAATTTAGCAAAGTAACACATGAAAATGTAGATGAAAGCAAAAAACTCTGTACTTTTTAGACATGATTATCCATGTAGAAAATCTAGGTATTTTAGAATTGATAAAATTGGAAGATTGCTGATACAAAATCAATATACAGTAATCCATTACATTCATACAACAGTACAAAGGGAGTACAGAAGTATCATTAAAAGAATACTTTTGCTTTTTGTTTTTTAAATTTGGCAACAAACAAAAGTAACTAAAAACAAGACCGAGAAGAATTATATCATGATAAAAATAATTTTAAAATATTAAAACATATAAAAGACCTAAAAATGGAGAGAGAAATATATCTGTGGATGAGAAGACTCAATATATTAAAGACAGAAATATTCCCCTGTTTTAGTTAAGCTATCATACAAGGAGATTTTAAGCCAAGTTCCAACAAATATTTCCAAGAAAATTCACAATTTAACTATAAAGTTTATATGCAATTGCCAAGAGCCATGGATAGTAAAGATGAATTCAGTGAAGAAAATAGATGTGAATACTTGTTAATGTAGAAAATCATGACATTATAAAAATATATGTAAAATAATGTAATATCCAATTATATAAATAGATTAGTGAAATATATTAGAAGGCCTATTTTAAAATCTACAAAAAAATTTCAAACTAAGATGACAAAGCTGGATCATGGATCTGTATCATTTTTTAAATTACTGAAAACTCCTGTGAAGGATGTCCAATTCTGGCTGTGTTAAAACTGCCTGTTATAGACCACCCTTCTGAGAACAACTAGAAAACCTCACTAAAATATTTTAAAAATTAATTGACACTATTGGGTAGCTATAAGGGAGCAAACAAATGCTATCAGAAACAGTAAGTGTGCTGAGTCTTCCTTAGCACAATAGCCAGACCAATAATTAATTTCACCAATAATTTATACTTCCTCAAAAAGAAGGTTGACTTGCTCACAAGGAGCACTCCTACTGCTTGGAGTTCCATCCACATCAGCTCAAACTGGATGTCCTCTCTTATAGCAAACCCATTGCTACTTGTCTTCACCACTTGCATGGGTCCTCAGTTGAATTATCTGTGGCCAAAAATGCAGGTTTTGTCTTGAACAATTAGCAATCTGAAACCCAACATTTTGCACAGGAAAGAAACCATTTTAACCATTTTCTTGAGGTTCCTTGAGGATTCAGTCTCTTCCTGAAGTTCAAGCCAAGGAAATACAAATACAATAATTTTCATTCCTATTCAAACTCTTTTACGGCTAAAAATATTTTTGCTCAGTTTGATCACTATTTTTGTCAATTTAACTCAACAAATATGCTTTATAGAGTCTTGTATGCTAATCAATGTTCTTGATCCTATGGGAGGTCAGAATCCTGCATGGAAGGTAAAATGTTTATAAAAGTAACTATTACGCATATGAAAATTGTCTGTGTAGATATCTAGTCTTATAGCTCATGGACTAACAATAGTGTGGTGAAGGCCTGGGGAGGAGGGAGCTGGGGGGAGGGGGTCAATGGGGAGAAAAAAGGGGGACATCTAGAATACTTTCAATGATAAAGATAAATTTAAAAAATAGGGTGTAATCTCTCATAGGATCACACTAATATAAGGTCTTTATGTTAAACTTACTGTAATTTCTTGGAATATAAGTTTCTAATTGAGTATAAGAGTTCAACTCATTTTATTGTGACAAGCCTACCAGGAATTAATATGAAATAATTATCTCTTGAGATTGAGTTTACATTTCCAAAGGGACACCCAGCGGGGAAATGCAAGGGTGTCCTCTTTTCCCATAGCTTAGACTTTAAGCTCTTCCTAGCCAGTATTGTCCTTGGACACCCACTTAGTCCTGATGCTATCTATTTTTCTACAATTAATCTTACCTTTACTTATGTGCCTCAGAAACATCTCTTTCTGACTTGTTTTTTAAAGGATACACTAAAGAGCTATGGAAATAATGCCAGAAAAGTTTCAGAGAATTTAATTCACCTGCTGGACATTGAGAAACTTAATGAATGTCACAAAGTGAAATCCAAAAGCGTGCAGCAGTCTAACTATAGGTAGGCATACTTCACATATACTTGAGAGAGATTATAGATATGCATAGTGGTACAGGGTTTGTTAGTTTAATCGTTCATTTACTCATTCATTCACCAACCTTTATCAAGCCACTTAGAACATGTAGCAGGTAATCCTACTATGGTGAGGAAGACATTTTTCTTACATTCAGGGTATTCAGTCTTGTTGGAAAAACAGACAAAAAATACCAACCAGTGATTACAATAAAATGTGATAAATGTTTGAGAGAATTTTATATATAGGTGGTGTATAGATTGAATGTGTCCCCTCAAAATGTATATGTTAAATCATAACATCCAATACGGTAGTACTTGGAGGTGGGGCCTTTGGGAAGTGATTAGGTCCTGAGGGTGGGGCCCTCATTAATAGGATTAGTGTCCTTGTAAAGGAGACCCCAGTGACTGTGCCCATCCCACCATTGACACTACAGTGAGAAGAGAGCTGTCTGTGAGCCAGGAAGCCCTGTTTTCACCAGACACCAAATATACCGGTGTCTTGATCTTGAACTTCCCAGTGTCCACATCTGTGAGGAATATTTGTTGTTTATACGCCACCCAGTCTATGGTATTTTTGTTATAGCTGCCCACATGGACTAAGACAGGTGGCTTTCCCAAATATAGAAGGCTGAGGTAGAGGTTAGAGAGCTTCTGCAGAAAGGAATAATGATTTAGACTTAGTCTTAAAAGAACAGTACAGGTTATCTAGGCTGTAAGTGGGGTGTGAGTGGTGAGGCTTTTGTAGGGGGGTTTAATGATATAAAACAGCCTGATGGAAGGAACTTGCAAGCAGTATGGACAGGTACTTTGTTAGAGGACTTTCCACAATAAATGGAAATGATTTACATCACTGTCCTGCTGATGACCTGTTTCGCCTGATTAGAAGGGTAGTATCTGTTGGGGGGGGGGCTCACTCTTCTCTATCATTCTGATTGATGTGGTCAATACCCCATCTCTCCCCCTTGGTTGTGGCTTACGCCTGCAGCCTTCTCCCGAAAATCTCTCTGGGCTACTGAAGCTACTACCTACCTCACAGGGCAAGGTTTAAAGTCCCAGCACTTTTACCTTGAGGCAGGCAGGCTGTTGCAATTCATACTCAGAGATTCCCTTGGAGTCAGGCTAAACTTTCTCTAGCAGTTCATTTTTGCATAGCTTCTTCCATTTTCTGGCATATGCCCCTTACACGCATATGCTTTTCTCCTAAAAGCATTCTTTTATAAATCACTTTCAAAAGTCCCCACCCTTGGCTCTACTTCTGTGGAACTCGCCCAAGACGGGTGGGGGTGGGGGGTCTCTGTTCTATCACCTTTGTGCCAAAGAACCAAAAGTGGAGGCATGTTGTAAGCACTGAAAAATGAATTGTTAAATGAATGGACCTGAAAATATAATCTGGTAGGATGTAAGCATATATGATAATTTGCAATCAGATGATAATTAACATGTATGAAATATTTACGATGCTCTAGGCCTCTTGCTAAACTTTTTACATGTATAATCTCATTTAAGTCTCTAAAGAACCCATCAGGCAGATTTAATATTATCTGTGTTTTACTGATGAAGAAAACTGGGGCTTAGATAATTTGATTCTCTTGCAAAAGACCATCCAGCTAATATGACCTACACTTCCGTCTCAGATTTTTGTTTCTGGTGCTGGTAGAAATCTGACAATTTGAATTTTATTAAATGAAGTTTAATAGATTTTAGAAAAGAGTCCAAAAGCCCTGAGTGGTAAACGTATAACATATTTTTGAAGATTCTAACAAAGGAGCCAGGTATGCTGAGTTATGAAAAGGTCACTTTAAGTTTACTTACATAGAAATATTTGACTTTTGCTCCAAGATTCATACAAAAAAATGTGCCCTCTCCTGACCCCCTCTCCCGAACATGAGGTAACAGCACATTGTTCATGGGCAGGACGTTGAACTTCAATTTGGCATCTGGATTATGTAAAGTATAATTGGATTTACTCTGCAATTAGAGTTGAGATTTTTTTGCTGTTGAAGCACTACGTTGCAGTTTTTGCTGGGAAGCGAGTGTTAAGCATTTTGTTTGGTACTTGGAAAATCTGCCCTGACAGTGCTTCCTAATAGAACCAATTATCAGGTGTGCTGTTACACACAGCCTTCCAGACCCCAATTTAAATAGAGAATAGTGACAATTCCTTTTGTGAAATAGTCTTCATGACACTTAAAATCAACCCTAATGTGAAGACCTACATGCTTATCAAGACGATAACAAGGGACCGTGAATCCTTGTTACATAAACATGTACTATGGGGTGGTGATGATTGAAATGCCAGACAAGAGAAGGACAGATATTAAGACTCTTCCAATGCCAGTTCTTGCTGAATTTCTTTAATAGCTGTTAGCACAGTTAAATTTATACTCTACTTATAGTTTTTCTCTCTAAAACAAACAAAAATAATAATTTTATTGATGGAAGGCCAATATACTTTAACATACTCTAAAACAAAATGTATTTTGATCTTTTATAAATTGACTTATGTGGGCATTCAAGAAAATTAACCATTTACTAGAGAAGCAAGTAGAAATGCACAATGGGTATCTAAACTTAAATCCAATAATGAAATGTACTACTGTTTATCGTGTGCACGTAATTTTCTCCTGAAAATGACTAGACAGTTTTTGTGTATAATTACTTTCAAATTACAAGGGAATGTAGCACTGAGAAATAATTCTCTATTGCATAGAAGCAAGCCAGTGCTTAAGAATTATTTAGCCTTACTCCCTGAGATTTTGATTCAGAGGATTTGAAGTGAAAGCCCCAAATCTCTGTTTTTATTTTTATTTTTTAACTCTCTGAGTGATTCACGGGCATAGCTATGTTGGGGGGAAAAAACAGCTTAGTGTTTAATAGATAAATTTATAAATATTTTCAGATATGTTGGTCATTATATATTACGTATTCTGACTGCTGACATACAATTATCAACATATCTGAAAGCAATTATGAATATATGCAGAGAACATATTCTTAAACTTCAAACTTTAGGAAAGCCCTTTTTGATTTTATTTATATATCAAATAGGTTTTGAACATCGATCTTTAGGGTCTTTTTAAATAGTGTATTTGGCTGAAAACTATTCCAAAGTCTGAACATGCCTCTTCTGTCACCTCAAGACAAAACTATGTTCAGGTTTCAGGTGAATTAAGTATTGATGGGAGGAAATCCAATGCCTACTTTAAGATCCTGATTATTTCAGTGAGATGAAATAAGAGGCTAAGGAAAGGAGAAAATGCAATTTATCTTAGTGCAGCGGGCATAAAATTGCCATATGTGTGTACCTAGGAGTACATGAAAACTTTCCAAGAGTTTCAGGGATACAGACAGTAGTGAGTGTTCAATACCCAAATTCTCATCAAGTATATATACTTTTGCCTGTAACTTATGTGATCTAGGAAGACCTACATCATCCTGCAGATTCGCATTTTCTATCTCGCCTTCAACAATCACCCTTCTCACACTTTACAAAGTGATGGAAAACCTCTAAACTACCTCTAATTTATTATAGTAGATTCTGTTGGGTTATAAAATTCTCAGAGGCACCAAAGGAGCAATTCACAGTATTGATGTGGGTGTTAAGAAAATTAATGATTCAAATGACTATGAAACAAATGTTTTTGCAAATCAGTTGGTTTTCATTTTTTTCTTTCCTTTTAAATTAACATATAATTGAAAATACAATGTCCTGTTAGCTTCAGGTGTACATTATAGTAATTCAGTATTTATATACAAGATGAAATGATCCCCACAATAAGTTTAGTTACCATGTCACCATACAGAGATATTAAAATATTATTGATTATATTTACTATGCTGTGCATTACATTTCCATGACTTATCTAATTTACAGCTGGACGTTTGCTCCTCTTAATCCCTTCACCTGTTTACTACCCCCCCCCAACCCTTCCCTCTCTGGTAATCAACAGTTAATCTATTCATGTACCAGTTGACACTAGGATGATTCCAAATCTTGGCCATTGTAAACAATGGTGCAATAAACATAGTGGTGTATACATCTCTTCAGATTAGTTCCCCCTTCAGACAATATTGTCTCTTTCTATCCATGAACATGGAATATCTCTCCATTTATTAAGTTCTCTTTTGATTTTATTCATCTGAGTTTTGTTTTTCTCATGGATTTTGTACATATTTTGTTAGATTTATGCCTAAGTATATCATTTTGGGGTGTGCAAATGCAAATGCAAATGATATTGTGTTTTTAATTTCAAATTTCACTTGTGCATTGACTTTTGTATATTAACCTTGTTTCCTGTAACATTATTATAATTGCTTATTAGTCCCAGGAGTTTTTTGTTGTTTTTTGTTCAGATTGTTTGTACTGACGATCATGTTATCTGCAAGCAAAACCAGTTTTATTTCTTCCTTCTCAATCTGTATACCTTTTATTTTATTTTTTTACTTGTTTTACTGCAAGAGCTAGAACTCCCAGTACAATTCTGAGAAGGAGTGTTGAGAGGGACATCCTTACCTTGTATTTGATGGCATCAAATTGTAGGAATTGTAGGTAAATCAAGGGAAGATTAGGGGCATTTTTAAATAATCTGGCATATATGTTTTAATAATAATCACCAAAGCCATGCTCTGTTGAGTGGCACTTTGTGACCTCGACTTTATTCTCCAGCTTCTGTTTGAAACACAATGAATAGGTGGTTCAGACATATAAAAAAGGCTTGGTCTCAGTAATATTTTAATTTTCAGAGAGTTTATCCTGTGAATATATTTCTACTTTGAATTCTCTTCTTTTTCTAATATTTCATATTCTTATCTACTTATAGTGTAGTTGGACCCTGAGATACTCTCTAATTTTCATAACATCTATTTATTTTTTAAACCCAAATTGTATCTCTCTCAGACAACCATGCAGCCAATATTTGATTTGGAAATAATTAGAAGGCATTTTACTTTCTTTCCTAAGCAGAATCACTTTGAGTATAAGACACTGTAGAAATTTTGTCAGAACAATAACAGTTCTGTGTGTGTTTTCTTTTGAACAGTAACATTTCAATGTAATGCTGCAGTGAGCTGTTAGCTCATGACTCAGATCTCTGAATGCCAAAACCCTCTAGGCTTGCTTTGAAAGCTCCATATATATTATCACTCATGCACTATAGAAAGATAAAATAGAAGAGCTCAAGAGTTTCCTATAATTATATAATTTATTCTCTTTATCTAAAAATAAAGCCAGTTACAGAAGGAGTTTGAACATTTGGAATAAAATAGCACACTTAAAGACTTAATTGGTTCCTTATTAGGAAATTATTTTCAGCAACTTAGTATAATATTTCTTCATTGAATTAAATGAATAAAACTGACAATTCACAAATGCTGAATAATTAGCAATGAGATATTTTAATTATTATTTTAATATAAATTACTTATTGTTTAACTTTAAAATATTTCTATGACATGTATTTCACTCTTACTGAATCTAATGGACTAATGGATCTAGACTCACATTTCCAACTCTCAGGTGATTGTGTAGTGGACATTCATTTGTTTAGCTACCGCATTACCTTTGAATACGCTCTCTATTTTTGTTAATTGCCCAGTTCGTAAATCTTGTCTTCCTGAGGCAGAAAACAAAAAGCTTGCATTGCCAGGTTCCTGTAAAAATGGGATTCGTACATATGAGTTAGGTTTTACCCTCATACATACTAACAAAACAGATTCAACAATGAACAATATGGGAGAATAAATCTTCTACCAAATGTGTTGTAAAACCCATCTGGTTCTTTAAGGGAGGCAGTAGTACAGTTTTGGCTTCCAATTTTGATCATTACAGGTTCCTGGAAGCAGTGATGCCTATTACTATTAGCAAACCTCCCATGTGTTTGGATGGGCTGCCAGATAAAATACAGAATGCCAGTTAAATTTGAATTTCAGATAAATAATAATTTCTTACTATTAGTATGCCCCAAATATTAAGTTACTTTTACTAAAAAAAAATCTGTTGTTTATCTGAAATTCCATTTTAGTTGGTGTCCTGTATTTTTATTGGCTAAATTTGACAACACTATTGTTTGGGCATTTCTGACTACTTAGACTCAGAGTGGATTTCTACCCTTTCCTGAGACTCCATGAACTAGCTAAAATAACTTTATAAAATTGCTTTCTGTTTAAACTAGCCAGAATTTATTTTATTACTTATTAAATGAAGTTGTTATGACAAAGACTCTTTGATATAGTATGGAAGGAACTGAAAGAGTTATAGCAATAGGAACACTTGAATACATTTTCATGTGAAACCCACTTGTCCTTTCCCATGGGGCAGAGAAAATGCTCTCTTCACCAAGGCAGTGGGAATTACAGTTTTCAGTGAGGGCTGGCATCTTTGAGAAGGGCTCTCCTTAGTAAGCAAAAGATACAGTCAGCAGCTTGGGCCTTGAAATTGACATTATGATTTTAATGGAGAGGAGAGACTTTGAGGTGGTGGAGGCCTCTGTCACCTTAGCTCTGAAATCTACCCGAGTAATTACACCTACCTGGCCATTGGTGTTAAGTGCTACAAAGTGGGTGTAGTTATGCAAGTAGGTTTCAGAGCCAGGTTGGCAACCAGAATGATAGTATCCAGTGATCTTTGGCTGTGGCTAATTTATCACTGGTGCCTAGCACCAAAAGAAAAGTGACATAAGAAAAATGAATCTCTAAGCAATTTCCTTGCAAAGAGATCTAATTAGACTCATTATTGAAGAGATAGAGATTCTGGAGAATTTCTTATAGGCAGTTTGGGAAAGGACAGTTTGAATAACCCCAAGGAAAGCATGTAGAATAATGTAGTGTAAACATTCTATAAATATCCCAGCCAGCTTTCTTCAAAGGAGCCTGTAACTAGTGTAATTGTGTCCAGGGAAGAGCCAAGTCTACAGGACATTAAGCTGATTCGAACTAATACTGATTTCTGGTTTAACTGTGTGAAACTGTGATTTACAGATTGCTAGGGGTCAGGTGGTAAATGGAGTTTGGCTCAAGTCTCCCCCATAGTGGCCCAATTGGTGTATAAACATATTCTGTGGTTATATCTCAATTTCTGATTTGTGGTTAGAAGAAATACAATCAGAAACTGACAGTGTCTCTCTACATGGGCTATTCAACTTAGGGAATGCTATAAGTTACAAAGTGGAAACATCTGGAGTGTCTCTTTTTATATCAAAATAGTAAGCCAAAATCAGCACTGCCCCACTGATAAAATGTAAAGATTGGTACCAACACTAAAAACTTGAAAGTAGCGGTGTTCATGATTCTGTTCATATTCATACCCGGGACTTGGTAGTTTATAGTGTCTTATGCAAGGACACAACACGGTTCCATTTTTCTCTTATGCAGTGTTTCCCTATTGTTTCAGAAACAATAAACTTTTTATAATTTAGTGATCTCCAAAATATGGTCTCATTTTGGATTTCCAGATAGTTTTCTTGCTACTTCCTTATATATGATTTAAACTTAAACTTATCTCTACCCCAGATTTGTCAAATGGGCCATTGATTTCTCAACTGTGTGTCCTTTACTTTCCTCCTTGCCAGGTGCTCTTCGGCTTTATCTGTCACAGATCCCTTCCATTGTCAAAGGTAGAGCTTCAGTCAACCTTTTTAAATATCCAAACCCAATGAGTTCTTATTCTGCCTATGGGCATCTCTGCTTTTTTTTTTTAAACTCTCACCCAACGATGCGTTTTTATTGATCTTTAGAGAAAGAGGAAGGGAGACAGAGAAACTTCAATCAGTTGCCTCCTGTCTGCACCCCAACCGGAGATCAAAACTGCAACCCTTTTTTCAGGCATCTCTGCTTCCTATTGTCACATCCATTATCTTGCTCTTCTACATTTTTAAAAGATAACTATCTATTTTTAAATAGTTACATCATATTTCTTTTTTTTTTAATTGTTGACACTATTGCATTTTTATGTTAAATTCCTAAAAATCTTAGACTTTCAGAATTGGAGAATATTTAAAAATTATTCAATCCTTTTCTGAAATAAACAATCATTTCAAATTTTGCATCTAAACCTGAGGGTAGAGCTACTGCGTACCTTACTCCCCTGTTATCCATGGAGAATATAATCCAAGACCCCGGTGAAGGCCTGAAACCATGTGTAGTACCAAACTCTATAAATACTATGTTTTTTTCCTACACATCCATAGCTACGATAAAATTTAACTTATAAATTGGACACAGTAGAAAATTAACAGTAATAACTAATAATAAAATAGAAAAATTATAACAATATAGTGTAATAAAAGTTATGATTGTGCTCTCTCTCTCTGTTTCTCTCTCCAAAATATTGTTACCAAACTCAAGAGGTTTGCCTTTCGTGTGGTCTGTGCAAGAACAAGACATGGTTGTCACAGGCAGTTTTATTTACTTGCAGCAAGTCAAGGAAACAGGATGCACATCCAAAGCTCTGTCTCCTCCAAGGGAGGCTTAGCTGTTGCTTACCTACACAATTTGGTCAATTACTTATCGATTCTTCTTGATATCCTCTTGGTAAAGGCATAGGAGGTTCTTGCAACTAGACAAACATGCCACAAGCCCTTTAGAAGATAATACATAAAACATCTGCATATACATAAAAACCAAAATAAATATGATTTTAAAATTATACTTAGAAAATTGATTAAACTATGCTTTGAAAAAGATTAAATGAAAACCAAATAAATATGATTTTTAAAGGTATTCAACTTCTCTTGAAAGGTTAGCTTTGAAATGCTCTACTACCCATATCAGTGTATTGAACAGTATAGTATAAGTAGATCCCAGGTGTTCATAAAGGTGGTTGTCTCTGTCAATTGTTCCCCCTGGTGTCACAGTGAATCTTCAGGGTCCTGCAGTTGCATAATTATTTGAGGGGTCGAGGAGGAGTATAATGGCATGTGAGTCATTTAGCCTTTTAAGTTTAACTCTAAAATTTAAGTTTATGAATACATGAGATGCTTTGGTTTCAAAAGTTTAGTGCATTTATAACCCCCAGGCTTCCTCTGTTTGCAAGATTAACTCACTCTGCATGGTTAAAACCAATGAACCTCAGAACATGCTATTATTTTTTCAGAGGACAATAACACAATCTCTTGCACTTGAGTTTATATCATTTCTCTCCTTGATAAACTCCAAAGGATCCTGGATGTTAGACCCTTTAGAACTACCCAGGACCCCATTTTCCAGGCCAAATTGTGGAGAAAACTTATAAAATGGACATTCGTAAAAGCAATAACATTGTGCTCCCAATATTCAATGGGAAAGAACTGCTTGGCCAGCAGTGCAAACGTAGGAATGAGTATTTTAGAATATTGACTGTGTATTGTCCCCATCAATTTATAATGAGGACAGCTGGAGAAACAAACAAAAGCTCAGCTACCACAGCAGAGATGCAGGAGTCTAAACATTAAGCACTCGCTTAAAGGGCTGAATTGACTTTAAAAGTGAATTTGAAGGACTTTGAATAGGTGCTTATTTAGCTAATATTTTAGAATATTTTAATTAAATTAATGTGGCTCAGGGCTGAAATCTTCCCTAAGGATCCAAATTGGACATAGATAGCTCATCGAATTGACACACTGACTCTTCTTCATTAGCGAAGGCCTGTATCTGTGCTTTAACTGTTATCTGATATTCCTTCTAGAAAAGTGCAATTAGGAGGGCAAAGTAGCACGCTTAGTACTTAAAGGCCTGCCATGTGAAAAAGTCACTTAATATTTCCTGCATGACTGTAGAGAACAGATCTGGGACCAGTGAATCGCCCTGAGAGGTCAGTCATGTTTGCCTTGATATAAGAGAGATAATACCCTTAGAATTGCGCATTAGCTGGAATAATGTGCCTTTCAAGGCCATAAGCTTCCTGTCAAAGACATGCTTAGTATGTGTAAAATTTTTGTATTTTTGAATTATAAGGGGCACTAGACAACTATTTTAAATAAAAATTTCAAAGATCTATTTTTGGCAGGATTAAGCTACATATATATAATTTTTAACGAATGCCACAAAACATTCTGATTTCATAAGAATTAAATATTTTATTTGTAATACTAAGCAGATTAATATTAATGCAATGTCCTTAAATTTATACTGGGGATAAAAATTTGGACAGCATTATTTTCACATATTAACCTAGTTTATAATTAGGATAAGGTGGAAACAAATATGTTTAAAAATTGTTTTTATATCCTTAATTCATTGTGGTATTATATACATCCCCAATCATGGTGCACTCACACATGTACACATAGTTAGTGTAAAAGCAATTTGCCATAGAGACGTCTAAGAAGAAGGGCAGGAGGAAGCTAAAAAGAATAAATTGAATGGTAACAAGGCAGTTGCTAAAGGTTATTTTTTCCCCTTGGACTTCACTTTTCTTCTAGTAAGTTATTCCCTTAGAGCTCAATTTCTCCTTAGCTTGGTGATTCTTTGATATCCCAGAACCGGATTCCATTTTTATGTGACTCTTCAGAGAAGAGGGTAAGATGAGAGAAAGATGCATTTGATTTGTCTGTGAACTGGGCTGGTTTTCATCAAAGCAGAATGACCGATGCATTTATGGAAAAAGCCAGAACAAACTTTGATCAGGATACAAGAGAAATAGGAAGGATTAAGTGGAGACAGACTAGCCCCTGGAGGCAAAATTCTTACAGTTGTAGATACTTCTCCCTGATCAAGTTATGCATTATGTTTTGTGTTAAAATCAGTAAAGACAGAAAAATGAAACACCTGCTGATACGGTTAGATGTCTTTCTGGTGACTCTAAGTGAAATCGCAGGCAGTGATCCCGGCCTCTTCAACAGGGTATGCAATGTAAGAATTGGGAGGGATTAAGTCTCCTTGTGACTTCTCTGTATTTTTATCATTTCTAACTTTGCAAGAAATTATCAGTGACTTTATAAAATATAAAATATGACCTTGTAACTTCATAGTCACATATTTCAGGTTCACAAATGTGGAATTGGATTGTTTGTGCAGGACAAAGCGTGTTAAACAGGGAAACACCTTTTTATGTGGTATAATTTTTGTAGATAATACAGTACTTATTTATTTGCTTATTTTTTAGCAAACCCTTTTACAGAATATACTCCATGCCACCCAATTTTTAGCATGCCTTTGCAAAGCTAGCACATCTAGCACTACCAACATCCCTGTGAGGTAGGTATTATTTTTAGTCATTTTTTTACCATTGAGCAAACAGAGGCACAAAGTGGTTAAATAACTTGTTTAACTTTATAGGCTAGTGGGTGGTAAAGCAGCCCGATTCTGGAATTTCATCTCCTGGCCACCACACTGTGTTCTTCTGTGATATTTAAGCAAACATTGAATTTTCCTGAAGCCATTAAAAATCCAGAACAATGTTCACTCATCAGCATTAGTTATGGAAATTTCAGACTAGTTCACAAGTTGAATTTACCTCCTCTCAGTGTCCTAACGTGTTGCGTTGAAGAAATCAAAATTAATTACTTCTTTCAAAGTTGATTGTGAAAATTGTCAAACACACTGAGACAAAATGCCAGTTTGAGGTAGAGACAGAGATCAGAGTTTGATTAAAAAAAATTATTCCCCAAAAATTCACTCCATAACCTATCAGGATTATTACCCATTCTTTCCAAAAAGACTATAGAGTACTTAGGGAGTCTCTGTTTCTGATTTTGCTGTAGATGATACAGGAAGTAATTTTTGAAGAATTTACAGACTGGCTAGGAAGACATACTGGAGTGCTCAAACACTCGGATAATTGTACAAGCCATGGAAAAGGGCAGAGTATGTACAAAGTGGGCGCTGGATTTAAATTTTCATAAATTTCCTGTTGATCTATAGCCATAAGACCTTATATGCCGTGCTATGATATTTAGATGTATTTGTGGCATACGTTATGTTTGTATTAAATTCATCATCTTCATAAAGAAGAAAGCCTAATGATTGGAATTGCTTTTCAGGGAAAATTCATTAATTTTAGAATGTTACTGGTAAATGTCACTGCAGTACATAGATACTAAAGATATTACTTTGAAGTTGAATTAGCAATATAGATAACCACTGTCAGTTATCAAATTTAGTTTGAGGCATTATTTATAATGTACTCATTTTCTGATCTGGCAGTAAATTAAAGAGGAAGTACAGCAATTCAGGGAAGTGAGAAATATATCTATGCAGAGAAGCATAAGGTGAATATTTTATATTTTTTGATTAGTTTACACATTAAAAGTATTCCATTCGATTTTTATCGAATAATATGCATCAGTTACTGTATTTGCGCATATTTTATTAATTACTAAGGTTTCCATAACAAAATATTACACACTGGATGGCTTACAAAATAGAATTTACGTTTTCATAATTCCAGAGGGTGGAAGACCATGGTCAAGGTGTTGGCAGGTCAGGTTTCTTCCAAGGCCTCTCTCCTTGTCTTGCAGATGGCCACCTTCAGGCCATGTCCCCACACGGTCTTCCCTCTGTGTCTGCACATTCCTGGTGTCTGTTTATCCAAATTTCCTCTTGTTATTCAGACACCATTCAAATTTGATTAGGAATACCCCCCCCAAAAAAAAACAACAACCTCATTTTAACTTAATCACATCTTTAAAGGCCCTGTCTTCAAATAGTCACATTCTGAGGTATTGGGGGTTAGGGCTTCAAAAGATAAATTTTGGGGGGCACAATTCAAACCATAACAGCTTATTTATGCTCACGGCTATATTAAAATCTGCTTGCTGGTAATGCAAATAAAAAAAAGACAATGGGCTAAAGACTCAAGGTCTTGCAATGGTCACTACTTGAGTTACATGTTGATTTAAAAAAACCTAAAATTTTACAAGAAAAAAGAAAAACAGGATTCTGTCTCTCATACACCTAGGATATGTTGATATAACAGAGACAAAGTGCAGTAATGGTCACTCCCACTTAGAAACAGGAAGACCTGGAGGCACACCACAGTTACTTGTAGTAAAGATGATAAAATCTTGCTGTTGTAACAGCCGGTAATCGGGGGAGTTGGCCTAGTTCCTTGATTACGCCTCCATTCTAGTCCAAGAGAGTAGCCCTCCTTGGTTTCTGATCTTCACCCCACCCTCGGACAACCCCTTTCTTTAGGACTAAAGTGTATTTAATACTCAACTAAAAGTTATAATCTAGGACCTAAGAGAATTTTTTTTTTTTTAGTTTTTATTCTGCCATGTAAACTTGATAGCCCAAAGGTTATGTTACATCTCAGATAGTCATAATGTCTTTTAATTCAGGCTGACAGCTTTTTTGAAAGCGCAGCTTAGACACTTTGCCAGCTTCATATTTATTTGATTCCAGTCAGGCTAATTGTCCTAAGAGCTTGGCCCATAACGCTTTTTGATGCATGCTTCTCTCTCTAAACTAAGATACAGGTCATTTGATTTTATCAGTCTTTAAGGTAGCGCCACACCCCCAGTATCTTTTCCCTGAGACATCTAAAAGGATTTTAAGTGTGAATTAAGCATGCCACCTTTTTTTTCTCTTTTTAATAAAGTCGCTGACAACCACAGCCTGGATTTGGTCTTGCCCTGCAACAGACACTTAATTTACCTTTTATGTGTCTCACTATGCAAGCCCTGAAATTTCTGGAACCTCCACTTTTCCCCTTCTTATAAACCCAGCCAACTCTTTCCTCAGCAAATCTGCTTCTTACAGGAGCTTGTGAAATGTAGCTACTAGCAACTAAGTCTCATGACTTACTTTACCCTCTTTAAAATAAAAACTCCTTCTCCAGGTTATCTGCCCTGATCCTCAGAGGTGAGAGTTTCACAGGCGATTTTGCATCTTTATAACATGGTGCGGCTGTTTCAAGCATTCAGGAACAGTTCTGTTTTATCTTCCCTGTAATGCCACAAGCCAGTGCCAGGTCGCCTAGGCTTATCTTATGGAAGCCTCCCACTCCCATGACCAACTTCCTTAGGTTCTGCTTCATTTACAAATCTCCTTGGCTTCCACAGATGCTGGCGCTCTTTCCCATTCATACTGCATGTTAGCAGATGTGGCTCTCATGTATTCCCCTTTTATAGATCTCCTCTTTCTGGAACTTGATACGAAAGAACGGGGCCTATTTGAGACATGCAACTCCCATGGCTGAGGGAGTGAGCAAGAGTTAGCAGAAATACAAAATGGCCAGTTAAACTTCCATTTGGAATGGACTTGCTTTGCTTCTGCCCACATTTTATTGACCAAAAAAAGTCAAATGGCCACACCTGACAATGCAGTCATGAATTACACTCTTCCCACAGGAAGACCCCGTAAATCACATACATGGCCAAAAGAAGGATGCACATTTCTCTTACAAAGAAGGAGATGTAAAATTTTCAGTGCAAAGATGCAAGCTTTTGTAAGAGCACGCTGTAGGAAGGGTGTCGAGGGCCCAGAACCAACAGACCAAAACCAGCATTTGATTTTTAAAATTTTGCATAAAAATTATATCTTAACCAATACTAATTGTTTTGCAGAATGTTTCCAAAAAACTCCATGGGATTTTTTGATTGGAAAACATTTGGGAAATCGTTTTTTCAGTGAGTAGTTTAATGTGTGTGTTCATTTGAGTGAGGTCTTGGTCAAGCAGCAGTCGGTTGAGTGAACTAGAAAAGATCACAGAATAGTGTTTGGCTCAAGCCAATTTATTTTATTGTATTGCTTCCATTGCTGGGTTCATAAATATTCATGACATTTGAACATGGAAAGGAAACGGGTTCTGCAGAGCTAGTGTTATAAAGTAAGTACTTCCTGTCATAGTTTCTCAAATGAAAACAGACCAAAATTGTGATTGTGTTTAGATTTGTGCCAGTTATTTTAACAGAAAAAAGAAAAAAAGCAAAATATAAGATTATACTGCATTTAAGGTTGAAAAGTAAGGGGAAAAAGTTACTTCTCTATGGTGCCCATGACAAGTTGCTTTCACCCAGATTTTAATACCAAGGTTGGATTAAACTTTTCCTTTGGGTTAGTGGAGCTGCAGCAGATTCTTTTTGATGTGAGGTACTCTTCAAGGGCCAAGGGTAAGAGGCTCACTCTTCTTCATTCTGTACTTAGGGCTGTCAAATTAGGGGCGTGGTTAAAAGCATCCCCCTGGGGTGCTATGCCGCAATTAGTGAGAAAGATAGGAAAGGCAAAGAGGTTGCCAGAGAAGGTGCATACAGAAGGCAGGAGCTGTTACAGAATTTTTGAACACGTTAAAGGGTGAATTTGAAAGCAACATATTATCATGGTCATGTACTCATGTTACAGGGTTGGTGTGGATTTGATGAATGTTTATGTAATTCATCTGACTGCAAATGACATATGGAGGCGCTCAATGAAACTAACCTCTCGGCCTTAGGTAACATGCAACTGCTAAAATGCTATTCATATTTTGGGGCTCATCTTAGCAGAGTAGCGCATGTATTTAGCCTATCTCTATTCATATGGGCTGTGAGTGGTTTTTTAAAGTATTGAAATGTTTTTAAAGTATCAAAATATTATTATACTAGCTTACAGTCATTATCCTTAGCTAATTGTCGAAAAAAAAAAAGGTAAAGAATTCTCACAAATAGAAAGACAAACAAACTAAAAAGCATTGATTTTACTTGTATCTTTTCCCAAATAGACTAAGAAGCTCTGTGATAAGTTTGTCACTGCCCATTGGAGAAGTCAAATGGCAATCACTTGGTAAAAGAAAAGAAATTTATGTATTTCTAGAACCCACGAATCAAATATTCTATCATTTGTAAAATGTAAAGGGTTTTCCCTGCCTTTTGGAGAGGGTTTTAATTCTTTTTAGAAGAAAAGGAAAAATCCGTGTTTCATGAGGTGTATTTTTTTATCACTGTGTATATGCTTTAATATTCTAACCAAATAGTATTTGTATTATGCATCCTTACTACTCTGCATTAAAATGATAATGGGGTTATTTCTGTATAGTATATAGCTGTGGGTATATAAAGTCTGCAGGTGGTAAAATTAAGTATATTAATACAAAAATGATATTTTGCTCCTTGTAAATAAGTCCTATCCAGTGATATTTACTTTTGTTAATATTAGAATTGCAAAGTCAGCGGTTCCTTTTGTAAAGAGCTATCCTGTGGGGGATTGCCAGGCATTTATATGCTGCATTTGTTACTTAGTAGTGGTTAGTTAGTAGTGGCAGGGGGACTGGAGGAAAATACCGGATCAGCATGTCTGACTACCTTAACATGCCCCAAACTTCTGTTCTCTCTGCTCCTCTCTCCCTGCTTCTTTTTTCCCTCCTTTGCTCTCAACTCTTTCTCTCTAATCGAGAGAAAGAACATGTCATGTATGCATTGTTCATTAGTGATCACCACATGGATGATTCTCCACACACTTGTAAAAGATTAATTAAAAAACAAACAAAGGAGAAAGCCTTGTTTGCACGTGCCTGGGAACAGGAGGGCAGACACGACTCTCAGCGGTGTTCTGACCGTCACTGGCTGGCCAGTGGTTTTGTGCTGGCCAGGGGTTTCTTCTAAAGTTTCTTTCTTCCAAAAGATTTGGGATCTAAGCTGTTTGCTCTTTTTGTATCAGCTGCAGTTGAAAACACAATGAAGCTATTGTTTTCTTGTTTACTTCTTGTTGTTTAAGTTTGTTTCCTACTTCATTTAGCCTCAGACACGAGGGAAATTAGGTTAAGTTTCCAGGACTCTTACAAATGTTTCTATGGCTTAAAGCAAATCAGCATCCTTCTAGTTTAATAGCAGCACTGATGATGGTAATATGAATTGCAAACATTTAGCTAGAGCCGGGCACCGTTCTGAGGGCTGATACCTACTGACGCGCTTCATGCTTACGACAGTCCTGCCACCCGCTGAGCTGTAGGATTCTCGTGGCACCGGGACAGCACTGGGGAGGAGTCTCAGTAATTCACCCAGGCGCCTGCGGACTGGTGGCAGAGCTGTGCTTTGAACCCAGGCCTTTTTTGCTCTCCAGTCCACCTTCTTAGGAGTTATAATGTGCTGCTTTTTCCATGAATGTGCTGGGTTTCTCCTGGACTGTCCGGGTCCTGCCGCCTAGTAGACTCTCTTTATGCCACCCGGGTATCTGAGCAGCAGCTGGCACTCAGTTCCAGGCCTCTCTGATTTCCTTCGCATTTCCTCCCCCCCCCCCCCCCCCCCCCCCCCCCGTCAGCTCTGTGCCACCAGACACGGTACTTAACAGACTCCCTTAAGCTCTAGTATAACGTGGTTGTTTATTTTTGAGAATTGCTCTTTTCTTTCCCCTACTTAATTGTAGTTTTTGGAGGGAAAATGTTCTTCTTTATTTACTGTGGCTTCTATTAAAGGGCTAATAGCATGTTTATTGCCCAGTATGTATGTATTCACTATAACTGGGAAGTGGGGATTCATACGCATGATTATACAGCCCTGGGATGTACACCACCTGGTTCCTTACAGAAAATGCTGACCCTGAGGCAGAAATGCAGGCTGATCCTGCAGGAGCAGGATTTTCTCAAATGAGCCCCTAACTTTGTTCCAGGCTAAATCTAGAATCTGCTCTTCTACTTATTTTCTCCCATTATCCATGTGTTGTTTTGTCCTGAGAACCATTAGCTCCAACAGTAAACCTGTCTATTAAAATGCAGCTTTACTTGGGGAAGGTGGGGGGATGCAGGGCTACTTATGTCACAACCATTAGAAAGGGGCTGGACCACATGGGAAAACAGAGTGAAAGGCTCCGGGCTGAGTTTCCATGGAAAAGAGAGGCTTAGGTTCTATCCCTGCCTTTTAAAGACAAAAGGAGAAATGTACAAAAATAAAATATAGGCTTTTGTTGTGTGGTAGTGGATCCAGAGATGAAGAGAAGATAATTGTTTATATTCCTAATAAATTTCAGTGAAACCTACTACAAAGCAAATGAGCCTATTGGATGGTTATTTTAAAGATTGCAATAATCCTGAGTAAACTTGTATTGACTGGATATCAAAAGATCTTTGAGCCTTGACATCCATCGAACTAACAGTCTAGATGGAGCTTAAGACTGGTCTTTAGTTGAAGATTTTCCCTGAACACAGCTATTGATGATGAAATTTGGTAATTGGGGTTTAGATGCATTTATTACTATAAAAATATATTGTCAGCCAAGAAGAAACTCTGGACTAAGGAAATAATGTAATTAAGTGAGCTTGTATCTAAAACTTCACAGTATATATTGGGGACTCAATTTAATGTGAAAATTATACCTTTATTTATATCAGTGTGAATTATTCTTATATATATTCCAAATAAAATAGGGAGATAAAACTAGAATAATTGAAAATCTGTATCTTCCTTATATACGCACAGATTTTAAAATCTACTTTTTAAAATATAGTATATGTTTATAGACTTTAAGTGGTTTAATTGGAAAGTTATGGCTTTCTTTTTGTTTGATATTTTCTTCCGCTGAATCATCACTTCAGGTTTGGATAATTATAAAAATGTATATTGTATGTATTTTTTCAAACTTCTTTAACATGCGATATTATTATACTTTACATTTTATTGTTGTGCTTTTTACTGGTAAGATGGCCAGTTCTTCTGTTTTCCTGGGATGAGGTTCATTTGTCAAATTAATATCTCCTGGCTCCTTCTCCATAACACTTGGCTCATTTACTCTTGTCCTTCCATGTCTATGGCTACATATGAGATAACTCAGCACAGAGAAAATAGAATAACAAATCTCTCAAAGGCACACTTGACCCAAATGTGAATGCCCAAATGTTAGTGGCAGCAAGAAAAATAGGTACTCACTTCCCACCAGGTTACACAAAACTTTATAGCAAGTATTTTATAAACTATTTTGCTATAAACTAAAGTATAAAAATATGCTGTAGTTGTTCAAGGGCATTTTTTAAGTCACCTTTGGAATTGATAATCTATCTCTTATAGATCAACTTGTTAATTACGTTACCCTTATACAAATATATTTCAGCCAATTCACTCTTATATTTTTATATCATTTGACCATAGGAAAGTAAAAGAGAAGAGAGTTTATAATTCTGGAAGATGACCAAGATTCATATAATACTGTCTATTTTTATAATTATTTTATTAAATCACAGAAGCTGCAGAAACATTGTTCTATGTGCTCCATGAATTCTGTATATAGAATCCTGTGTTCACCATTTAGGTTATTGTACAAAACAAACTGGAAAAGTGAAAACTATTGAAAATTATCTAACTGTGGTTTTGGGGCAGGATATTCCATAAGCCATGTCTTCATTCATAATAGCTCACTGTCCTCAGTGATGGTTCAGGATGGCTTCTAGGAATTTAATGTGCTGTTCCATACTCAAAGAAAGCAAAAAAACTTCTCCCGGTTCTAGAAAAACACAAACATAGATATTTAAATGCATGCCTTTAATCTTAAACTTTATTTTGACAGGTTGTCACTAGATTTTCACGTGGGATTTATATAAATAAATTTATATAAGTGAAAGATTTTATGTTAATCCTCGCCTGAGGATATATATAGTCTTCCTTTGCTTTTTTTCGAGAATGAAAGGGAGAGAGAGAGAGAGATGAACATTGATGTGAGCGAGACACACCGATTGATTGTACCTGCAACCCAGGTACGTGCCCTTGACTGGGCAATGAACCCGAGACTCCTCTGTGAGTGGCCTGATGCTCTAACCACTGAGCAACACCAGCCAGGGCATGAAAGATTTTATTAAACAACTAAATATTGGCGAAGACACTGATTATGTCAATACAAGGTGAACCACCTAGGCCCGAGCTTTGACTTCATTACCTGGTCTCTATCTACTTGGGCGTCTTCATTGCCTGGTATCTTTGCCTACTACCCCCCGTCGGATATACAGGAGGCAGCGCTACTCCGAACCTGTGGGTTCCCTGACATCTCAGGCGTTTATGATTCTGTCCGTCCGTAACTGAACGCACTTTGCTGCGTCTCTTTGGGAGCACCTGTCTGCATGTGCAGCGCCTCAGCTTTCCCAGTGTCTTCATGTCACTACCCTCACCGACGCTCAGGGTTCGCGTCATCCCTCTGCTAAAAAGTCATCACTCGATGTCATCACTCCCTCTCTTCAGCCACACCGTGCACTGTACCTGATTCTATCTTCTCACTAATTTCATGAATAGTAATCTGTTTGAACGTGTTGATTAGATTTGGTGCTCCACAGGGCATTACTGAATCATATTCTTCCAGCCAGCTGGACCATACAAAGTGTGGGGTAATTTATTTTATTTGAATTTCCTAAAGAGATGAGCTAAAGTGATTTTAAAAAAAGGAGGGGAGGGGATAGCAACAGGTTGATATTGATACAAAATTTCATTCTAAGGAACAGAAAATAAACTAAAACAATTTATAAAGCAACATCTAAGCCATTGTAGCAACAGCATTGCAAAGTAAACCCTGTCTTTATACCTTTTCTTCTAATTCTAACATATTTATTGCTTGGAAACATAATATCAAATATTAAATTAGTCAACCATACAATTATATTTGAATCCTTACTATATTGTAAATCCTTTGGAAATATGTTCAGTGAAAGTGAAATATTTAAGTCTTGAAGGAGATGTATAGTTGGAAAAAATTAATGTGTAACAAAAATGTGATTAGAGAAATATGGAAACAGTAGTTTGTTAAGAGTAACGAGTTTCTTAGGTGAGGCACAGAGAAAGCTCCTAGAGTATTCAGAGGAAGGCCTTGCATCCCACGAAGAGGACCTGGAAAGGCTTTGCAACGGGCTATTATCACTGCACCTCTCTGTGCCTCAGCTCCTCATTGTAGAATGAGGACAATAATGGTACCTGCCTCAGTGTTTGTTGTTAAATTAAGTGAACTGATAAACGTAGAGCTTTTAGAGAAGCACCTGGCACATAGTATGTGCTCAACCGAAGCAAATTGGCATCATTGTTGCTGCTACTGATAGCATTATTCAAGATTTAAAGAGAAACATGGAAAATAAAATATGCAAAATAACCCCCAAACAATTATATTTCAAGAACATAGTTGATGAAAACATAAACTGGGGAAGTGAAAGAAAAGGTCTGAATTGAGAAACCTGGTTTGAAGGGAATGCACATTTATAAAAAATACATTTATTTTGGGTAGCGGAGCCCCACAAATGTTTTTAAACTTTGACTGAGGCCCTCTATTCCCTCTGTTACAGTTGTGCTCAAAGTTATATGTGCACACACATCACTGGGGGTCTGATCAGATCCTGATTCAGGAAATCTATGAGAGGGCCCGAGATTCCGCATGTCTGACATTCTCCCAGAGCACCACACTTTGGACCCACTTATGTACTTGTCCCTTGCCCCCTACACACACACACACACACACACACACACACACACACACACACTAAATTGGTGGGAACAGGAACTATATCTGTTCTGTTCATTTCTGTGTCTCTAGTGCCTGATGCTGCTCAGCACATAGCAAGTGCTCAAAAAATATTCAATGGATGAATGAATAAAAGGATAAAAGGTTGGGAAAATGAACATAAAAACAGGAAGACATGGAGATTTTAGGTATATGTGAGAGAGGGACTGATTAATGGAATAGTCCCAGGGGATGTCAAAATGGAACAAGAGAAAATACAGATGGTGTAGGTTAGTTTTGCCCAGGAAAACATAAAAAAATTACTTTTGTGTAAAAAAAAAAACACAAAAAGAAAACAAAGAGAAGGGAACTCCTTTTATGTAGGGAAAAGGGAAGAGAGTAGAAGTCTCACAGAAGGTCCAGGATCAACACAGAAAATAAGATTGAAGTTTCTCATTGCCTAAGCCCACACACAATGCAAAAAAAGAGAAAAAAAAAAAAGTCATCTTGAGTTTTGTGGTGTGACTCAGTGGAGATTTGTTTTATAAATACATATTTTCAAGCTCACTCCAAAAACCATGGAATTAACTGACAGCTTTAGATGAAAGCCCCCGGAAGATCTATTTAAACTTTACAATGATTGTGTTTTCTAGTCTTCAGCGGAGCAGAAACTCAGAGTTACAAATGAATCTTTTAATCATTTTACATTTTGCCTCATTGGCTTAGGAAGAGTATTTAGAGTGTAACTAGTACTTTTGCTAATACACAGTTGATATGGTTCCAAAAACAGAATGTTTAAACCTAATAATATTAATCCAGGAAAAAGAAAAATAATAAATTAGGGAGAAAAATTATAATCAGAAATGCATTTTACAAAATTTACCCTGAAACAGATGCTTTCTGTTTGGGTTTTCTTAACATCTTAACATGTGAATGCTCATCTTTGCTTAAAAAAACACACAAAAAAAACCCGTCATTTATGAACACTGCAAAGCATTATGGACACTGGAAACCATTTGGTAGAGGAAAGGATGCTATAATGAAAGAAATAGTCTTCTTGGAACACTATTTCTATTGCATAAAACCAGCCTGCTATTTGAACTTACATTGTTTTAAATGTAAAGAAAATAACCTAACCCGTGGCAGTTTGGATGCTGAGAATGACTGTGGCACTGAGTGCTCCACAGACGTGTTTCTGAAGGTATTTGATGGGACTGACCTCCCAGAGCTTACAGTGAACCTGGAGGGGAGTAAGAAAGTTGTAAAATTGGTATATTTCATATTGGTTTAGGTGAATTAACAAGTTTCTGTTCTTAAGAAAATGCCAGGATAATATATAGATATTGGCTCAAATAAAATGCTTTGAAGAAGGAAAATTCAGGAGTAGTGTAGGCAGTAAAATTAAACATCGTGATGTTTGAATTAATTGATTTGATGTTATCCTTCCGGCTTCCTAAAAAGGAAAAGTCATTTCTTAAAATACGTGTGCTATATTAGATTACATGTGTTTTTCTTTCTGGCTTTACTGAGAGAGTTAGGTTCATACTAATTTTTTTTTCATACTAATTTTTAGGCTTCTTGCTCCATTTGTAACATAAGGGCATTGAATTCAGAAAGTCCAATTAATGAGAACACCGGCCTTGCCCCCGGAGCCATCAGCATGGCTAACTCCCTCTCCCTGTTTCCTTCCCTTTGTTCCTTCATAGCCGAAATATGTCAGTTTATTACTACTTATGATTCAATGAGAAAATTTTGAACTGTGAAGCTATTCCTAATATTTCATTGATTTCTCATCCATTGCATCAGTAAAAATATAATTTTGTATTAGAACCTATTTCCGAGAATGTCCTTTGTTCAGAGAGTGCTTTGTCAATTTTAACTCCAGAGTTCATTTCAGGAAACAAATTTTTAAAAAAATCCTTGATTCACTATAAGCATGAGAAATAATTTTCTAAAGATCAGTAGATAAGTTTGATGATAGATCATTTTAATGTATCCAACAAATTATGCAATTTTAGCCTTGCCTGCTATCATTAGGTGTTTCATAAAACTGCACTGTTTCAATTATTTACACTGGTGAATTTTTTTCAATCCTCACCTGAGGATATTTTTTCCATTAATTTTTTAGAAAGAGTGGAAGAGAGAGAGGAAGGGAAGAGAGAGAGAGAGAGAAACATCGATGTGAGAGACATATCGATCGGTTGCCTCCTGCACGCACCCCAACTGGGGCCAGGGATCAGCCTGCAACTGAGGTATGTGCCCTTGACCAGTAATCGAACCTGTGACCCTTCAGTGCACGGGCTGGTGCTCTAACCCCTGAACCAAACTGGCCAGGACTGATGATTATTTTTTCCAGGTAAATTTTTCCTTGCCAAAATTCCTGCTCATATGATTTACATATTTTGTTTGAATTTGTTGAGTGCTATTTTGGGCTTAATGTTTCCCAGAGAGAAGTACTTGAGTCATTAGTATAGTGATTCACGTTGGAATGTGCCTTTAAATATAATTAATGTTTTAAAAAATATTGAGCATTCAATTAACATTTATTTGCCTCTCATTATTTCCTCTGTGCTTTTAGTCGCTTTGATAATGCACAAGGCCAGGTTTTCAGCCATTGTCAATGTTTTCCTAATGTAAAGGGACTAGTAATTTGAGTGGTAGTTTTTTGTTATTGTGTACTGAAAAATATTAAATCGTTGTATTAGTAGCTAGGGCCGCTATAAAAAAAATACTACAGCCCAGCTGACATGGCTCAGGGGTTGAGCACTAACCGGTGAACCAGGAGATCACGGTTCGGTTCCCGGTCAGGGCACATGCCCAGGTTACAGGCTCCATCCCCACTGGGGGCTGCGGGAGGCAGCTGATCAATGACTCTCATTATTGATGTTTCTGTCTCTCTCTCTCTCTCTTCCTTCCTCTCTCTGAAATCAATTAAAATGTAAATATATGTGTATACACACACACACACACACACACACACATTTTTTGAATACTGCAGACTTGTGGGCTTAAATAACAGGAATTTATTCTCTCTCAGTTTTGTCAGCTAGAAGTCCAAGATCATGGTGTCCAGAGGGTTTCTCCTGAGGCCTCTCTCTTTGGCTTCCAGGTGACAACCTTTTTGCTGTGTCCCTGCATGTCTTCCCTCTGTGCACTTGCAAGTCTGTATCCTAATCACATCTTATAGGGACACCAGTCATATTGGATCAGGGCCCACTCATATGACCTCCTTTTACCTTAATTACCTCTTTAAAGTTCCTGTCCCTAAATGCAGTCACATCTGAGGTACAGGGAGTTAGGACGTTAACATGTGCACTTTGGGGAACACAAGTCAGTCCATAAGGAATCCTAGTCTTCTAAATCCAATCTTTTAAAATATTCACAAAATCAAATTACCTCTCTATGCCCAGGTGATATTGACCGAATGGTGTTGGCAGTGCCAGTAGATGATTCTGAGCCTTGGTCGATTCTGCAGGAAGAGACTAATGCTGTCTGAAGCTTCCCATTGACCCTTTCCTGGTATTAATGGCTGTGTTCCGCTCATGACAGTAAAATCAATGGGCACACAGTAAATCTCTAAGGGAAAGAACCAGTGAGACTGCAGCTAAATGAGGTTTAATGTTGTTAAGTAGAATAACATGTAAAAACAGTGTCTGCGATGTAATTAAAAATTAGCTTTGCTTTCCTGGTTATAGGTAATTGATTCTCCTTTGGAAGAACTGTTCAGAACTGTTTTATTTTTAAAGCAAGTTATATTTTACAAACCCCTTTTTCTTTTCTTTCTTTTAGTTCCAGAAAAGAAGCCATTTTTTAAAAAATTGTACATTTTAAATATTACAGGAATATCTCATATTGACACACACAGAAATCTTTTTATTTTTTTTACTTTTTAGATATATCTTTATTGATTTCAGAGAGAGGAAGGGAGAGGGAGAGAGAGAGAGAGAAACATCGATGATGAGAGAGTCATTGATCGGCTGCCTCCTGCAGCCCCCCCCTTTGATTGAGCCCGCAACCTGGGCATGTGCCCTGACTGGGAATCGAACCCCGACCTCCTGGGTCATGGGTAGATGCTCAACCCCTGAGCCACGCCGGCTGGGCAGAAATATTTTTTTCTATCATTTTGTTTTCTTGGATGAAACTCGTTTTTTGAGTGAATTTAAGAATGCTGCTTAAAAAGAAAGCTGAGGTTTCATGCATAGAAACTGTAATTGATCTAATAACCTTTACAATTTGTTCTTAACTAAAGAAGTAGCATAAGTTCCCATATGCTTTATTGCAATGCTTCTCAGATTGTGGTCTGAAGCTTCTCCTGCCCCTGACATTTGTGCTGGTCAGCAACAGAGGACACAGCAATTGAGAGTAAAGAGTAAATATAAAGAAAACTTAATCACCTTTGAACAGGTTAATATTGTCTGTTGACGCTACAAATAAAAATGCAGGGGATTACCTTTGTAATTCTTTTTATTTTATTTTGCAAATAATTCTTTTTCCTGAGAGTTACAAACAAAGCAAAATAAACCAAAAGCATCGCCTTTGACCCGAGCACGAGCAGCACGGTTCCGGGGAGCAGGGCTGAGAGCCCCACGCGGTTCAGCAGACCTGGGTCTGACCCCGCTTCTGCCACCTAGAGCGGTGGGGACTTGGGGCGAATTATTCACAGTCTGCAAGCTTGTGTTCTCACCTTTCAGGTGAGCACGGTAACAAGATATTGGAACTTTGTCTTATGTAGTACAAGGCTCTAAACCAAGGTATTTCAGCCTTAGCGCTACTGACATTGGGGCCTGATAATTGTTCGTAACACCCCTTGTTACCAGGGGCCTGTTCAGCACCTTGTAGGATATCAGGCAGGCCCCTGGCTTTGCCCACGCTAGATGCCAGCAAGCACCCCTCTGATCTTGACAATCGGAGATGTCTCCAGACATTGCCAAATGCCCTGTGTGGGGAGGTAAATTGCCCCGCTTGAGAACCACTGGTCAAATGTCACCACATAAGGGAACGTCGCATGTGGTTGGCCTAACTCTCGTAAGCATCTTATTAAGAAGTGTTGGCATTGTGATGTAGACCATTGCACTATATCTTAATAACACCAACACACCCATGTTTTTTAGCATTAATTTTGTTTTCTTAACTTTAAAAAAAAATTAAATGCTGCATTATTTTAATTGAGTAGTAAATGAAAGTTGATTTGCACTTATAAGCCTGTTGTGTATATGCATATACATATATATAGACATATATATGTGCACACATACCTAACACACCCACATATATACTACCATATAATATGCATTATAATATAATCACACATAACTACATATGCTATGATGCGATGCAATATGATATAATTTGCTGAGGGAACAAGAAATTCATCTTTATGATCCCTTCTCCCTGTAGAGTTGTGGTGTACAATACAGTGACCACTAGCCACATGCTGGCTACTTGAATGTGTCTAACTTGAGTTCAGGTGTGTTGTTCATGTAAAACACACACCAGATTTTGAAGACATAGTATGAGAAAAACAATGTAAATCATCTCAGTCACTTTAAATGGTAATATCTTGGTTACTTTTAGCAAATAAGATATACAATTGATTTTAACTCTTTTAACTTTGTTAATGTGACTATTTGAAAAATTGATATTATATATAAGGCTTGAATTTGTTTCTTACATTATATGTCTGTTGGGTAGCACTTATATTAATGTTATTATTTCTTTTTTAAATTCTGTAATAAGTTAAGTTAAAGGCATATATAACAGAGCTTTCTCTCAGGGATAGGTTTGCTAAAACCAATATATACATGTTGCATAGAAAACAAGATAAGTAATATTAACGGCTATTATTATGCTATTGTTACTATTATATAGTAAGATTGCAGTTCTTTGGTATATGAAACAGTGACAGGAAGAGAGAAAGCATTTCCTGTGTTCAAATTCTTGTTATAACACAGGTCGCTAAGCCAGCTGTGCACACCTTTCATTTCTGAAGACAGAATCCTTGCATCCACATCGATGCCTCTTCATCTTTATGCTCTTTACTCTTGTCTGCCTAGCCCCGCAGAGTGCACGTGGAGGCGCTCAGTCTGTTTCTGTTGGATACTGCTGTTGCCTTTCTAAAGAAAGAAACTTAAAATTAGAACATTGATACCTCTTCTAATTTGTGAATTAATTTATTTAAGCAATTTGTATTTATTGTTAACATTTTTGTTAAAAATAACTAGAATGAATTTTCAACTAGGTTGTTTGCATAAACACATTATCTTTAAAAAAATAGATGACATTCTTTTGTGTAGTGAGCACATTGATTGAGATGATAACAAAGAATATATGCAGAGATAAGAGTGACTTTTTTGCTTTTCTGAATTCCCTTTTAACTCTTTGGCTTAAAATATGTACTAATAAAACAAAGAAACACATGTGATCTTTTTAACCAAGGTTCTCTGAGAGAGACTCGAGTGGGTGCTAATGCCCTTCAATTCGTCATATGTGATTACATAGCTTCTCACCTTGCATCTAGAGTAGTACAAGTTATGTAATAACTTTGGGGAATGGAAAAAATAGCATTTCCATCATTTTCTGTGTTATCATTCATTATTCAGATGTAGAACTTTAGATCATTTTCTATAGGAACTCTCCATATTTTTGAATTCGAATACTCCTCTGTATTCTGAAATAATGTTATCTTCCTTACAGGGTTAATTGTGAGAATTAAATGATGTAAAACATTTTAGCACAGTACCTGGCAATAGTAAGCATACGTCCACTGCACATGATTGTTATTGGTATGATTTCTGTTATAAAAGAATCAGTTGCCACACATTTTCTGTGGACCAGGTCTTGGGGTTCAGTAAAGGGGTAGTTGTCAGGGGTGCAACTGGCATTAATAATTGCTTATGATATTTCAGCCAGACAGGGGCTTACTTTTCTAATCAACATGATGATGGTCAAGGGCTGGGTCAATGCTCAAAGACGCAATCAGAAGCCAACTCTCCTTCCATCCTTTCTTCTGATGTCTTAGCATTGGCTTCAGTGCTCAGATTTGCAAGACGGCTACTCTCTATATGGGCTTTGTGTCAAAGTTCCAGGTAAGAAGCCAAGGAAAATGTAGAGGATGAATGGCCAATGTGTGGGCCGGTTGAGAATATAAGAGAGAGAAAGGGACAGAGACACACAGAGAACTAGCCTATCACCTCTCTTCCTTCTCTTTGGCTTGTACATCACAAAATACAAGGTTGCCTAGAAAGGTGTTTTATAGGATAGATTATACCCTGAGTAAAACTGGGGTTCTCTTTTTAAAGAAGCATAAAATGACTATTTATTAGGCAGCTAAATGTCCACCACAGAGGGTGAAAATGAGTTTTTTTTTCCTGGGAAAGCCCACTGTTTAGTGGAGGAACAAACATATAAACCTGCATTCACAAACAGAAATATGTACCCGGTCAGGCATATTAAAAAAAAAAAAACATGACAAGGGCTTCAACATGAGTATTTGCAAAGTGACGTGGGAGCCTCATAAATAAAGAAACTTATAACAAAGGATTTTGCTTCCCTCCAACATTGCATGAAATGCGGTGTACCACAGAATCAAAAGTCTTTACAATGAGAGGACATAAGTAACTATTCAATTCAACTCCTTTATTTTTTACATAAGAAATTGAGACACAGAGAAATAAAATCAACATCAAGACTACACAAAAAGCTCTAGAATCCAGGTCTCCTGCCTGCTGGACCAGGGCTCCTTCTACCTCAATGCGCTTCTTCACACAAGTCAGAGGAGTGAGTGGACGCTGACGAGGGGATTGACTTAGCCCACTGGGCTTGTGATGCAGAAACAATAAATATGGTTTTAAAACAGTGACTTTTAACCGGTGAGCCACAAGTATTTTTAAAACTTGCAGTATCTGACTATTTAGTCAGGGGCACTGACCTCTTTTCCCTTAGATGGTCAAATAAAAAAATGACAAAAGCCAACACAATAGCCATCTGGTGTGCATGAATCAAAATTATGCTTATTTTTTGTCATATCAGTGAAAAAAACATTTTTTGGTGTGCCACAGAATTTTAGTAATTAGTTTATGTGCCATGAGATGAAAAGGGTTGAAAATCGCTGTGCTAAACACTCCTGTCAATTCAGCTTGGCGACAGTGCCAGGAAAGAAGTTTCTAGAGACTGTGAAAATAACCCAGTTGAAGGCTACTTCACGGCCTTTGAGTCAATAATTAATTCTGCCAACAGGTAGTCATATTATCTTCTCTCTGAAGGTCACGCAGTTAGTCATTTTTCATTATGGTTTTTATCAGAACAAAACAAAGGACCCCAAATAAATTCACATCAAGGACTTTCTTAATACAGTTGACATTTGCATTGGTTTCTTTCCAATGATCCTCTCTCCGAGGGAATCTGGATCTGAATCCATAGAAAAATACAGTATTGGAGGTCTTTCAATCATTGAGCAATTTATAAACATCTCAGTTTCCAAGGATCTACTATTAGCTGAGGATAATTAAGCTTAGTTTACTGGTGTGCTCAAGCAGGGAAGTCAGTAATTTAGAAATATTTCCATTAGAATGTCTTAAATGCAGAAATAATTAACTACTTTCAGGAATGGATTATAAAAGTTTCAGAATACCTCACTTTTAGAATTGTCTAGGTTACTATTATTTGTAACTTGATCTAGTTAACCAACCCATTAGGCCTCAATAATGAGAAATTTAGCTTCACAACTTTTCTTAACATGGCAAGTTTTGCCCTTAAATATATTCATCATGTTTGAGAATCAAAAAATTTAAAGGATGCCTGAGAATTAGTTAAGTAGATATTCATCTGTTTAAGCTGAATAGTTTTGCCCTGGCTGGGTTGCTCAGTTGGTTGGAGTGTTGTCCTGATATGCCAAGGTTGTGGGTTCAATTTCTGGTCAATGTCTCTCTCTCCTCCCTCTCCTCCTCTCTCCCTCCCTCCTTCCTTTCCCCTCCCCCTCCTTTCCCCTCCCCTCCCTCCCTCCCCCCCCTCCCTGTTTCCCCCTCTCCCTCTCTTTCCCCCACTCTCTCACCCTGTCTTTCTTTCAAATCAATCAAAAAACACTGACACAGACTATAGTGTGGGTAAGGCCAAGGGTGGGGGGCAGGGGCTGGGGGGAGGTGGGCGAAGGGAGGGAAACGGGGGACATCTGTAATAGCGTCAACAATAAAAAATTTAACAATAAAAGACAATGAGCTGAAGGGTTCTAATTCTTAACTCCGTTGGATCCTGTGTCCTTTCTCTTTCTGTTGTTCGATTTAATTGTTCATTTAGTTCATCTCTTTTCAACTTTGTGCTTTACATGATACCAATATGGGTATAATTTGGGCGTTCATTTGTCTTTGTGCTGACACAGCACCACCCAAACCATCCTGGGCAGAAGTGTATCTAGTGGCTGGTTTTTCCCCTCTCCAGGGACGAAGGCCCCGTAAACTCCCCTGGTAACCAGTCCTAGTGTCTAATGGAACATGTCCACTCATCTATAATAATATTTGTAATTATACAACACATTTCTTCTGAGTAGCTTTGGCACTTTAGTAGTTCGGCCCCCAAGGCCTCCCTGGAAGTAGGTGCTAAGCTGACGATGCCCCTAGAGGCCCAGGTGATGGTCTGTATGTGCTGTGCTCGGCGCTCAGGGCACTGTGGAGACTTGGAGATGGTTAGTAATCGGAATAGTAAGCTTGCAGGTGGGTGAATTGAGAGAAAGTGGGTTTAACTGTTCTCCCAGTGCCTATAATGGGGAAAAACTGAAAATTTCTGACTTCCACACACTGAGGGCTGCAATATTCCTCCGTGAGCTTCTGTGTTGAGATGGGAAGAAGGAAGAGACAGAGACAGAAAGTCAGGGACAGGGAATCAGGGAGCAAGAGCACCTTAGGGCTCCCATCCCGACAGGCAGGGGTTTAGAGCCTCATCGACCGGATGCGAATGGAACCACTTGGACCATCTCACTGGGGAGCATGTGTTGGAAAACTCCTAAGTACCCTTTGGAAGGAGGTTCTGTTACTGAGTGAAAAAATACAGTTTCACTCTGATCTGTAGCCCCACACGTATATACTGTGAAGTACCAGAGATTCTTACGGAGAAACGGGAAAGAGGAGTTTCACAGACATGTAATTGAAAGAAAACATTCCTGATCTTCCCACTGGCAGCCGTGGGAAGCAGGTTGTCCTTGGGAGAGTTTGCTTTCCTGCCTGATGTGTTGGAAGTTTCATGGTGGTGGAAACACTGTAAAACATCAGAAATCATGCTCAATAAAGAAAAAAACCAATGTAAGAAAGTATTTTTAAATAAATGAAAAAACAGAATTAATTACTTTTAAAACTATAAAACTGTAATTGTGGGCATATCTCACATTTAAGGCCCGTGCTAGCATGAATATGCTAGCGAAGCACTATTGGAAGTGAAAAGACAAAGGAGCCTCTATCACCCTGTCACTGAGCAACAGCCCTAAGCCTGTCATAAGCAAAGCGTGATCACTGGATTCCAGAGGGGAAAGAACACACTGTGCAGCGTAGCAGAATCCATGTGGTACCAAATTTTGTATTTTTACAACTTACTCTTAAGTGGGTCACTGAATATTCATTCCCCATAAAAGATTGCATACATTAGCAAAATATAATTTAAAATATAAAATAGAGCACCTACTGGCTTCAGAAATAAAATACATTCTCTCTCTATGCTCCTAATTATATTTCTCCCTTGAAATACCCGAACCACCTACACGTGTCAGTGACATGGTACTAGCTCCTATAAATTGAAATGGTAGCAGTTGAACTTGCATGGATGTTATTCAGATAATGGGATGCAGGTGTAAATGGAAGCGTTCCATCTGATTGACAACCTTGGTGCCGTGCGGAGAAAGGGACACCGTCAGCTCTGACACTAATGAAGAATTTGGCTGAGTAAATAGACTCTTTATGTGCAATTCAAAGCATGCTGTCTTTAAGATTAAATTCATAATTAGAGGCTGCTCATATATGGGGAAATGTTATATACATTGCCCGAGGCACATCAAATTCATAATGAGCTCAGAGAAATAGGGTTCAGGTACCTGACAATGACTTTCATCACGAATTCCAGTTCTGTCACTTTCATTCTTATGACCTTGGCTAGATAATTCAAGCCAATTAAATTTCAGTTTATTATCTGGGAAATGGGAATAAAGTTTCGTACTGTACAGGGTTGTTGTAAAGACGATTGAGATAGTGTTGAAAAGGAACATAGCCTGTGTCTATAGTGTGGAAGTGATTTTTCCTTAGGTTTATGTGTTTGTTTTTTTAATTACTTTAAACTTTTATTTTGAAATAATTTTAGATTTTTAGAGAGTTGAAAAAATAGTTCAGAGTTCCTATATGCCCCTACGCAATGACATTGGTTAATAAAATTATATAGGTTTCAAATGTACAATGGTATGATACATCGTCTGTGTATTGCTCTGTGTGCCCACCACCCAAGGTCAAATCATCTCCCCTCACCATATATTTGACCCCTTTACCCTTTGCTCTCCCCTAGCCCTCCCTTCCCTCTGGGAACTGCAATACTGTTGTGTATGTTTTATTTCAAAATTTCAGTTTCTATTGTAGCCACTCCGTGGGGAATTCTGAGATGCTCAGTTCTCTCATCAACTTATTCCCCGAACCATCTGAGGTTCAGGCCTCCCCTCCGCCTCTGCATTGTCTATGGCACGGAGAACACCCCGACTGCAGCACTTTGGGGGCTGGTGCCTCCCCTACAATGTGAACTTCTTGCAAGTCAAGGGCCACGTCTCATTTTCTGCTGCATCCACAGTGTCTGTCACACTGGGAAATAACTCACACTCGGCAGCAATAGGAGAGATCAGAGTCATCATTAGCAAACACAGTCTTCACATTGCTGATCTTTATTTCCTTGGGTAAATTGAACTATTTTCAGTAAATCTATCTTCTGTATTTTTCCTCTTGCTTTTCTAATATTTTATTCCATTTGTTGGATGAATAAACCATCAGCTGAGTGAACTAGTGAATACATTTTGCTCCCGCATATGTAAAAATGGTATTTGTTAGAGGCCATTTACAAAATCAAAAACAAAAACCAAACAGCCACAATCAAACAAACATAAACACCTAAATCCGCAAAAGCTTTTCATATGTGTAAGCAGAAGGAGCTGTCAGCTGGCTTAGGATCATTGCGAGCAGGACCTCCAACCGCTCTTTCTCGCCAACTCCCATTGACCTTGCTGGTGCCCATTGCCCTGGTTTCTTTGTCTTACTTACTGCTTTTCTTGTGGGAATTGTGGTTTTGTCCTATGTGTGTATGTTTCCTGGGCGCCCCGCTCTTGGATTTCACCCCATTTGAAGACTGGGTTGGGGAAATCATACTTTTATCTATAGCCTTTCAATTAGTTTCACTGTTTCCGGCCACGTCTACTGCCAGTTTGCATTGCACGTGTGTGTCAGTCTCACACGGCCCCAGGGCTCTGCAGAGCCCACCGCTTCCTTCCTTGCTTTGGGCACCTCTGACCTTTAACTTTTTTGGACTGGTTACATTAGTCATCAGTATTGGTCTCTTGGTCTTCAATAAACTTCAGTTTATTAAAAATCTCTTGGACAGGGATCCGCCTATACTTTTAGATCTCTCTGCTCTGACAGCTTTGTGTATTTTACTATTAGTGGCATTAGTTTATTATCATCTTAATAGGTCTTAAGAATGAAATAAGTCAAGTATCTATTTTTCACATCTATTTGTCTCGATCTTATATATTATTCTAGTATTCTTACCCCTTCTCAAAATTATTTAAACATTTGTTCAATATTTGGAATATGTGGGAGGATTATAATAAAAATCACAAATATTAGATTGAACATAAAACAAGGGATTTACCGATACTTTGATCATAACTGAGGATTTCATTTTATTTAGAACGTTTCTCAAAACTTTACTGCTACTAATACATAGCTATTTATAGTCATTATGCACAGTACAGATATAGGTAATTCACATGGATAGAATGTAAGTGAAATTATTTTCAAGTTTCTTTTTCTATCTTGCGTATTGACTAAATTGGTCTGTGGTCTTGCTTCAGTTTTAAAAAATATATTTTTCCTAAACACACGAGTTCTTGGAAGGCACATTAAAAGGCATGATATGTAGATAAAGAGAGAAATCCTATGATTTTGGGAATAACACTGTGCCAACCTTTATTTTTTTTCAGAATTTCAATTGACTTGGACTATTTTCGGGAGATCCAAGTTGCTGATCTCAAAATTGGAGACCAACCTGTGCTTGTAAGTAAAACTTGCCCCTTTACCCTGCCGAGGTTGGTTGTGACTAACAAAATGTTTGTTTGTGTGTCTTTTTATTGACTACCAAAGGCACAGTCTCCTTTACTGGGAAGGAGGCTGATTTACATTTTGCGTAGCTGCAAATCACATTCTGTGTGAGTTAGATGTGGGCATCTAAGCTTCCTGTGCTTTAGCTGAGATTTATTCCAGTGACATTTGTGTGCTAAGTGTCGCATGTTGACCTGGGAAGCTGATGGCCGGTTTCCTTTTTAAGCTGGCTATAGGCTCCAGGAAAGGGTATTTAGCTCTCGCCCTTCAGTTTATTTCTGACGCTTCAATTCTGATGGAAGTGACAAAACACTCATTTCCACTCTTTGTCAGTTTATCGCCCTCAAACCTCCCTTTCCTTGGAAACTATGACTTTCATGTCTTTCACCGTGTGAAACAAGCGTAATCACGGGGCCATTGTGCATTTACTCACACTGTCCTCTGCCGAGGACACCTGCTCACCCTGGCTCTCGCTTCCACCTATAAAGAGCTTTCTTATCACTCAGAATCCAGTTTAAATGTTATTGCTTTAAAACAATCTTCTAGACTCCATAGCCAGAAATAGCCACATGCTTTCAACTGTCATGGGCCTTTTCGGTAGAATTTATAATTCTGTATTATAACCAACTGGAAAGATATTTGATCTCCTGTCCCAGATGACAAGTCCTTCCAATATCAGGACCTGCCCCATTATTATAATATAGGTGTACTCTACAATAATAGTAATAATAATAATGCCAATAATTACACTAGCAAACATTCATTGACTGGTTTCTGCACGCAGGCTTTCGAGGGGCTCTGTACACATGGTTGTGCTCAGTTCTCATTACCCTGTGGTTAGGAATGAGCATCATCCTCTTACGGATGAGAAAGCTGGGGCCTGGAGAGGTTCCATACGTTGTGGACAGTTTTACAGCTTTTAGACTTTAGAGCCCCTTTCAAATCCAGTTCTACCTTAATTCGCTAGGCATTTATTTGTCCTTCCTCAAATATATAGACAAATATAAGATTTGCACATACTGGACAATTCATGAACACCCTTTGGGTAAAACTATGAGTGACATAGGGGCTTTTATATGAGCAATTTAAATCAAAAAATTTTCCAGAGAACCAAGCAAAGTGGATTTTGCATGGTTTCTGTAGTGTCTCCTTTTGCAGTGAATCACCCAGGGTGTACATTAACATCGCAGAGAGTCATCCTGTGACACCTAGAATAGCCCGGCTGTCTCTTTACTTAGCATGCTCAAGTGTTAAGATCCACCTGTGATTCTCTGTAAGGTGAACCCCTCCTATAAGCAGGATTTGGGGGAGGTGCATTTTTGCCTGCAGAAACAGCACATCGTGAGGATAGAGAATTGCCATCTGAAGCAGAGACCCACTCAGACGAGGTAGAAGTTCATGTTGCACTCATGACGGTGGAGCTGGCGGGGCGGCTCTGCGTTACGGAGTCTTCAGCGAACTGGGACCCTCCTGCCTTTCTGCTCTGCCCTTTCTGAGGCGTTGCACAAACCCGCGTAGCTCAAGATAATTCACCATCGTTTATTCACAGCAGCCAGGTGTTTATAGGTTGGGTTTGCAGCTGGCATCTGATGACATCACCTAGTGAATGCTTCATGCCAGTGGGCCCTGCCTCCAACGACTGCTCCTCCGAGTGGCTGCCTCTCTGCCCAGTCATAAACCTTCCCCATTATTAATGGAGATGAAAGGCGTCCAAAACCGTGGGGAACGGCACGGGGTATTTTGTATATGGGATAAAACCATCAGCATTGCAAATGCCCCGTACGAGTAGAATGACTTTGACATATAAAATAAGAGATTTTGTTAAAGCTGTTAAATCCTCTGTTCACTGTCTCAGTAAGAAGAATCAAACGAGCAGCGTCTTTTTGTCTAGGAGGAAAGAAGAGAAAGATGAATTTTGCACTATGATCCGTAGAGTCGGGGTTTGACGGGCAGGTGGAAGGCAGCTCAGGAACAAGATGGAAACGGGGCTGTATTATCTAGGGATGGGAGGGAAGATCGTGAAGGGCAAAGGGAAATTTTTAGAATTGTATGCAACTTTGCCAAAGGTAGACGGGTAATATGATAAAATTAGAAAAGGTTTCTACGCCTCATGAATTGCCTCTGATACCTGTTTGCTATGGAAGGTTGTTTCTGCATATGCCAAGTTTCCTATTTCTGCACGATTTTATTCAAACAGTGTACATCACAGCACCTCTTACAAGTCATTCCTCTATGTAGATTTGGTAAATAAATTAATGAAAGGCCAGCTTCGGGCTTTCTCAGTACAGGGCTGTAGGAATATGTATTCAGCTGATGTGTGATTACAGAAGTGAGATGACATTACGTATCCATATCCACCCCCATCTGTTTTTTTTTAATGTCAACATTTGGTTGGAAAATTCAAATGCGGATGTATCTTACCAAGGAGAATCAAGCTTGGAGACATGTCAACCGTATTCTATATTCTTTTTAAACGTGTCTCCACTGACTTCAGAGAGAGGAAGGGAGAGGGAGAGAGAGAGATAGAAACATCAATGATGAGTCATTAATCAGCTGCCTCCTACATGCCGCCCACCAGGGATCGAGCTATAACCCGGGCATGTGCCCTGACCGGGAATCGAACCATGATCTCCTGAATCCTAGGTCGATCTCAACCACTGAGCCATGCCAGCCGGGCTCAACCATATTTTTCATGGTGATTTTGAAGAACAGCTTTTGGAATTTTTATTTTCACTTTCTGCTCTGTGCTGCCTAATTCATTTCTTTCTATGAACCTGGTTACTTGGCAACAACATCCTTTCTTCCTAAATCTTAGCAAATACTTTTAAAGATGACATGATTGTGAAAACTGTAATCTGGAAAATAAATGGACTGAGTTTTCACAGGGCGGGCCTGGTTACAGGGAAGTACGTGGCCTGTTTCAGCTCTGCAGCGCCACAGAATTAGGTTAGAGCTGAGGGCCCGGGAGATTGGGGTCAAGCTCCCACACGCACGGAGGCGGAGAGAGAGATTGTGTTAGTTTTCATTTCCATTTCAATTTTTCATATCAGAATCAGAGCATGCAAAGCATAAGGGAGCATCCAGAGACGGCAGAGGGGTTTGCTTCTGACATCACTGCTTTAACACAAAGTCTGGCACTAGGCGAGAGTTTGCACAGATTTTCTGAACTTTCAATAGATGAAACTACAGCTTCACTTCGTAATTGAGTTGTTTCGGACATAGAATATTTTTCTACAACTCTGCTCCTATAAACAATAAAGGTAGGATACCTTAATTGGTGGTCCTACCTGGACTGCACATTATAGAAAAAGACTGATTTTCCCAAAGGAAGCCAGCGTGCCAGATAGACTCCTGTCCCCACACGATTCTGTGCGAATGTCAAGTAGGAATCTCATATTCAAACTGTCTGTCTCACATCAGTGTTTCCCTCTCTCTCCCCCTCTCCCTTCTTCTCTCTCTCTCTCTAAAAAAAATGTCTAAAACAGAAGCCTTGGTTTGGGTTTTGTCTCCCCATCAGTTGTTGAGAACAAAAATTGGGTTGCTGTCTTTGAGTCTCCTCTGACTCTCTGACTTCATGTGCAGTTTATTAGCAATTCTTATTGAATCTAACTTCAAAAACTTCAAAATATGTCCCAGGTTTTACCATTTCTCACCACCTTCATCACCATTGTGCTAGCTGATGCCACAGTTATTGCTCATCTGAATTCCTACGACAGCCTCCTGATTTCCCCCCCTCCTTACACACTCCCCACCCACCCCCCATGCTCTTTTCTTCACTGAGAAGACAGAGTGATCTTTTAAAAAAATAAGTCATTTCTTAGCATCCCCTCGCTCCAACAGGAGCAATCCAGACACAAAGACTAGAGGCTGGGGGCAGGGAGGAAGTGGGGAGCAGACAGCAATTGTCTACTACAGGGTGGGAGGAAAAAGCCAGTGTCATTTATAATTTTAATCATTTAAATTTAGAAATACTGAATTTATCACACAAAAACCTATTGAGAGCCTGAGTGTTTGATAAGCTGGTGGACTTCCATAAAGCACACTGTCAAGTGTTTTTGCTCAGGAGTAGTTTCAAGTTATTTGTAACGAAAGTAACTGCAAGAAGGATGGCAGCTCGCTCTAGAAAAGCCACAGACTTTTTAAACTAATATAAACAAAGGTGTGTTTGGTAGCGAGAAAGAGCAGAGAAAGAGCAGACCCAGCGAGCGGAGCAAGCCCGGGACAGCTCTGCGAAGGCGGCCATCCCACCCGGCGACGGCAGGTGGCGGTGGTGTGCCGGGCGAGCGCGCAGGCTGAGGGCGGCCGGGCAGGCAGCTTGCGCAGGTGCATGCGGAAAAGACACTGTTTTGTCTGAGGAACTGTAAATTGCATTCATAATTCACATATCATTATTAATTCATTTTGTATTCATTATCATACGGCAGATTCATTTGGCATTTAGGCAGATGTCAGAGTGTAGGTACTTGCGGGAGCTATCTAGGCAGGTTCCGACCAGGCTGTGTGCAGGTTTGCATGGGCACGTAAGTGGAAAGGAAAAATGCTCTTTTTTTTCCTAACCACGGCACAATTTGGCTGTAGATTATACTGGGATGTTGCCGGGCTAATGGCTTTCGGGGTCTAATTCTGTAACTACTATGTGTGTCATTACTTTCCTCTGCATATTTTTGGCAGAGTAAGTCCGGCAGATGAGAATCTCCCAGTTTGGGGAGCTCTGAATGAGATAAAAATTTAATAATCTTATTGCTGACCCAGCCACTAAGGGGAGAACAGATAATCCTTTAATAACACACTTCCGAAGCCTGGTTTGGGTGGCCAGAGACCGAAGGCAGCCTGGTATAGTGACAAACGAGCCTTCGAGACAGGGGAAAGATAGGTTCTGGCGTTGGCCCTGCCACTAACTAGCTCAGGGAATCTGGGAAAATCAATTAACCTTCCCAAGTCTCAGGTTCTTAATCTATAAAATGAAGGGATTGCATGAGATCATCCCAAAAGTCCCCTCCTGGGCTAAAAATAGCAAAACTTCCTGATAGAAAAAAAATGCATGCCAGGTAGAGTTTTGAAACTCTAACACCGCTTCGTGACCTACTTCAAGTCAAGGGAGTTGCAAAGCTCGCTCTCCACGAATCGTGAAATGTGTATCACCGGAGAGTCAACGCACCTCAAGTGGTTACCTGTGTGTTACCTCCAGTGGCTGGTGCAGCGTCACGTGGAAGTGACAGGACTTGGCCTAGAGACCTTTCTTACAACTCAGAAATGACAGAAGAGAGACTCTGGGAAGAGGCTGAACTTCAGGACTGCTTTCTCACAAATGAACACAATTTGACAAATTGCATGTCATGCCATGGTGTACACTTCACGGACGTGCAGAAACATCTCCAAACTAAACCAGATTTTCCTCAGTGCTTGAGTCAGTCTCGAAGTGGGGCAGATGCAGCAGATGCTCAGAGCAGGTCGTTAACTCTTTGAGGACAGCAGGCACTTCTCGCCAATGCAATATGGAAATGGAGCTCTCGGAATAAGGTTTATGGGCTCTCGTATGCTCTCCAATTAACAGGAAATCATGGGCCGATTGGTGAGTCCCTGGATAAAAGCACTGACATCAAACACTTAAACAGTATAGTGGATAAAGACCAGCAAGTTTATTAGGGGAAAACTAGTCTTTTTTTTAAGAGATTGCTAATAAACATAAGGATACATATTTATAATTTCAACACGTTGGACAGGGCTTCAAAGGCGGGGTAATTCTTTCCGCAGCCAACTGTCAGAAAAGGGAGAATGTTTCCTCCTCGGTCTCACACTTCCACCTCTTCAGTAATGAATGGAGGAGAGAAGCCTGAAAAGAACAGAGCCTCAGGCATCAGAGTTGAGACCCATTGTTTAGTCTGATTATCCAAGATCAGGTAGAGGGAGTCCCACTGTTCCCTGGAGCCTGCAGGCGATTCTAAGCTCTTTAATGCTATCAGATGCTGGTCAATTGGGATAAATTGTAAGAGAATTTCATTAGATGAGAAGGGTTGAAAAATGAGAAGGAGCTTGTTCTATGAACACTAAGCCATTATAATGTGCCCAGAGCCGTGCTGGTGCAGAGATACCAAGATGTTCAGAAAGAGTTAAGAGAGCAGACACAAAATAATCAGAAAATTACCCTGTGCCACTGTGATAAGCGGTGTCTTTAGAGTTCCTGGGGTTCATGAGGGAGGAAGGGCATTTGGAGGGACTGCAGAGGACTTCTGGAATAAACGAGACAGACTGCCAAACCGCTGAAGGACAGATAGCAGTAACCTAAGTTAAAAGGCAAGAGAAGCAGTGTGTGGAAAGCATAAGAACTGAGAGAACAGACGGCACTTGCTGAACGCCCTTAGCCTGGCGTGGCAGAGGGAAGCGAGCTGTGGCTCGGGAGGGAGACAAGGCCAGCTCTTGGGGGATGTGCCCTGGGAACCGCAGATGCTTTTAAGTGAGACAGATCCAGCTTTGAATCCTTTCTTGTCATTCACTGTGTGTCTGTCTCTGAGCAAGTTGTTTCGTTCTGAATAATGGTTTCCTAATCTTTAAAGTGAGCGTCGTGATATCAACCTCGAGGTTCATCATGAGGTTTTGAAATGAGACTCTACTGATTTTGAGATCGAGATCGAGAACCTAGGCTTCCGAAGGAGGCGTGAGGTTGGCGGGGGCGTGGGTCTCTGTTAGCGGCCCCCAGCTTAGCTCTGTGCACAGATCCTGCAGAGGGGAACGTCATCCAAGCGAGGCTCCCTTTGCCTTCCCCCTCTCACCGCCCTTCAGATGAGTGAGTGCGGCTGACAGTGTCGCTCGGTGTGTGGTGTTTTATGGGCAGCATGGTGCCTGACGTGATAACAGAGGCAAGCCCTCCTAACTTTCCCAGGAGTGTCCCCTTAGTCCTTTTGGATTCAAAATACAGGTTCTGGTCAACTAAAACTGCGGCTGCCCCCTCTAAAAAGACCAACTGTCACCCTGGCCCGTGTGGCTCAGTGGCTTGAACTTTGTCCCATGAACCGAGAGGCCACTGGTTCAATTCCCGGTCAGGGCACATGACCAGTTTCAGGCTCAGTCCCCTGAGTAGGGGGCCTGCAGGAGGCAGCTGATTGATGTTTCTCTTTATATGTCCCTCTCCCTTCCTCTCTCTCTTTCTCAAATCAATAAAAACATATTTAAAAAAATAACAAAATACAAAGACCAACAGTCTATGAAAACATCTCCGTTTCTACCTCCTGATAACATCCCCACAACACCAGCTTTATTCATGTTCTTGGACCTCTCGCACACGGTTAACTTGGATCCCAGAAAGCTAAGAAATGAAGAGTTTAGAAAATAAAATAGCTTCTAATACAACCTGCAACCTAAGAAATTCGCTTTCTACTCTATACTTTATCTAAAATATGACAGGTCAGGCTATCCAATATCCCATGCAGGAGGCATGGCGATGTGTGCAAATGGCAAAACAAAATTATTCCAAGTAATACAATAATAAAAATATTACAAATTACCGAGCTGAATATTGCCTGCCATTAAATTCAAAAGAAGAAATCCAAGCCCCCCAGTTTAGTCCCCCATTCTGTTTTAAGTTAAAATTGAATAAAAAGCTTTAAGTTAAATTTGAAAGAAACCGGAGCCCAAACAAATGTGGGTTTTTTTGCTCTTCAATTTCTTTTTCTACTTAATCTCAGACGTATAGGATTTGGCCAAATACTGGGGGAGTAAAGGCTGCCTTAGCTTGTGTCATTTGGGCCAATTTCCTGGAAGGGTTGTTCATTCGGGATCTCTGAATTTTAATACTTTATTCAAAGTTTCTCATGTGCCCTAGTTTTAAGAGTTCAAAAAATAGGCCATACAAGACGTTCACAGCACTGGTGTCAAACCCTCAGAATCTGGAGAGCGTAGCATCCACAGGAGTTACGACAGGTAAATGCTATTCTTACAACCCAGTTCTTGGTTCAATTCAGACCCAAATTAAAGTTTTTAAATTTACAAACAAACCTGGTTTTGTTAAAGACCGAAAACAGGGAGAAGAGTAAGTCTTTTTGGCTCTCCTCCCCGGGATCTCAATGGCCTAGTCTAGTTGTCCGAAGCCTTAGGCCTGTGAGCTTTAAGTCCGCTCCCCGACGGGTGAATGTGAGATACAGCACTTTGCGCATCAGGTGGGGTGGGCAAGGGGCACCTCTGCAAACTGACTCCCTCGTCTTAGACGGTGTGGGAGACATTCCAGCGTCCTTGAAGACTTGGCAAGTTTGTCCTAGGGGTGCCCCGACCGGTTCCTCTTTGCCCCACCCTTGGTGCTGTGAAATCTATTAAATCCCTCTTTGGATCTGCAGCAAAGCTCCCTCTCCCCACATTTGTTTCATCCGCAGGATCAGCTGACCTCTCACCCCTGACCTTTATTCACCCGAGGCCCAGCAGACCTTGCCACAGGTGCTCACCTTGAAGGTTGCCGTTCCTCCCCTCTGCTTTTGGGTTTTTCGGAATTGGAGTAACTTGTCTTTTGATGGGAAAATACATTTTTTTCCTACTGCTCTATCTATTTCTGCTCTAGTGACTATTCCTCAAATGCTTTGATTCCTCTTCTGTTTCTCTTTTCCAGAAAGTCCTGCTGAGCTTTTGTTTGTTTTCAATTAACTTTTTATTTTTAATAATATACCCCGGATTGTTGCAAATTTTGTATTAAGTTTTTTAATTGCTCAGACTTTATTTTATGTTTTTTAATATTTTTATTGATTTCATAGAGAGGCGGGAGAAGGAAAGAGAGAAACATCAACATGAGAGAGTCACTGATCTGCTGCCTCCTGCTCGCTCCCGACTGGGGATCGGGCCTGCAACCCGGGCATGTGCCCTGGCTGGGAATCAAAATGCAATCTCCTGGGTCATAGGTCAATGCTCAACCGCTGAGCCACGCTGGCCAGGCACAAAGACTTTATTTTTTAGGGAAGTTTTAGGTTCACAGCAAAATTGGGACAGAGTACAGAGATTTCCCATATACCTCCTGGCCCTGCACATGGAGAGCCCACCCCCCCCATTATCAGCACCCCTCACCAGAGACAAATAGTACGTTTGTTACAACTGAACCTACACTGACACATCATAGTTATCCAAAGTCCAGAGCTTGCCTTAGGGTTCACTCTTGGTGTTGCCATTCTACAGATCTGGACAAATGGACAGTAGCAGGTATTCACCCTTTTTGTGTCTTAGAGAGAATTCTTACCGCCCTAAAAGTCCTCTGTGCTCAGCCTGCTCATCCCCTGCCCCCAGCTCATGGCAACCACTCACCTGTGTTATTGTCTCCATAGTTTTGCCCATTTCAGCGTCATAAACTATGTAGCCTTTCCAGATTGGCTGCTTTCACTTAGTGATACACAGTTAAGATTCCTCCATGTCTTTTCATGGCTTGATATCCCATTTCTTTTCAGTGCTGAATAATAACTTACTGTCTGAAGATACCAGTTTATTTATGTATTAACCTACAAAAGGACATCTTGGTTGCTTCCAGTATTTTCTCATATATGTTCTCAATTATGAATAAAGCTGCTCTAAACAAGGATTTTGTTTGGACTTCAGTTTTCAGCTTTTTTAGGTAAATACTAAGGAGCATGATTGTTGGGTCACAAGGTAAAAGGATGTTTAGTTTTGTAAGCAACGGCCAAATTGTCTTTCGAAGTCGCTGTCACGTTCCGCGTTCCCCCCGCAGCGAATGACATTCCTGCTGCTCCATGACCTGCCCAGCGTTGCCGGTGGTCTGGATTTTGGCCTAATCCGTGTGCATCAGTTTTCTCATTTTAATTTGTATTTCCCTGGTGGTGCATGTGTGATGTGAGCACCTTTTCCCATGCTCATTTCCCATCTGCATATCCTCATTTGTAAGGTGTCTGTTAAGGCTTTTGCCTGTTTTTTTAAACTGAGTTGTTTGTTTTATTATGAGTTTTGAAAGTTCTCTGTATATTTTAGATAACAGTCCTAATCAGATGTGTCTTTTGCAAACCTTTCCTCCCAGTCTGTGGCTTGTCTTCTCATTCTCTTGACTCTTTCACAGTGTAGAAATTTTTAATTTTAATAGAGTTCAGCTTATCAATGATTTCTTTCATGGATCACGCTTTTGGTGCTGAATCCTGCTGAAGCTTCTTATATGCTCCCTAAACTAACCGCTTTCCTTTCCCATCACGTGTAGGGCAAACCCCGCTTGTAGTGTTTCATTCACTGTCTTTTAGCTTTCCCTCCTCTCTGAGGTCACACTTTTCATTTCCTTACATAGTCCTCTAGAATTTTCATCGTAGAATTTTTATGGTCAGGCTCCCTAGTAAGAGGTATAATGCCAAACATATACAATCTGTTCCCGTGCTCTCTCATCCCCCCGGCCCTGTTTTGGTATTTTTGAAATACACTCTTTGCTTCCCTTTTAGTCTTATATATATTCCTCTTAGTAAGGACCCTCCTTGGTCACTAATCCTCCCCTTAATGAGCGGACCCTTCCTCTTCTCTGCTCCCTTGTTTTGCTGGTCACTTGCCACTGTCTCACGCGTGATAGTCACCCACTCTTCTTGTCCTATCTCGCCATCTAAGATGTGTGCTCCATGTGTATAGGGAATTGTGATCTTTGTTCTGTTTATGTCCCCAAGGCAAGAACAGTGCCTGGCAAATAGTAAATGCTCAAAAATTACATTGAATTGATTTTGGCGGCGGGGGGGGGGGGGGGCAGCATGTATATTTTCAACTATCACAGTGATCTTGAAACAAACCTGGGAAGGCTTGAAGTATCTTATGTCCTGTCTAGTGTTCCCCTCTCAGATGTTCCAGTAGCCTATAACTGCTTCATACCCCAGCCTTCAGGAGCTGGTTTCCTCACAGGTGTTGCCACAGGCTTCTTACTTGCTGCTGTAAGACGAGGCTCCTCAGTGCTTTCTTGGATATGAGCTCCTTGAAGGAAGTCACTCCGTTCACTGTTGAGACATTTTACCATCACTTGAGGAAGAGCATTTGGTGTGTGTGTAGCTCATTTTACATTTCATTTAGTTCTGATCTGGTGGTAAAGACCCTCAAGGTACCTCTTAGGTGAGCCCTTTTCTTTTTATCCCTTGAAAATCTGTCTTTTGCTCTTTCCAAAGGTAAAACTCTTTCCTGAGCCATAGCCCATTAAAACACTTAAATTACTCTATATTTTACTGCAATTTCCCCCCCCAAATTATCTGAAAAACTTTTTGAAAGATGAATGCAGATATAACATGTCATTGCTGCATTTTTAGTGTTAACTTTGTGATAATCTCAATATTCCTTAAGTTTAGGCTCAAGTAAAAGCCATTTCCAACATCATTTGCCTTGGTCTCTGTTCTTCCTGATGTGTTAATAAAAATCACCATCCTTTTGTGGATCAATCCGGTCTGGACCTCAGAGATCTTATGCCATGTTCACAGCACATTTGGTGGCCAAATTGGTCAATCTGAGACTCTGTGGTAGGAGGTGGCTGTCAGAGGCTGAGGACCTGCTACAGAAGATGAGACCCTTGGCATGGTTCTGGATTTGGATGTCCTTTCAAGTGTGGCAGCGAGAAAGAATTGGAAGTAGCCCAGCTAAACACTGAAAAACACTGACAATGCAAAGACGAAAGCCTCGCCGGTCCTCTTGCAGCGCACGTGGTATTAACCGCCTTTGCAGACGGATGCCTCGGCCCGCTGACGATGAGAAACGCTACATGGAACAAAAATCATTTCACCCCTCAGTGCCCGAGAAGCCTGTTTCAAGTGAGCCTTAACTGGAACTAAAAGCCTCGCTTTCCCTCGGTAATCTAATCCCTATCGTGTTCATGCCTGCTTAGGCCAAAGCTGCACCTGCATCAGTCAAGGTCAGCTACGAGAGTCAGCGTGAGACGTGCTTACTGAGCCCTGTGCTGCTTGCAGAAGAGCCGTTAAACACCGTCAACATGTGCTGCATTAGGCTGCTGCGAGGAGCCACTGTGTCACTGGAAGGTCAAGGACCAGAGCCACGCTTGATGCATCCATTTATCCACAGGGTATTTTGTTTCACATGACTCCATCCATTGCTGGTTCTTTCAAGGTCAATGTACCAGTGTGCTGAAACTTTAGGCCCCAGTGAATAAACACGTCTGCCTTTCCTCCTGTGCTAGGCATGAATTTGAGAAGGGAGACACACATGTAAATTGCCAGGTGAATATTAACATGGCAGTTTTATTATTGAAAGGCCTGGTTGGAGGAGAGAGTTAAGTTGCCTTTTCATTATAGCACTTCAAAATCCCATCCTTTGTTTATTGAATGGACCTACCCAAAGGGATAAGCTGCCTTGCTATGGGCAGAGTTTGCCTAAATGCACTGTAGGAAGGAACAGAGGATGTGTACATGAGAGAGAAGCCCCACCCTAAACAAAGGTGGGTGTCTAAGGCATGCACATCCTCAGTGCTAACCAACAGCCAAGCGAGGGAGCGTGTGAGAAGGGTCAGTGTGTCCTGTACTCTTGCCTCGCAAGGCTGGGCACTGAGGCTACGTTGGCGACCAAAACTAAGACAATACGTGTTACCACAGAGTTGAAAGTCCTGTGGGAGAAATAAATACCAAAAATGTAAAAAAAAATTTCAGAAAATAATAGTGTGTAAGGAGGTAAGGAAAGTTGTTTTTGAGAAAGTGATATGTAAGATATCTCTTTAAGTATGGGTAGGAAGACATCCTATTTAACATAAAGGTTAGAGCAGAGAAAATATTTGTGTCAGATTATAGATAGAAACTACAATACAAAGTAAACTGTATTAAAATGTTTAAAAATTGAGTTAAAAATGCAGCATGAAAAAAATCTGAATTTATAAAGTTAGTTGTTATCGCCAAACCTTCTTAATATTGGTACAGGCCTGGTTGGCATGGCTCAGTGTTTGAGCGTCAGCCTATGAACCGGGAGGGCACGGTTTGATTCCCGGTCAGGGCACATGCCTGAGTTGCGGGCTCCATCCAGTAGGGGGCGTGCAAGAGGCAGCCGGTTAATGACTCTCTCTCATCATTGATGTTTCTCTCTCTCACCCTCTCCCTTCCTCCCTCTGAAATCAATAAAAACATATTTAAAAAAATATATTGTTGCAAGACGGACATCATCGCTAATAAGAATTGGCTCACCCATTGGTTTTACCCAGAAAACGGGATGACATAAGCATTTGAGCTTGGGAGAATGACAGTGAATAAAATTAATACAAATGGTCTACGTATTTCACATCCAGAAAGAATAAAATGTATTTTTTTCATGTGTATGAATCTGGAAGCTTGTGATTTGGCTCTTCATTGAGTGATAGGTGCAAAGCTTCTCCAAGCACTGCTGGCTGGATAGATGTGACGTTGTGTGAATAACACCATCCCAAGACATAAGTGCCCTAGTTTCCGGTGCTGGCTTACCACCTACTACGTGTGTTACAATGTTCAGGGTGTTCAAACCTTCTGAGCTGTTGTTCTCTTATTTGAATGGTAGGATGCTAATGCTCACTTTGATTTCATTTATTCATTCAGTACCCAGACATTGTCTCTGATATCAAGAAGGTTTTAATCTGGTGAATATAAGATGGTTGATGACCAGCCTAAGCTTAGTGTCTGCTTAAGTTAGAACCCAGAGACTTCTGGCCTCAACTGTTATCATTTAGCATCTGTATCATATTTCACGTTATTAAGGTGACTTTCCAACCATTTTCCCATGAAGGAAATTGAAATTAATAATTTTGTGGATAAATTAATGGGCAACAGGACAAGGATGGCAGATATTGATGGGAACAGAATTAAACACAACAACTAGAGACCTACAAGTGCGTAGGGCTATGTACAGTAGCAAATATAAAATGATATTAGCATGACATCAACTCAACACTTTTGATCCTGAGTGATCATTACTCGTTATTTTTGTGTACCTAGGAGTGTGAAAAATACTACAATGTGGGAGAATAGAGGGGGCAAGGACTTGGAGCCAGACTTCCAAGACTCACATCCAAGCTCTGTGACCTTGGATAGGAAGTAATCTCTGTGTCCCAGTTTCCGTATCTGTAAAGGGAGGACAGGAGCAATACCTACCTCACAGCATTTTGTGAAATTTAAAAGATTTAACATTGTGAAACACTCCCAACGTTACCGAGCACATTGTAAACAGGCATGTTTACTTAACTGATGTTATTGTTATGGTATCTGGACTTATGTTTACGATCAGGTTATAATCATGCCACCTCACAAACATAAATGACCTCAGGTACTATCTAAGAAATATTCTACATTTAACATCTGAAGGCACTGAAGCATGGAGAGGCTGTGTGTATTTTTCCAGGATCTAGGCACTTATGCAGCATCAGGTTGGACTGAACAGGGGCCTTCTCCTTCCCAGCTCTGTCCTTTCCCGTCTCACTGGTCCTCATTATGCAAATAGCAGGCTCCCTGTCAGTATGGTGAATGTATCACTTAAACAGTGCTTTAAGGGACAAACGTGAGAATAGAATGACCTAGAATGTTTTACATCTGAATAGCACGCTGGCACCTTTCCTTAGAGTGATGTTGACATAAATGTGCTCAAATAAATTAATGTTCTCATCTCCACTGACTCACGAGGCAGAATCAAGTTTGCCTGTCAATTGAAACACAGATAAGAGGAGAATGGCCCAGTCAAGCTGACGAGTAAAATTAACCATCACAGGTGGTGAGGGGAGAAAAAGCATTTGGAAAAGCAGTTTTAAATGTGGCAAATTCAGAGCTGGTTAAGATAAACAAAACAAACAATGCGCCTAAACGCTGGCAAATCTTCTTTCCAGTGGTGATACGCCAGCCCCCTGCATGTTTTTGTTCTCAGGCTCAATTTAGTCTCCTTCATGTTTTATTTGTGGAGATTTTTTCAATTTAAGGGAGAAATATTTTGGTTGTCACATCTATTAAATTTTTATTTAGTTTTCCAACATAAAATGTGGTTAGATATTTTAAATTTTTTAACTCCTAAAACATTAATACATATATATTGAATGAAAGTTGGACAAATTCAAAATAATCCATAGTCCATGGGGCTTTTTTTTTTCTTTTCAATTACAGTTTACATTCAATATTAATCTGTATTGGTTTAAGGTGTACAGCACAGTGGTTAGAAAATCATATACTTTACAAAGTGGTCCTACCCGCCTGGCCCCACACATAGTTATTACAATACTGACTATGTCTCCTATGCTCTACTTTACACCCCTGTGACTGTTTTGTCACCACCAACCTGTACTTCTCAGTCCCTTCACCTTTTTCACCCAGCCCCCAAACTCCCTCCCCTCTGGTAACCAGCAGTCTGTTCTCTGTAGCTATGAGTCTGTTTCTATTTTGTTTATTTTGTTCATTAGACTCCACATATAAATGAAGCCATATGGTATGTGTCTTTCTCTGTCTGACTTATTTCACTTAGCATAATGCTCTCTTGGTCCATCTTATACTGTGGCAAAAGTTAAGATTTCAATTTTTTTTTATGGCCAAGCAGTATTCCATTGTGTGTATATACCACAAGTTTTTTATATATTCATCTGTTGATGGGCACTTGGGCTGCTTCCATACCTTAGCTATTGGAAATCAGGCTGCAATTGCCGGAAGCCGTTCCATCCTTGCTGCTTGACACGGTCCTTCGAGGAGGGGACATCGGCACAGCCAGTGCTCCATGGGGCTTGGTGTCTGGCATATCCCTCTTTCTATGCTTGTTCCCCTTCCTGACGCTCTGTGTCCTTACCCGAGTCACTGCATCAGAAAAGGGCACCGCCCCAGCTGGAAACTTTTCCCTAGCAGGGGAGTCGGATGGGGCTGGAAAAGACAATGACTCAGTCAAAGCCCCAAGTGTTACAAAGATATCATGTGGCGCCTGTAAGGAGCTTAGACTCAGACTGTCAGCAGAAGAGTTAGGGCTTGTTAGGCCCCCTGCCCCGGGGACCTTCCCACCAGGGAGGAGGCCTGGGTCCGAGCCCCCGCTGACTCGGGGCGCAGGGCCATCCACAGGGAGCCCACCAGGGAGCTGCCACAAGGAATGCATTACTGGGGATGTTTATATTCATGGAAAACTCTGGGAATCCCCACAAGGGAAGAGCAGTCTAGGAGAGAGATGATTTCAATCTGCAGCTGGACCCCTCTTATACACAGAATAATCATACACAGGATGTCACAGTGAGGACCGGCTGCTGCGGGGAATGTAGCGGAGAGACCGAGGCCGGTGCCAGGCAGGCGGGCAGTCACCGCAGCTAAGAACAATCCCGCAGCTCCAGAGCCCTCACTCAGGACTCGCGTAACCTTCACACAGAAAAGCTGGCTGAGTTATTCTCTTTTATGCTGTGTGGTAGAGCAATAAAATAGAAACTTCAGAATATAAATAACAAACTAGAGATTAACCTGTAGAATAGCCTATAGAAGTATAAACAATAGGTAAGACTAAAATTAACATACCTAAACAGATGTAAATTCTTTAGCAAAGGGCAGATAGAAGGTACAATCATTAACTGTGAAAGGCCCAAACAGAAACAGAACAAAGCAGGATGTCATGTTGTTTAACCAGCAATAAAATCAAATAGTAGAAATACAGTTGTAACAAGGCAATAAAGGGAGAACATGATTGTCCTGATGCTCTCAACGCTGTCTCCGTGTCCTTCATTCTTCGCCGACACCGTCCACACCTTTGGGGACCCCTGGACCGCTGGGGCTGGACCCTAGCATGCAATGAACATGAGGATGCATAGATTCTTTCAAATTAGCTGTTTGGGTTTCTTTGGAGATATACTCAGAAATGGAATTGCTGGGTCAAAAGGCAGCTCCGTTGTTAATATTTTGAGGAAACTCCATACCATTCTCCATAGCGGCTGACCCAGTCTGCATTCCCACCAGCAGTGCACTACAGTTCCTTTTCTCCACACCCTCGCCATCTCGAGTTATTTGTTGATTTATTAATGACAGCCATTCTGACAGGTGTGAAGTAGTCTCTCACTGTGGTTTTGATTAGCATCTCTCTGATGATTAGAGATGTTGTGCAAATTTTCCTCTCTCTCTTGGCCATCTGTATGCCCTCTTTGGAAAAGTGTCTATTCGGTTCTTCTGCCCATTTTTTAATTGGGTTGTTTGCTTTTCTGGTGTTGAGTTGTCTGAGTTCTTTAAAATTTTACATGTTAACCTCTTATTGTATATATCATCGCTGAATATCTTCTTACATTCAGTAGGTTGTCTTTTTGTTTTGTTGATGGTTTCTCTTGCTGTGCAAAAACTTTTTTAGTTTGATATAGTTCTATTTGTTTATTTTTTATTTTATTTCCCTTGCCCAAGGAGATATGTCAAAAAATATTGCTAAGAAAAATGTCATGGGGCTTTTTAAAATCAAATCTCGGACACCTCCTCTGCCCCATCTTAGACTTACCACATCAAAGTGCCCCATTTCCTAAGATTTGACCAAATTCAGTTAAACAAATAAACACATAAACCCACTGACAGGCAAAAACTCCCAAGTTAGGTGACTGTGAATAAAACAACTACTGTAGTGAGTTCACAGATTTGTGTTTCTAAATGTCTCTGAATATGAGGGATTCACTATCACATTGGTATATACGGTAGGTTAAGTAAGGCCCCAAGATGTCAACGCTTGAATTCCCAGAACCTGTTAGTATGTTATCTGATAAAAGGGGCTTTACAGATGTGATTAAGTTAAGCATCTTGAGATGGGATACTTTCCTGGGCTATCTGTGTGGACACAGTGTAATCACGGGGTCCTTACAAGAGAGTGGTAAGAGGGATGGAGAAGATGCTGTGACGAGGGAAGGAGACGTTAGAGCGATGCAGCTGGGAGCCCTGGAGCCCAGCCACCTTTAGAAGTTGGGAAAGTAAGAATAGATTGTCCCCTGGAGCCTCCAGATGGGGAAAAAAACAACCCTGCAGACAGCTTGGTTTCATCCCTATAAGACTCATTTCGGACTTCTGACCTCCAGAATTATAAGATAATAAATTTGTGTTGTTTTAAGCCATCTGTGGTGCCCTGTTACAGCAGCAACAGGGAGCTAATACAGTGCAGAAGTATCAATGAGCGCTAGCACGGGACGAGCGCTCCTGGCATCAGGCGCTCTGCTAACTAAACCCTTTACACGGAGATGATAACCTTTAATCCTGAAAATCACTTGATACAGGTATCACTGTCTTGAGTTTTACATAGGACTAACTGTAGCTTATAGAGGTTCAATAACGCCCCCACTGACTCATTCCTAGTACAGTGTGGCCCAGAATTGAGTCCATGCAGCCCGCTTCCCATCACATCTCCCACCTCTGCTCCCTTCCCGCCTGTCCATGTTCACCTCTGAGATTCCTGCTCAAAGGCTGCAGGGAGAGCCTGTGGCCCCAGGCGGAAATGGCTTCACCTGAAACTGCAACAAATTTGAAATTAATGGAGCAAATATTTAATAATAGCACCTAATATATAGCAGATATTTTACTTGACAGTAGACCATGCAGATAAGATAAACATGGGCCCAACCCTTGAAAAGTTTATAGTCACAGCAAAGATGTAACACTTTAATGGGACTCATTACATTCCCAGCCTGTATTCAGCACTAATTTTTTTGCCTGTTTTTTAGCTTGTTTTAAAAATATCTTGAAAAATACATTACCAATGCTGGTCACCACAAGTGTAGTTTTTAGATTATTGCCGCTTGAAGCAGATAAAAAGAGCCATTTCACAAAAATGAACCTAAAACATGTAAGTACAATTGTGCTTGTATATTGCCATCCAAATCTCCGCATCGTAGCGTTCTTTACCGCTGGGGAAACCACTTTTAATTTTTGTTTCCTTTACTCCCTGGAAAGGAAAATGAATTAAGTGGCATCTCCATTTGTTTTTCATTATGAAGGAAGGTTTCCAGTGAGGCATTTGGGAGCGTAGAAAAAAATTTTAAATGTGGCAGCAATGAGTTCAGGGGAGAGACTCACAACCAGGGAGAAAAACAAAAGAATGCTCTAAAAAACAAAGGGTTTCTTTTCCACTTCTTCTCATTTCCTCATCTTAATGCTTTCATGAGCCAAATATTTTACAACATTATGTTAAATGGAAACAAAAGGCTCTATGGCATATTATTAAATATAGGATTATATAAGAATAATTGCATAAAATATATTGCACTTGGATTTCCCCCAACTCTATTTTTCCACTGAATTTGAGCTCATTCTATTCAGCTAGATCTATGGATTCTATTCTCACAGTTTACCCATTGTTCCCCTTTTTAATTAACAGAGGATATGTGGTACAGCACCAGGCAGCGTTTATTCCCTAATATTAATTCTGTACCTGCGCAGACACGGGGTGCTTCCTGCTAAGCAAACACGCGGGCTAAGCCGCACGCCCTGCACGGGAAAGCACGTGGGATGCACTGCGCTGTGATTTCTTCCTGGGAAACGTTGGTCTGCTTCTCTCTCAGCTAAATAATTCACTTTATGTGGACCTCAAACCCTGCCTCTGTGAAATAAGTTCTCTCTAGGGTTCCTTTCTGCAAACTGCGTCGGATTCCTGTGCACACCTCCGGCTCTCTCCAGTGCATGCTGGAAAGAGCCAGCTTTGGGGTCCTTAGATACATGGAGATACTCCTGCTTTCCGCAGGTGATGGGCACTGAGGTTCTGCTGCAGGGGTCTTGCAAGTGCCTCTTGGGATAAAGGAGTGACAAGTCGGCTCACGACCCAGTCTGCGCCTTTTCTTTTCTCTTTGCCTTGCTGGATAGCAAGTGTCAGGCCACCAGGTGGCAGAGTGGCTTTGGGGAATCCCCAAGGGAATTTGCACACATCCTAAATTCCCAGATCTTGGTTTCATTTCAGAGCTTTGAGTTTTTAGAACCCTTTTTCAGTGTTTTCACAAAGTCTTTTAAAAAACGTTTTTATTTTTTATTTTGAGAAGTTAAGTTTAATAGGCCAGAGCTGATGTGATAGCAAAATTTACTATCACCCAGTCTTAGCACTATGGCATCTGCACGGAGGAGGCAGTCTTCATCCCAAATGTGTCTCCGGAATCTTATACCCTATTGCAGAGCTTTCTTCCTTGGTAGGGAAGAGACAGGAGGGGGGATCTATAGGTAGGTTTAGGACTGGATGAAAATAGAGGGTCAGCAAAAGACTGATTTATATTGACTTGAGGTACAAAGAAATAAGTGATTGTAGATTCCATGTAGTTATGAACGCAACCTTTAATGTGAAAGACACTAATTGGTGTTGCCCTGTCCCTGAGTGAGAGGAAACAAATAATAGTGATAATGGCAATAATTATTTTAAAAAACTTTAAATTTTTTTTTTTTAATTGATTTTAGAGAGAAAGGAAGGGAGAAGGTAAGAGAGAGAGAAACACTGATGAGAGAGGAGACATCAAATGGCTGCCTCCTACACACGCCCTGCTGGGGATGGAGCCCACAGCCCAGGCATGTGCCCTGACCTGAATCGAACCGCTGACCTCCTGGTGCGTGGGATGACACCCAAACAACTGAGTCACACCAGCTGGGCAATAATCATTTTAAATGTGGGTACATTTTCCGATCCCCTTCAACTCCTCCTGCTTAATCCCTAGTCCCCCTGTCTTCCAAGCAGTAGTGGTGAGCACCCCATCAGACCCAACCAGCACCACAGGCACTTAGCAGTTGAGGGCAAAGAAGGTGGAATTGCTTGGAGATGCTTCTTGGAAAACAGGGACCGTTCTCTCCCTATCCCAACCTAAGTAAGTTACCTTTTCCAATGTGAGAACCAGGAATGATTATTTCCACTTGTAGGTCTTCAAGAGAAAAATAGGGATAAGAACACCTTTCCCCCAGCATTGTTATGTAGACCAGACAGGCAAGGAATATACATGCTGAGCCTGGCATAGGGCAAGCACTCACACGATTCCCTTGTAAAAGGAAATAATATGATTCGGTTGCTCCCAAGCAATGATCTTGTATAGCATTTATTTCAAGCTGCCTCCCCTAGCCTGAAAGAGAACAGCTGCAGGAACCACAAATCGACCCTCTCCCAGTCAGAGAGCAATGCCGCGCGATAAGGCACCAGGCTGCTAACCTTCCAGAAAACAGTTAGCTATGAGACAAAAGTCAGGATTCCAGAAAAGTAATTATGAGTAACCTTGCTAAATGTAAGGCTTTCTTTTAAAGGCAGGACAAAGAGAAGCTTTTCCTATGGTACTTTTGGGATGGAAGTGAGGTATTCTCTCTCCTGTCAAGCATAAAAGATAGATTTACATTCTAAATTATAAATACCACTTCATGTAATCTAAATACCACTTCATATGATTTATCATGTGTAGATTATAATATATACTTTAAGTGATTAAAGAGATGCATCTTGAAAAAAATTCTATAATCTAAATTTGGTTAAGTGAAAAATGATTAACTAATAAAATACTATTAAAGAAAAGATTCACTAGAAGAAAATTACCCTTACATTGGGTAATTTCAACATTTCAATTCTTTATTAATACTGGAAGCCAATATCCATTCAATAATATTGATTTTGTAAAAGAATCAAAATTGTTTTATTTCTCAATGTCATTAGTATACCAGTAACACACTTTACAATGGGATACATTTTCAGACTGAGCATCATATCTGCAGTGATTTTTTTAATTCTCAGAAGCAGATTAACTATGAGGCTAAAGGAATTTAGAATACTAATGTCTCCAAAGCATACTGCATGGGAGGGAAGCTCCTGAGCCCCATGCGCCTTGCTGTTAAATATTCTATCAGAGCTCAGAATCAGAAAAAGATCCTGACACCAGGTTAGCACTGTGTAGTTCTAGCTCCCGAAAGCCTCACCCACCGGTGCCCTCCCTTGGCCAGTTCAGATGCTTGTCACTCTGAGGGCAGATTGCAATGAATCCTCAAACACATCCTGCCCAACTCTATCAAATAGTAGTTCTTTTAAAAATGCAAGGAATTATGACCCAATTGGAAACAGTTCAGGTGTCCATCAACGACAGCATGGATATAAGAGAATATTACCCAGCAATAAAAGAGGGCAAACAGCTAATACAGGCGGTTACATGGGTGAATCTTAAAAGAACATTATATTGAGTGAAAGAAGTTTATTAGTTTACTCTTGCTGCTGTAACAAATTAGGTCAAACTCAGTGACATAAAACAAGGCAAATGTATTCTGTAACATTTCTAGTGGTAAGAGTTCACAATGGGTCTCACCAGAATACAATCATCGTGGTTGGCATCTGTGTTCCTTTCTAGATGCTTTAGGGAAGGCTTCATTTGTGTGCATGCGTGCATGTGTTTTCCAAGCTTCTAAGATGCTTCCCACATACCTTGGCTTGTGGCTCCTTCAACCTTCAAAGCCATCAATGTCCAGTCAACTATTTCTGATGATGCTATTTCTTTGTTTTTTGGTTTGTTTTTTTTTTACTTTTCTGCCTCCCTCTTCCACATTTAAGGACGCTTTTGATTACATTGTTCCCACCCGGATATTCCAGGATAATTTTCCTATTTTAAGTAAACCTGATTCACATATTTTCATCTGCTACTTTATTCCCCCTTGCCACTTTGCCATGTAACATAGAATGTGCACAGGTTCTGGGGATTATAATGGGGATATTTTGGGGGAGCATTATTCTGTCTACCACAAGAAAACTCTTATAAATGCTATCCATGCATAAACATTTAGAGGAAAGTACACTGATGTCTGCATCTTAAAGAAGTACATTGACAAATGGATTACAGGCAAGAGGAGGATTGGTAAGTAGATATGTGGAAAATGAAGTACAGTAAAATTAGTTTTAGGTTATAATAGGTCAGTTTTAGGTCTGGAAAATTGTTTCAATTTTCTGTATGTTTAGAAATGATTACACTAAAATGTAGGTGGAAAACTGCAAAGGATTGGGGTAGTGAAGCTGGGCAATAGTTCTGTGTCACGTTCTTGTTGCTATCTCTACTCTCCTTCTGGGCGTTGAGGTTGGACCTCATTACAACACTCAACTGGGGGATGGACTCATCCTTACCGAGATTAAAAGCTTGCTTTGACCCCACAGCTCTCTCTTACTGATTTCCAAACTTAGCTATTGAGAGACTTTGAAAAAAGAGATAATTCCATTGTACATCCCTACCCTATCCAAGCCGAAAGAAGGCAAAACTATAGTCATTTAGACCCTCAGCCCTGGCAAGATGGCATGTGTGCATCAGGGCGGTGGGGATGGCTGGTGGAATTCTAGGGTGGGTGTTGGGTGCATATCAACAGCCAGGAATTTACTGTAGAAAATCCACACACACCCCTGCCGTAGCAGAATCTCAGCACAGATGCTGCAGCTGTTCCCCGACTAAAGGAAGATTTCTGTTACCCTCCAACGGAGACTGTGTCCAAGAGGAGAAAACAGAGACCCACTGTCTAAACGGTGATAAAACTCCCTGTCACCTCCTCCCATCCGGCCTCTTTAAGCCTGCATGCAAACCCATTCATTTGTCACATCAGGCTCTAGCGGAGCGTGTGACCAGCCCATTACACTTGCCTGAAGGATGCCGGGCTCTCACCCTCTTGAACCAGCAGTACATTCTGGAAATGCCCTTTGAAAAATTCTGCAATGCAGCCTCACCTTCAGAGCATCTTAAGTTACTTCTCCAAGCTCAGAACATTCTTCCTTTTTCTGCAGATGGATGCAGGCTTTCCTACGTGCACACTCAGCTTCTCATTATGAGTTCATGGGTGTTTCTCTATAGATGTAAGAGGGACTACAGTCCCATCTGATTTTAAAAATGAAAGAACACAGTTGTATTGTTAATGTATTTTTTTTGTTTTAAAACACATTTACGTTAGCTTGTGGGATTTAAGATGCGATCTTGGGGCCCTCAAAGTTCTCTGGCCTAGATTAGGCCCTCTCTGTGGAATAACATGCAGGTCCCTAAAATCAAATTGTCCTTTGCCTGCAACTGTGCCTGTCTGCATCTCTCCTTCCCCATTCCTCCAGACTGTGCCAGGCTACAATCACTAAGATAATATCACTAACAATAATGTAGGATTTTCCCCTTCACACTGAGCTTAGGAACCCTCCACAGTCCAGACAAATTCAATACTTTTATATGAAAACCCAGGCCTGGTAAAAACACCACCTCAGCATGTCCCTGGTGATGTTCTCTTTGGCAGTTGCCCATGGATGATAAATTGCCTTTATTCCAGAGAGTGGCAATGGCTGCTACTTAAGTTAAAACTTATGAAAATACCAGGACCTACTTGGCTCAAGTGCAGCTACTGTCTAATTATTCTTTGTTGGCTTCTTTTTGCCTTTGCCCCTCTGGGTTTCAAGCAACAGGTTGATTTTCCTACTGTTAGATTGCTAATCCAGCAATGCTGATATTTTGGCCAATTTCAACTTAACCTTTCGTAAAAGACATCATCACTTTGTTCATATTTCTCCTCATATTCCTTCTAATTGTCCTTTTATTTCTTTGATTGGACTTTTATTGCTAATGACATTTTTATTCATTTTTTTTCTTGTTTATTTAATTTGTAAGCAGCTTAGAACAATCCTGTGGCTGGATTCAGCAGACATATGTGGTTTTACCTTGATGCAGAAATATGTATCCAATTTAAGTCATTGATTCAATCATTCTTTTATTGATTTGACATTTACTGTAACCTTCATATGTGCACTTGCTGAGCACTTTCAAATATTTACAATTTCTTTCAATCATATTAACAATAAACCTAAATAACTATACTACTCAATAGAATAGAATATGTTATGTCATAAAAAAATAGCTTGTGTATATGAGAAAGGAAAGGCCATAAAGGGAAGGGAGTAAGAGCTGTGATACATACAATGTGTGGGAAGGTGGTTATGAAAAGTGGGAAGGGAAGAATATATTTACTTCCTGCATAAGGAAAAGTGGAAAAACATCTTATTAATTTAGTTAATATCTATTCCTTAATGATTTTCCATATGCCACCCCCCTTTCTCACCCTTGTGTGGAATTAACAGATATACAATAAATATTTATTGATTCATTGGTTATTGACCTGCAGCAAATCACCATACACACACTATAGTCTGTATTTTTCCCTCAAAAATGCTGTTATATCATTTATAGTTCTATGGGAAGGAGTGTTATCATTTGTATTACTTAAGCAAGTCAATGTATTCCAACTTCACCAGTTTTGGGCAGATCCTTTAGCCTTGTACCCTCTAATTTTCTTTTTTCTAAAATAGGGCACTGTGAGCCTGCCTCCTGGCCTCAGCCTGAGGAATAATTGGCATGCTGCATAGAGAAAGCACTGCGACATTCCTGGGACATACTGATTGATAACTCTGACATAGCAAACGTTTTGTTTTTGTTTTTTAATTTCATATAGTGTGGCTTTGTATTATAGCTGATTTTACACATTAAAGTTTTGTTTTTAATTAAAGTCCTGTGCTTGACTACCATGCCACTTATATGTGATTCTGAATTCTCACTCACCTTCTTCCTCAAAGAAATCTTCCCGAAGGAAGTTTCTATTCCTTTCCCTATTTCACCCTTATGAGTTCCCTAGACTCCTCCTAATTATGTGTGTTTGGTTCTTTATCATTATGCATCCTCCACATGTATTTCTCCTTGCTTCATCTCCATCTCTACTTCTCCACATGCTCACCTCTCAGGTGCCAAAATAAATAGTTAGCCTCTTCCTTCCTTGAGGCCCCCTCCAATTTCCCCTTTACTTTGCTGGCTGCATTCTCTGCAGTGTAGATTACTTACTGTTCCTGTTTTATTATCTCAGACTCATTTCTTAGTCTCCCACAGTCCAATTCAGGATCCACTATTCCACTGAAACTGCTCTTACGCAATCACTAATAAGGACTCAGTGGTCAAATCCCATGGCCTCTTCTTGCACTTGTTTCTTGCCCATCCAACAGCTTTCAATATTATGGACCATATTATTTCCTGAAATTATAATCTCCTTTGTTTTTTATGACACTGTATGTATCTGAATGTTGCTTCATTCCCAACTTCCCTTTTCTGTTCTCTGCCTACCTTTTAAGAGCTAATTGCAGAAGATTTTTGTAATTAAATCTCTAATAGTCAGGGTTCACCAGAGAAACAGAACCAACAGGATTTATTCATTTGTTCGTTTGTTTATTTTAAGAAATTGGCTCAAGCTATTATGGAGGCTGAGAAGTTCCAAGATCTACAGTGGGCAAGCTGGAGACCCCAGGGATCCCATGGTGTAGTTACAGTTCAAAAGTTGGTAGAATTGAAACCCAAGAATATCTGATGTTTCAGTTTGAATCTTAGGCAGAAAAAGACTGGTGTCCTAGCTCATGTAGTCAGGTGTGAGACAAACCCCCTTTCTTGTGGGAGGGTTAGTCTTTTTGTTCTGTTCATTCCTTCAATTGCCTGGAGGGTAGGGAGCACCCACATTCGGGAGGGCAATCTGCTTTACTCACTCTACCAATTCAATTGTTATTGTCATCCAAAAACACCCTCATGGACACACACAGAAAAGTATTTCACCAAATGCTTGGGTACTCAGTGGCTCACTCAAGTTCACTCATAAAATTAACCATTACATTACCCTGACCTTCTTCTACCTAAATAACCTTTTCCAAGAGAAATATCCTCACTCACTTTACAATTTATAGATCCAAATATGTATTTATTATATTCACTCCTTTAAGCAGACTCTTCACCCATTATCTAGACTAATGGTTCTACCATTCCCCAAGCCACCATCCATTCCTAACTCTCCTTGTTGCCTGTATAGCAACTCCTATCATTTCTGCCTCTTCCATGCTTACTAGTTTTCCATTAGATCAGATCTTCATTATCTTTACCTAAACTATTATTGTAATAGCTTCTAAATTATTTTTCTTGAATTCTTGATGTTCCCATTGCTTCCAGAATTATCTTATAGAAATAATTTGACTCCTCCTTGGTGCTACTCTCGGTTCCAAGAAAAAACAAAGCAAGAATCATGTTGCAGAGGAATCATGCTGAGTAGAGTTAGCTGGGGCCTTGATGAGTCATAGATGTCTTTTTAATGATGGCATAAGACAATCAAAACCAAAAAAACTCCATCACATATTTTAGGAAAGAAAACATAGAAGCGGTTTTGAACTATTGGCAGAAAGGATACAAAGAAGTTCTAAATGAGGAAGCAAAGGGTGAGTTCAAATGCTGGGGTATGAGATGAATTAAGATGAGTGGATTAGAACCAGTGCTGTGCACAGTGTTGGGGTACAAGATGCTGCTTATGGATAAAATGGAGGGTACAGGAAGGTGAAATAGATAAGGCTCAGAGGAGCTGACAAGATCAGGTCTCATCTGCCACAAATTCTGGCCATACTAATTAATTTCTTATAAAGGAAATTCCATGCTCTTATAATAATAAAACATGCATTTGCATTTTTATATACCTAGGCTTCAAATATCATCCAAATTATACTGTTTAATAACCAAGACACTTGGAGATGTTACTTCAGGTCTCTCAGTTTATTTCTTTACCTATAAAATTGCAATAATATTGTCATCCTTCCAATGTTGTTCTGAAAAATAGTTATTTAAAATATCCTGCCCAGCCGGGGTTGCTCAGTGGTTGAGCACTGACCTGTGAACCTGGAGATCACAGTTTGATTCCTGGTCAGGGCACAAGCCTGGGTTTCAGGCTCGATTCCCAGTGGGGGGTGTGCAGGAGGCAGCTGATCAATGTCTCTCTCATCATTGATGTTTCTATTTCTCTCTCCCTCTCCCTTCTTCTCTGAAATCAATAAAAACATATTTTAAATATCCTGAATAAATATCACTTTACACCCATTAGGATGGCTATTATACAACAAACAAACAAACAAACAGAAAATAACACACATTGCTGAGGATGTAGAGAATTGTGCCCTGCTGGTGGGAATGCAAAATGGTGTTTCCACTACAGAAAACAGTATGGGGTTTCCTTGAAAAATTAAAAAATAGAATTATCATATGATCTAGCATTTCTACTTTGAGGTATATACTCAAATGAAACAAAAGCAACGAGTTGAAAAGATATGTATTTGTGAACTAATGTTAACAGCAGCAGTATTCACAACAGCCAAAAATGGAAAACAACCCAAGTGCCCGTTGGATGAATGAATAAACACGATATGTTATATACACCTAATGGAATATTATTCAGCCTTAAACAAGGAATGGGATTCCGGCACATGCTACAATATGGCTGAGCCTTGAAAACATTATGCTAAGTGGAATAAGCCAGCCACAGAAAGAAAAATACTGTACGATTCCACTTATATGCAGTACCTAGAGTAGCCAAATTTATAGAGACAGGAAGTAGAATGATAGTTTCAAGAGCTGGAGAAATAGGGGATTGGGAAGTTATTGTTTAATGGTTATAGAGTTTCAGTTTGGAGAGATGAAAACAGTTCTGGAGGGATGGTGGTGATGGTTGAACAACAATGTGAATGTACTTAATACCCCTGAACTGGTTAAATCTGGTTAAATTGGTACTTTTTTTGTTATGCATATCTTACCACAATAAAAAGTTAGGCGGTATGTAATATATATAAACCTCTCTGAATCATAATCCTCATGACTTAGCCACTGTCTCAACACACTGTGTCTGCCCTGGGCTTCTCTCCTGCTCTGCACCTGTTCTCCGAGCAGGCCTTCTATGTTCCTGGCCATCTGCAGACCCTCAAGCTATTTGTTCATTCCACGATATGTGTGACCCCTTTCCTCATGCTGAAATCTTAGTTTACCTTTAAGATCCAATGTCCTCAGAAAAGCATTTTCATATATTCTGTTTAAAATCAACTACTCCTTCATTTGTACCCTGTGCCATGCTTATTTATTCCTGGATTTTCACCGCTTTTATTTTTTCCCTTTGTTATAGATGGTTGTTGACATTTGGTGTACTCCATCAGATTATAAACTTCTGAAATGCAGGTGTCTGACTTCTCTCCCTGTGCCTCGCCATTCAATGAATATTCGATCTGAAATGGGAGGGTCTCCTTGAATAACCTTTGAGAATGGTTCTTGCTTCTCCTTGCTTTTTAATACACAGATAAAACTCAACGATAATTAAGTGGTGTTTCCTCTGGTTGAAAATGGTTTTGAAAAGGTCTTGCATTTCAATTTATGTGGAGATTTTTATTGTTTTTTACTTTTTTTTTTTCTTTCTCTAGCCCTTAGACTTTTACATGATTTTCATTAGTGGCACTTAAAGGGCTTAGGGTGGCATTTGCATTTTCAATTTGAAAAAATATGGAGTCAATAATTTTTGAGTTTTTATCTTTGCAAGAATCCACAAAGAGAACAGGTTTTTCTGAAGCGTATTAGCTAATGATGACAGAGCAAGTGGCAGTTATAGACCAGGCATTGTTGAAACTTCAGGTGTTTAAGGTGAACAACACTGCTTACCTGGTCTCATCATTACATAAATTGGGAATCCTATAGAGCTAATGAAGCATGGCAGAGACATAAGCTTTTCCTCATATCGCTCTGTATACTCTACTGATCCTCTCGAAGCTACCCTACCCAGAAGGAGTAAGCTGCAATATCCATAACAACGCTGGCTCTTGAATCTCACACCTGGTGGCATTGTGGTTCTAGACATCCTGGGTTCCTTTCAATAATAAATGCTTTGACTTTGTTGTGCTCATTTCAGGGAAAGTCATCGTGTACCTTAGATATTTCTCTACCCCTTTCTGAGCTCACAGGTCTATGGATCTCTAACTCAGCCTCGGATAGCTTCCTATTAAAAAACAAAAGAATCCATCCAACTACCAGGGCTTGCCAATTCTCTCAGTGCCCTCCACACTAGCAGACTTGAAGGCAGAATCATTTTTTCTCTCTCAGCTCCATTGCTGTAATAACCACTCATGCCCTGAAATCTACTTTGTCATACTCTTTCCCCCTCACTCCTTTTGTTGTTTTTTCATCCTGTGGAAGAGGCCCGCATGTTGGAACAAGTGTTCCCACTCTCTGCCCAGCAGTAGCCAGTGATTCTGTATAGCAAATGGTGGGGGACATTAATGACTGGGCATAGCTGAGCCTCTAAGCCTCATGTCCCAGACTGACACAGACTGTTGAAAGCCCTTCACGACGCACTTGAGCTGCTAAGTGAAAAGAATGACTCTTTTTCCAGCAATCCATAGTTCAATATTGACAGGAGCATTAGAAGAAATTTCAGATTGCTTATTTCTGCTCGCTCGAAAGTTGTGTAATTGTGGCAGGCAGGGGGCAGAACGCCTCTGGTGGCAGACGGCAGAAACATTTGATCCGAGCTCTCAAAGCCTTTGTGGATTTTTCTATCCAGAGAAGAGCACCGGGGCTGCATTAGCTGAGTCCTTGAGATGGAATTGAGGAGGCGATGCTATTTCCCTTCTGGCTGAGAGAAATGGCAGAGCCTCTTTGCAACAAATGATCATAAATTGCCCGAGTGTCTCCGAGGCAATGAGAGGCCTTGCATGTTAGAGCTAATGCAAGCTGCTCTCATCCTTTTGAGTGGTACTTGCTGTTGGGAAGAAATAAGGGCCCGAGGAAAAAGCTACCAAGACACATCTGTATGTCCCAAGTAAATGTGGGCGAACGTGGAAGGCTTTCAGCTCCTCAGTTACTTTAAAACCAGATCCTCAAAACTCAATAATCTAATCAAAAGGGGACCAAGTCAGAAACTGAGATCAAGTGCAATTTGGAAATGGGCAAGTGAGAAAATAAACAAGACCCCCAGCTAAAGTTAACCCTGCCTCGTATCTGCTGTTTCATTCTCTTTCTTTAAAATTTGGTGTAAGCCATGTTAGTCATATTATGGAGCTATGTAATAAAAAAAGCATGCCTATATTTCAACTTTAAATTCAGAGAAAAGTTCTAGTTTAGTTCTACTTACGGCCAGTTTTGAAATAATTCTGGTGCACAATCTAGGTCATCTTTAAGCTGCTTCTGCTACAGTGCGCCCTGCTTCTTTCCAAATCGTTTTGAGAGTGCACTTCAGATGCACAGACTTAGAGTAAGCGACTTTTGATATACTTAGGTGATGCTCATATCTGTGGTTATAAAATTTCCTTAGAAGCCCTGGAGTACCACGTGTGTTTCTAGAACGCTTCTATAGGAATTGTTTCCACATAACACAGGGAGGTCACCCCATGATTTGTTGTTGTAGTTGTTCTAAACCTAATTGTGTTTACTTATTTAAACAATTCTTATATAGGAATCTAATAACCCAAATTTTAAAGTAAAAATATCCAGTCAAAGGGAACTATTTAGAAAACAAATACATTTGTAGATCATTTTTGCTAAGCTGTTTTGGCCTGTTGATAATGGTGTTGATGCTGATGATGGTCTGTACATGTCCTTTGGGGGGTGTTTACCTGGTGCAAGGTACTTTGCTAGTTATTCTCCATAGATTATCTCATTTAATATCCTCAACATTTTTATCATGATTATTCATATTCTTTGAAAAAACTGAGACTCGGAGAGGATAATTAAGGTCAGACAAAGACTATATGAATAGTGTTGATGGCCTTTAACTTATATCATTCTAATTCTAAGTGCAAATTGCCAACAAAGAACAAATCGTATGACAGCAAAGGCTTAATTGTATTTGCTGAGTGATTTGGGGTAAAGTTTGCACTCTCATTTTCTAGCAGTGTGCATTGAATATTTTTATTTAATTTATTTTTTTTTGAGATCCAGCCTTTAGTCTCCTTTATTCTGGAAGGAATTCCCCAATTTGTTTTGACAAAACACCACTTCTAGTCACTAGCCATGCAAATTATTGCTGTTTGACTCAACTCCTAGGTGCAGGTGTTAGGACCCAATTGGCTTAAGTACCATTTTCCTGGCTCCAAATATGGGTCTGATATCTGCCAGGGCTTGAAGGAAATAAATCAATCTCTTTTTTCCTTCTTCTGTAAGAACTACCAAAACATGTTTGCTGTTCATTGACCGGTATGGTGTTTTGTGAAAATATGAGGCTTGGAAATAAAGCAACTATTTGAACCTTGAATGAGTCAAAGCTCCCTGTGGCCATGCCCATGACAGTGTGATTTTTCCAAAATGGGCGATCTTTCCCGTTTGTTGAATCTACGCTGGTTTTCTAACTTGCTTTTGAACAATAAAGATAAAAGAAATGACATGGAGTGATTCTAAGACTGAACCTTTGCAGCTCCCATTTTTACCCTTTGGGAACTCTGCCCTGGGACTAGCTAGGAGGAAGCCAGCTCAGTCCCCTGGACAGTGATGTACCACAAGGGAGAGATCCATGTTGTCCAAGACCACAGCCAACCTCAACTGTCAGGCATCAGGCCACCTTGACTTTCCAACCCAGCTCACCCGCAGCTTAATGAGGCTACACAAATGAGTGTAGTAGAGGAACCACCGCCAGCCGACACTACTGTTAGAAACAACACATCATTCTCTTTTAAACCACTTGGTTTTGTGGTGATTTATTAAACAGTAATAATTAAATGATACCGTCACCATGGCTAGGGAATTGGATGGGCCTTAGAGAGTGATTCCAAGGAAAAAACAAAATTTCTTGCTATTGCCACATGTGTTGTTAAATAATCAAGCCTTACCTGATGTCTGCCCCACATCTAGACTTAGCATTTATGAGCGCCTACCCCTCCTCCCAAGTCCCATCCCTACCATTGTTTTTTGCAGGGGGTGGAATGGGGGATGGCTTAAGTCAATTATATTTCATTAAGCTGCAATATACAGTCATACATTTCCCTAGTCACCATGCTTTGTTGTTGGCTAATTCTTACAAACATTTAGATTCAGAAGTGATTTTTATAATCTCTGGGTCTATTCGGCATGTAAGGGATTAATAGAAAGATCTTTATGAAAAATAAAATTCTAAAGCCAAGATGATTCCAAGTTTGAGTTGGGTAAAACTCTGTAGCTTTATAACATCTTTTATATATTCATTTCTGAAATGATAAACTCTCAACTGATTCAACCTACCTAAAATTGGCCCTGTAGCAGGAGCCTAAGTTTAAAAAAAATAACCTGGTTAAATATGATTCCCTGGCTATGAAGCTGGAATTTTTAAATAAGCAATCACTTCTAGATCTTTCTCTGTGGATAAGGTGGGATACAGTTTTCAATCTGAAATCACAGATCAGTTCTTCTACATGGTGGGGCAGTTCTGACATTTAGTACAAATAGCAAGTAAAAGGAAGAGGCAGAAAAGAAAACATGCACTTAAAAAATCATATTAAATTGTAGATGTCTATATTTCTGAGACATAATTAAAATGATCTTTGGAAATCTCTAAGCCTCTAGGCTTCATATTTAGATTTTCTTTGACACAGAATTCTGGCTTTCAGCCAGTACTTGTTTCTAGACAGTGGCTTCTAAAATACAGCAGTTGCAAAAATATCTCCCTATGACATCATATATGAGGATAACATAACCTGAGTATTAAAAATTATGACTGTAGAAATGGTTGATTCCGTACCTAAGCTGAATAAAGCAATGTTGTAAAGACGTGAAGTTTAGCTTTCCTTGTAAGAAATAATCAAAATAGAGTATGATATAAATCTCCTTCAGCCCTCTGATTAAAAGATTTCAGGCATTTGGAGAGCCATCCATTTACTTATTAAATTTATTGAGTACCTACAATACGTCAGGCCCTGTGCTGAAAGGAATGAGAAATGGTAAATTTTCGCAGGGAGCTCATAATCTCAGGGATGAGCCAGGCAATTTTTCAGACTGTACAGTAAAATGACTCAGGATGAAAGGGACCCACAATGCTGGACAAAGAGACCGAGTTAATTGGGTACCCTCAAAAGAAAATGCCAGCCTCAGTCAGTGGACAGCCCATTCATGCTGTCTGCATCTCTGCACTGGTGCAAAGCCCTGTTCGTGGGATTGGAGTCCCTGCCAGAGGGAATCTCCTGTGCTAAATTCCCCCTCTGGTTCTTCCCTCCTTCTGGTCGTTAGGTAGGACTCTGTTTGCTGACCCTCTTTTGAGTGGGTGGGACAAAGTGACAAATTCTAGGCCACGAATTAAGAATGGAAATATCTTGTGCCACTCTAACGTGGAGCTTTTAACTTGTAGAAAATTATCCTCAGAGCTCTCTCCCTTCCTTCTCTCTGCCACTTCCTGCAGCAATGTTCAAAATCAGGGCTGCTGCCATTGAAAGCGACAAGGTGTGCAGAGCGCCCCCTGCTGATGTGCAGTGGACACGTAGGAAGAGCCAGGTAGCTGCCTTTCTGTGTCAGCGTGATCTTGGTGGTGCTTATTACTGGAACATTAGCCAGTGCATCCTGATTGAAAAAAAACAAGTGTTTTTGTGTGTACTTTTATAATTGTTTATTGTAAAAGACTAACCGAGTGGAAGGAAAGGAGGAGGTATGGCGTGCTCACTCCCAATATCTGTCCCTATTTTTTCAGACTTAACCTAAACACCAATTTCTGCATTGTGAATCCTTCTAAACAGGCCCCAAAGCTACAGATTGCACATGCATGCATGCATGCCCTGCACACATACAGACATACAGACATGCACACACCCACACATCCACAGAGGGAGCTTGCTTTCTTCCTTTTATTTAATCTATAATGATCCACATGAAGGACTCTAAAGGTATTTATGAGGTGTTTGCTGGTTGGATGCCACTTGGCATCAAGGATGTTTTGAAAATAGACATTAAGCAAGGTTTATCTTAGGACTTAGGAAAATTCATTTTACCTCACTTAAGGCCTATATACTAACAGAAGTAAATACTTACAGATTTTAGAAAATGAAAGAACAAGAGAACTAAGCACAGGAGACATGGATCCAAAAAAATTGAGGATAGGCATGTTGACTTCCTCCCAGAGATGCTGCAGGGTTTGTGCACCCCCAAAAAGCTTCCCTAGAGACTTTTTCTATAGAGGGAGCTTTTATTTCTAATGTAAACTTGAATACAAGAGCTTCTCTTTCCATTTCTGAAAGTTCTTGGCACTTTGTTTACGTAACGATGTTTTAGTGATGTTATAAAACGCTATAGCTTCACATTTACTTATCTGTGATTAATCCTCCATGGGCTGGAGATGGGATGAGATTCTTTCCCTGAGGGTGCAACTTGAAGTTTCTGCAGGATTCATGTAAAATATGATTTGACAACGAGATGTGGCTTAGAGAATAAAAAATGATGACTGTTCTAAAGGTCTTTTTAGGTAAAGAAACTAAAATAAGCATTCCACATGTAGAAAAATTAAGTCTTAAGAAGCTAAACTCCCACAACATAAGCTACTTTTCCAAATATATAAGGCACTTTAGAAGCTGTATTAATTCTTTCAAGATAAATTGTTATCTCTTAGCATTAAATAGAGCCACAGGAAGCCAAATTTTACCCTAGTTATTTCCAAAGAAATATACAGTTAATTGGAATCTTTGGGAGCATAGATCCAAAGAAAATATAGAATGTTTTTTTTTCACCATTTCTTTTTTGAATGTATACACTGAAGTATTTGTTGTTATAATTTCTCTTAATATCTGTAAATTCATTTATAGCATTTATGCAGTTTAATGAGAGGCAGCAAACTTAGTTTACTTACTTTTCAGTTGTGTTTGGCTCACATTTATTAAGCACCTGCTATAATGCAGTATACAACTTGGGGATGACAATGAATAACATGTGGCCCTCTACCTGAGGAGTGCAGTAAGGTTGGGGCACAATTACATGAATAAGAGTTTTTGGTGTGCTGCAGAAAGGTAGTAGCTGTGCCACATTAATGCTCCATATATTTTTCCGAGAAGGTTGAGGCATGTGAATATTTTCCAGTGCTCTTGCATAGAATGGATTGGAGTTTCCTGTGCTGCAGCTCCTAAAGGGAAAAAAAGAAGCACAGAGAATGTCAGCGATAGCACAGAGTAATTATGTTAGAATTCATACCTAAAAGCATGAATGCTTTTATAGATGCATGTGAGCTGATTGGCAGCTGACCATTTTTGCCTATGTTAGTAACCAAAACAATGTATGATGAAATAACTAAAATTTATAATTTATTCTTATATACAAAGTGGTCATGAATAGGGCTGACATGCCATAAATATTGTTCAATGAATGATTCCTAAATGGTGAAATATAAAGTTTTGGAGCTTCTGTGCTTTTCTAATTTTTTTAAATCTTTGATTTGAACAAATTGTCATTTATATCTTCCAAAGAACACATTACCGCTGCTGCGTGATCTATACTGTCAGGTTTTATTATTATTGTGACAGATACTTCGGCATAGAAATCTTAAACTAATGAAAAAATGTCATCTTCTTTCTGGAGCTAAGTGTTCAAAGCGCGCCAGCTATTCGATTTGATTGGCATTTCTTCTGAAGGCTTGGGAGGAATTACGTATTAAAAATATGTTGCATATGAAAGTCTTATCATTTATAGCCACCTCCTCAGTAGATAAACTAATTGTAAGCCACTTTTTGGAACTAGCCTTCCAAAAAAACTTTTACCTGTAGGAATGGAACTCTAGAAATGCTAAATTATATTTCTGTGACTTTCCCAGTATACCAAGGAATTATTTATTTATTTATTGACTTAATATAAGAAACATAAGTCACGTGCATTCTTTTCAGAGCAGAAGCTACACCTTGTATGTCTTTGAAGCCAGCACAGTGAATGCACAATAATACTCTGTTATCGACTGAATGGATGTATAATTGTGTCTTTGATTGGCCTGTACTTTTGGACATTTTTTTAAAGGACAGTGGCAAGTATCCTTTCTTAGGACAAGGAAAACCCATTGTACTGTTTCGCCAAATGCCATGTTCATTAGCTCACCTGGGTATTTATTTAATTGCAGATTCTCAGGCTATGTCTTTAGAGATTCTGAGTCAGAAGGTCTCCAGTGGAGCCCTAAATAATCATGATATAGGTCATTTGAGGAACGCCTTTGGGCAAAGAGTGATGAGGAATGTTCAGATTTGTTGTTATATAAGAAAAAACCTGCATATTTATTTAATAAATACCCTCTCCTTTAAAATATTTTATTATTATTATTACAACTGTTTCTCAGGGAAGAGCTGACCAAAGTTAAACAACCAGAGATCAACATTAACTTTCACTTCTCAAAGTACTTTTCCTCAAACTGTTTCTCCACATAATACAGCAGGATATTAGGCTAGTACAGCTCTGGGCTGTTTTTCCTCACTGTCCTCTAGGTCCCTCATCGCGTATTGCTCTGAATTCTGTTGGGCTGGCCTTCAAGTCTGAGTAGGTAGCACTTTCCTGTTAAGACACAGGCCTAGCAATTCTTCGATAACCCAATCAGTAGCATAATTTTCTCCTCTGGGGAAATCGTGGCACGCATTTATTTCTATTAGGGAGGCGAAGGTCACAAACCCGCTCCCCTTGTCTTCATCAGCACAGACTCAGAATGATGAGCTTCTGGGCCATAAATTTGAAAGCAGATGAGAGCCGTTTTCACTGTTTTAATCATTTCCGGTCACTTTAACACACTGCATTGTGTATCCTCTGGTTCAAGTTGAGCCACTTTACTCTAAGGTAAAATATCCTAATGATTTTCACCATGGAGATAGAGCGTTTTTGATCCTAAGAAAGCTCTACAGTTAGCAGAATTTCACACCGCATTTCAAGCAATATTAGTCCATAGAGGCTTCCCTGTAAAAAGTGGTTTTGTGGGAATTTGGGAGAGTCTGCATACCGCACTGCAGCTTTTAAAGATTCACACAAAACATTAATATATTAAAAGTCTAGAGTTGCCTTGGGAATAAGAAATTCCATAAAATTATTTAACTCAGCTTTTCCCGAATTAATTTGTCTATAAAGCGCCCCTCTTCATTGAATACCTATTGATCGCAGAGGATAACCCATGATGCAGAACAGCTTTCCCCTGTGGAGGACTCATGCTGTGCGTTTAGTTCTACGGGAATGAACGTCACACGCCCATCCTACCGGCTGCACTCAGTGCATACACAGAAGTCTGAGCATGTGGGCCCAGCAATGAAAGAAGATGATAGAAGTTTTCATTTTTAAATGACCCTAAGCTGTGTTAATACAGCATAAACATGAGCAAGCTATTGAAGTATTTGTTCAAATCTCTCATCCTATTTCTCTGTTTCTCCCGTATAAAAACAGACACCAAATCCAGTTTACTCAGCCTCACACTAGAAATCTCCTTTCCAGTCTTTACCCACAACTCTAAGCCATCACTTCCCATCTGAAACGCTGCAGGCTCTATCTAGGTAGTCCCTGTGTCTGTATTTTGCTTCCATAGGACTCTTTTAATAGATGCTACTAATAGTGCCACTCCCTATTTAAATATTTTTATTGTCTCCTTTTTGTGTAAATAACACCCTTCTAATTCCTTGGAATTTCATTAAGAGTTCTCACAACATCATCCCACCTAACTTTTCTAGTGTTATTACCTTTTATGCTTCCACGTTCATACTTTATTACATCAAAACTGTCAGATGCTCAAAATTGACCCCCTAAGTGAATACCTGTGGGTTAGTTATCCCAGAGCTTTCCCTTTTAACAGGAACTTGAGACTTTTATCCCACCCTGTTCCCCTCGTTACCCTCACAAGATTCAAGAGACCATCTTTCCTCAATGTGATTTTAATGCTTTAGGAAAATTGCTTGAAACATGGATGAAACCTTAAACAAAATGGACCAATAAATATTTTCCTTGGGGAATTTTGAACTGAGGTTAAGAGGTTCCATCCTCAGTTGAATCAGTCTTTTAATGAAGCTTAAATGAATCCCAGAGCTCTGGAAAGCCATGTAGACAGGGAAACAAGGGAAGCTCGTCTTTAGCAAACCATGCAATGAAGCAGACCTGCAGAGAAACAGAAACAGGAGGCAGACCAAGAAATTTCACAGTATTCAGGCACCTAATTCCAGTTTTTTTCCTGAAATTTTACATGCTGTAATTTTATCTTCAAAATATAATGTTTGTTCTTTAAGCATGCTCATATCAGTCTCGATATCTATGCAACCAAGAGTAAGGTCTACTATAAAGTGAACGCCATCCAGGTATACACATCCACACCCCATATTACTTTTCCTGGGCTGGGAATGTTTCCCTCTCTGTGTTTCTGTTTGTCAACATCCTACCCATCATTGAAAACCTACCTCTTGCTTATAGCCCACCCCAACCTACCACGTCTATGCTCATGGTATATATGTTTTTATAACACGTTATTACTGCATTATATATTTCAGTGGGAGACTAGGTCAAAGGTATCTTATATAAACTAATGCTTATACCTAACACCATCTTTTAACCATGGCCGGGGGCACTATAAGAAGAGTTTTGAATTAAATTGATGAAGAAGTCAGACTCCACATACTTACCTATTTTCTCTACAGATTTTAACCTCCTGACAGCAAAAACCAGCTCAAAATAAGCTTCAGAGTGGCCATGATAATTTCCTAGAGAGTACGCTTGTTTTCCTGTTCTCACCTCAGTGGATGCCTCAGCCTCAACAATGACGAAGCTCCGATTGTCTATTTGTAAGTCCCTAGGATGGATGAGAAATCAGTCACCTCCAGATTGTTGGTATAAATATGAAAAATATCAAAAGCAGGTTTCTGCCAGGACCTCAGAGATTATGGTGAGGGAGGGAGCCTGATGGTTGAATAGAGTTTCTGGCTGCGTTTGAAAGACCCTTCTGATGCCTCAGGGATAAATCGCTTTTATATAACACCTTCAAAATGTATGCATAATGCAAAAGGCTAAAACCAGTAGACATTAGCATGTTGATAGGTGGATAATTATTAAGCATGCTTTCTAAAACCTAAAGGTCATCTGAAATGATCATAAATGATATTTAACTTCTGAATTGATTTTTGACAGTTTAAGCAATGCATCAACCAAAAGTGTGACTTACTTGGAGAAATACAGTTATTTACAGAGAACATAACACAGAAACTCAGCTTCTCACCTCCACCCCTTTAATGACACTTGCTGAGTTAGGTACCAGAGGGTAAGTCTTGAGAAGAGGGGAAAAGACCGAGGTTGGAAGGGTAGATAAAATTTGTTTTTTTGCAGCAGACTTTACCAAGAGTCCAATTAGCCAATATTTGTGTTTTGTAGCAGACACTGTTCTAAGAAGTGGAAGGAAGGGCAAGGCAGGACAGGAAATGTGAAAGACAAACATATATTAGGTGCCAGGCAATGCATTAAATGCTTTACTGGTGTCTTACTTAATGTTTTTAATATAACCATTCTGAAGTGTGCCTGAAATTAAATTTATAATTGACACCTATGTAGGGTTTCATTATATATGAGATACTGATATTAATCATCTGATAAATTACATAGTTTGCCTCCGTTTTGAGCCACCATCTGTGATTGCTCCACAGTTTGTACTGAAGCCTGTCTTCTTTGAACTACACGGCCCTGTGCCTCAATCCTATTTTCCTGAGTTCTGCTGTATCTGCTGCTATCCAAGACCTTGGGTGCTCCCATTATTACACAGTGTGTGACAGTTAGGTTTGCGCTTGAGACTGTTTCCATCTAACTGAGAAGTAAACCGAGGGCTTTTGTTCTCACTTATACACAGATATGAAGCAAACAACACTAGGAAATCAATTCCTATTTAATTATGTACTTCTAATTTGGAAGGTTTTTGACAAATAGCAGCATTCATAATGTTCCACACATGGTGGTTATGATAATTATGTAATATCATTTAAGTTAAATATATTAAAGATTCTAGAAAGAATAGAGCACCTGGGAATGATTTAAGTACAAGAGGCCAGACTACTGTCTTTTATGCTCTAACTTCCTGAGATACCATTTAATGATAAACATGAGATCTCTTTAAAAATAACAGACCTACACCAACAAGAAGAACAGGAGATGGGTCTTTAAAAGAAGTGAGTGGAGGAATGATGAAACAGGTCGAGAAAAATTTTAGTTACATCATAAAAATAGAACAGGCTCCATTTATGTTCTAGGGAGCTGGTGTCCACCGATGCATCCCAGGAAGGCCCAGAGCCCGAGACTTTCAGTAAAAGACAGCACAGCCGTGAAACATGGGACTGAAAATGAGAGAGTTCATTGAAAATACACATGCAAAATGTTAGCACCTCCACACACACAGTTAAACAACATTCCTTCCATAATGCCACTTTCCAATATACAACAGCCTAATTTGCCAAATTAAAATAAATAAATAAATAAAATAGTGGGGACTTCCTTTTTTGGCAACATGTCTGTCTAAACAGACACAACTTCTCAGGATTACACACCTACAAAGGTTAGACAAACCATGTTTACAAAAAGGTTTCATATGAAGAGCTGAGATGGTGATGAAAGTAAGGACGATTTACTGCGCCAGGTGGAGGGGAGTGATTATGCCAAGTGATGCGCTCGTTCTGGATCTGGACTCTGTCCTGAGTATCTGCTGGTCCATGCTTGCAGTGCTAGAAACAGAGGTGAGGGCCCACGCTCAGCAGAAAGCAGTGCATGCTTTCTACATGCTGCCAAGAACCATAAAAGGTTCTTGAATACACTGTCCATGAATGAATTTTGAGGAAAGGACATCTACCCACTGGAGAGGACAGGATGGTGCTTTCTGTGACTTTCTTGGGTGATGTGAAATAGCACATCTTGAAAACATAACAATATGCCAGTCCTCTGAAGCATTTCCCATTCTTTCTGAAATCTGAAACTCTTAGGGCAGGAATGCTGTTAAAAGTGATTGACAGGTCCTATCCCCAGGTGCCTGGCAGAAGCAATAAAAACATATGACCTACAGTTACATATATCACATAAAATATGTGTCACATAAAAAAGTATGTTCTGTGAAAATTAAGTCACAGAGGAAGACATACAATATGTCTCCACTTACAAGAAGCTTACAAACATCTAAAACAAAGCAAAACTATACATTATTCAGGATACACATATTGTGAGACTCTTGGTAACCTCCGGAGAGCAGCATAGGTTGTGACACTATTATCAGCCACACTGGGGGATTCAAATGATAAAAGAGCCTGTTTTTTAATTGAATTGATGCTGACATAGATGTTCTTTTTTATTAGAACTAACGGAGGTTATTTTTCACTATGGATGCTATTTTGCATGTAGGATATACCATAAGTATTTAAAAATTAATTACTCAAGAGTCAAGGACATTAAAATAAGATAGTACCTCTGTAGCTACTTGCCATAAAATTGGGTCTGCCCGTGAAATCATCTCTCCCATATCCACAGAGCCTCCCACTCAGCTTGCTTCTTGCTTTATTTGCAATCATGATGAAACTACAAAGGTTCTCCAGGCATTTGAACAAATGATGGAACCTGAAAAATATGGCCAAGAAAAGTAAAGAGAAAAAGTGACCCCAGGGGCAAGGTGAAAGGGGGAATTTGATTTAATCAAGCTAAAATAATTTTATTCCAAGCTCTATTAATATCTTCAAAAATTTATTAATAAAAATCATCTATAAGATGAAAATGCCATGAAAAATTGGAATACATAGGAAATTAACACAATTGGGGAAATTAAATGCACTTGCTATATTATGATTGTGGCACAAATTGAGGTAATCTCCTAGAAATTAGAGCATAAAAACAAGAAAAAATATAAAAGAAAAGTTAAAAGACAAAACGATCAATCCAGATCCATCATTTTATTAATAGGAAGAATAGAAAAGGAGAAGAGATAAGATGGACCAAAGAAAATTATCACAAAAACAACAATAGGGAAGTTCTCAGAACTGGAGATGAGCACCTTCTTAAGGCAGGAAAGACCCATTTGGTATTGAGAAAACGAAACGAAAGAATGATCTACACCTAGGTATAGCATTTTGAAAGTTTGAAATAACAGATAAGTAAACTACCAGAAAGTACTTGAACAGGAAACAGACCATAAAATCACCTCAAAAGAATAGAAAGTTAGACTGGAGTCAAACAATTTTAAACCAAACTAAAAGTAGGACACCACCTTTAATGTTTCAAGACAAAAGGGCTTTTTTAAACTTACAGTTCCACACCCATTTAATGGGTTGCCACTCTGACTATCACTCTCATACTCTTACTTAGGGGCTTATTTGAGAGTGTGCTCCAGGAAAAGCAGGGATGAAATCATGAAACAAAAAGACAGGGGACCTAAACAACCACCCAGCGCTCTCAGGAGACAAGTGCTGTGAAGTCCTTGGAAACAAGTGACAGTCTAACCTAGGGAGTGAGGAGTGATCTGTGTGGATAAACGATAAAAGCAGGGAGACATGAATTTTTTGAGGCAAGTATGTGGAAACAAAGGAGAATCTACAATTTTGATAGTGCCCTTAAAAATGATAAAGGTAGAAAATGCAAGGAAATTTAACAATGAAAGAAAAACAGAGCCATGCAGGTAAAGAAATGCAATCATAGCACATAGACACTTGGTTCTATAGTAAATGTTTTCAAAAGTCCTTGTAATGTAAACATTATTTACAAGATTTCCAGCACAGAAGATACATGTTACGAACTTGGCTGTAAAGTAAAAGAGCATGCAATGGGGAAAGGGTTTTCACTAATGTCGGATTTCATGTTGTAGCATTGTATTCTTGCTGCCTTCTATCTCTGTGTGACGCTTAAACTCAAAGGTAGGGAGGAGTCTTCAATGAGGACAGCAATGACTAGAATGAACATTTCTTCCATAAAGTATGGAAGAGATCAGTGGAAATAACAAGTAGCGATGCAGCCTTGGCAAGAAGGCACATATGATGAGAGAAGTCAGAGGGAGGTATCTACTTCATTCTGGCCCTGGAGAGTTAATATGTTGGAAGAAGCAAAGATAGAGACCCAGAGAGGAAAGAAAGAAACCAGATACTTAACATTTACTCCATCATTCATTTAACACCTATTGATTGAACGCATATTATGCTTTAGGCAGCGTCCCAGGTGCTGAGGTTATATATAAGCATCAAATAAAATGGTCAGAACAAACCTCTCCTCTCATGGAGTTAATTTGTAGAAACTAGTGAGTCAACAGCACTCTTCCTGTGCAGGAGGCATGATTCAAAGCACTTTACATGTGCCAACTTGTTCGGTAGTGACTGCTCACTCTCCAGGAGAGAACCAGGATTTAGTGATGTATTAAATATATATATATAAACATATCTTTATTGATTTCAGAGAGAGGAAAGGAGGGGGAGAGAGAGAGATAGAAACATCAATGATGAGAGAGTCATTGATCGGCTGTCTAGCCCACAACCTGGGCATGTGCCCTGACTGGGAATCGAACCCTGATCTCCTGGATCCTAGGTCAATGCTCAACCGCTGAGCCACGCCCGGCCGGGCAAGTATTAAGTGTATTGAAGGTAACACTGAAAGCAGGAGCTTTCCCCGTTTCCCATTTGGAAGGAGATGGATTGTGAACGGCCTTGTCCCCCAAATAACCTTCACCTCGACCAATCTGAGGCAAGGCCACATTGGCCGGTTGGCAAAGGGGACAGTCGGTTCTCCCAGTGCAGTGTCACTTTCCTTGTGGCCTTGTGCACTAACTCAGGACAGACGGAGATGCATTCAAAAGCACTCGCCATGGTTCAGTGGGTTAGCGCAGCAAAAATTTATTTTTTACTGACGTTTCTTAGTGTCTCTAAGCCATACAGTCACCCAGAAAGGAAGGATGGTGACTCTACCTCTGGGAACATACAGGAACTTTAATTACCATGGAAGGAAAAGAGACATTCTGGAGAATTCTGTATGGACTTCTCAGTACCTCATTTTAGAGGTTAATCGTATATTTTCTGCTTATATTTTATTGGACAAAACAAGTCACAGAGCCTAATCTCCCTGCAAAATTGAGAATTATAGTGGATTAATGATAATATTTAGTGAACATTGAGTAGTGCCCTCTGCCACAGCTACTAAATGAGGAAGTCTCTGTGAAATTGAATTTCAAAAGCAGCAAATTTGAGAGCCAGCACGAGTTCCAGGGACTTTCTAGGTAATAGATGCAATAAACCAAGTGTTGAACCAAGTGGCACCTGGAGGCTTTGGTAAAACAGCAGGCACAGGCACAGATGGAGGTAGGAGGTAGATTCTGTAGCACAGAGAGCCAAGGTGCCACTGAGTTAGCTGCTAGATGGAGATGGCCGGTATTGGTTCAAGCCAAAAGATATCAACTCATGAGTTTCATCAAAATCCAACCTCACCGTCTAAGGTACTCAGAGCCAGTGAAGCTGAAGGAGCTTTATGTGCCCTTTAGATGAATTTAAAGATCTCTTAGCTTTCTGTGAATGCCCCACTGCTCATTCCCAAATGCATAAAATGCTTCCGTAGAGAGGGGTGATAGAGAGAAATGCAGTGGGCACAGAGAGGCACTATCCAAATCCCCCTTCAAGGAAGGATGCTTTGCGCCTGATGTAAGAAGAAAATGTCCAAATGCCAGTTCTTTGCCTCAGCTGAAGAAAGCCAACTGGCCCAAGGGCATATCCTACCCAAAGTGGCCCATGTTCAGTGATTGATGCAGGTAGGGGTTTAAAGAGTCAGGCATTTTGGCCCAACACAGGACACCTCTGATGGGCCATTTATGCTCCAGCGTTCCCTGTGGAATTAGCTGAGGCTTTCGTAGTCTAACAATATAATTAGACTTGTTCTTCTGCCTAGCCTTGCTTTCTCTCCTTTCCCTTCCACAAGTGTTGACCCTTTATAAATATCTTACCTGCCATCTTCCACCTCCACTTCTGCTTCTAGAGAATATAACCTGCAATAGCTAATGCCAGAAGTGTTTCGAGAAAGGGAGCGATAAAATTGGCTAGGGAGCTGAAGTACCTTGCATCCTAGTCACTAGCAGTAGGTGGGACTCAGATGACATCGCCTGCACAGGACAGCAGTTTAACTCTTACAACTCTCAAGGGTGGTGAGCTGGGAGAGTGTACACATGGAAGGCGATGCAGTGGCTGTTGCAATTTGTCAGATTGTTGTAACGCACAAGCAGAAGGTAACTATAAAGACAGGGGGTTTGGAAGACTATTACTATTGCTAAGGGCCATTGATACTTAGATAAAGATGACAAAAGACCCCAGGGATTAAGGAGCAGTTAAAAATTGAGTGTGAAAGCCAGAGGGCCTCCCTGAAATCTTAGAAGTTTCCATCTTCTACTTGGGGGAACAGAGAAACACAAAGACCAGGCCTAGAACTTAGTAGTTAGAGTGGCTGCTTTCTAAAGTATAGCAAATGCCCAAAGAGGTCTGTTATGCTGCGGTCTGAGCCCTAATTAGAAAACAAATAAGAGCAGGGCCTTTTGGGTGGACGGCCCCAAAGTTTTAAGTCACCTGCTGCCTCTGAAACTTCTGAAGCTACAGAAATGGCCTACCCCTTCCAGTTAGCACTACTTCCTTGCCTTGAAGACAATATAAAAGCTGGCCCACCCCCAGCAACACGTAATATGTTCCCCCTCTGGATATGCCCTTATGTTCTCCTTCTTGTTAAGTTGGTGGGTTATCTAGCTGGGCACATGTTGGACCAAAGAAGGGAGAGAAGGGACTAAACCCTAAGGAAGTAACATACTTAACCATGCTGTGCTGGCGGGATCCTGGGGCGTGTGGGTGCGATGTGGGGCTGGGTTCTCAGGGCGATGGGCTGATCAAAGGTGAATGATTATCTGATTAGAGAGGGAAGAGCAATTTTACAGCAATGTTGTAAATCCACACTTCCCTTCTTTCATAAGAAAGGCAGGTCAGAGACAGCTAGCATTCATGCAGAGAAGACAACAATATATACTTCCAATTTTTCTCCAAAGATATATTAACTCTCCTATCCTCTGTCTAGTCTGAACAAAATGGGCATTCAGCAGAGCAACGTATTACCCAGGACTTCAGGCTAAATCAAGACGGAGTAGTTCGTAAGCTGGAAGCCTTGATAAGACATACATGCTGCTGAGTGAGGGAGGTAAAACTATAAAGATTCAGGAGCTTGACAATCAGTAAACATCTTAGGGTTCTGTTAATAAGAGGAATAACAGGAAATTGTCTCCAAAGTAAAAGATGAAATGTTGCATCTTGCAGGTTCTGAACAATTAATGTTTAATAATATTCTGAAAGATATTCCCAGCTGGGAAATTGATCTGACCTCTATACTGGGAGAAATGAAAATCTGCCATGTTTGGGTGGTGCACAGAGCAGGACAAGGCTCTGAAGTACATCTATACTCTGGTGTAAGCAGCCCTGATGCTGGGACCATGCAATGTGGAAGAGCCTGAGGTTTTAAAGCTATTAGTGAGGGGCTGCCTGGCCAGAGTGGCTCAGTGGTTGAGCATTGACCTAGGATCCAGGAGATTGCAGTTGATTCCCGGTCAGGGCACATGCCTGGTTGGGGGCTCGATCCTCAGTAAGGAGAGTGCAGGAGGCAGCTGATCAATGACTCTCTCATCATTGATGTTTCTATCTCTCTCTCCCTCTCCCCTCCTCTCTCTGAAATCAATAAAGATATATTTAGTGAGGGGAAACAATCTCATGTGGAGCTTATAGGATGGCCCAGTGGGAGAACTGCAATGCTCGGGTTCTGGAGCAGGGCCTTGGCACCTGCAGCAGAAAATGATATGTCTTTTGTAGAGCAGCTCCCAGAATGCTTCTGGGCCCCGGTAGAAGGAGAATGCTTGACCATGCAAAACCAAATGACCACACATCTGGAACTTCCCATCATGACTTGGGTTCTGTCAGATCCACAAAGATCAGGTGGGCTCAGAAGTGATCTGTCATATGATGGAAGGGGTGAATCAGAACCAAGCAAAAACAGGATTAAAAAACACACAAAAGCTGCGTGAGTAATAGTTAAGATCCCCACTACCAAAGTACAACTATACCTCCCTCAACTTATACCTATGTCCATATGAGGAATCCCTGAGGATCAACTACCGGAGGAGAGAAATGTCAGAGCATGGTTTGCACATGGGTCAGCTTGATGTGTTTTGGTGGAAACCAGAATCAGATGGTGGCTGCACTGCAACCTTATATACGTGGAAGACAGTAGAAAAGGTCAATCAGCCTAATGCAGGCAAGTAGATAAATCTTTAAATGATAGTGATTTGCAGAGATACAACCTGGGCAGCCTTTATGTGAAAGGACACGCAGCCATCCAACTCTGACCTCTAAAATTGATGTAAGGCTATGACATGAAAAATTATGAGGATATGAATGTAATTAAGAAAAACTACCCCCCAAAAAGAGATAGCTAAAAGAAATATGATTGCTTCTTGAAGTTACAAACTGATTTGTATCAAGAGACAGTTGATAAACCATTATCTCTACAAATCATTATCATTAAATATTCATCAATTTGCCTGCATTAGGCTGATTAACAGACACACATGCACACACAAGCCTAATACCGGCCAGTCCCTTTGATATTTACCTTACCTTCATCGTGTCTTTTCTATTTCCCAAATGTATCACACATTCTACATTGATTCTTGCTCCATAATACATAATATCACTGTTGTTCACTGGGCAACAACTTGCTAACTAGCTCTCCTGTATGGACTTCTGTCTGTTCTCTTTTCATCACTGCTCTGGACACCCAGTCTTCTCAGTGTAGCTGGAGTAATTTTCCAAAACGATTTTTTTAATATTAGCGCTTCCTTGCCTCACTACCTCCAGGGCTTCCTCTTACAAATAAAATCCAAATACATAATATATGGTCCACACTCTGCCTCCTCCCCAACCTCCCAGCCTCAGCTCTCACCAAACTTTGGGCTGATCTCTCCTGTCCAGTCATCGTGAAATTCTTTTGATTCTTGCAATATGTCATTTAGATTGAACCTCTCTGCCCTTGAACATGCCGTTTCTTCCTTCTGGAACATGTCCATCCTACTCTCTGCCTCCACTTCTCCAGGCCCTCAATTTTAAAATGACCTTAATCCAGGACCTTCCTTCCTCTGCAAGGCTAGGTTGGAGCACCTGCCATATGTCCCTGAGCATTTTGTAGGTTCCAGTGAGTGACATCATGTCCTTTAATTACTTGTTAAATACATATCTCAGTTCCCAACAGCAAGCTTCCTTAGGACAGAAGCAACTTTGTCCGTAGATGTGGATTACATGTTACGTAGTTCTTATATAGGTTGTGTGTATAATCTATATAAGAATATGTTCTTGTATAGAACACATATGTTCATACATATTTATTTTGCATGTGCTCATATACTTAGAATAAATAATCATTAAGATAAGATTATGACCTAAATATTTAGGACAAGTTCAATTCTTAGAAGACTTGAAATTAGAAGCAGAGCTGCATTAAACATAAAAGGACTACATTTTGGAGGGACCATAATGCTTTCCAAACCTGTTTTAAGTTCTAAAATAAAATATATTAACCATTGAAAATATGCTGTGCTGGGTAAATATTTGATATTTAAGAACCCCAGAACTTAATTAATACTTTAGTTAAACCCTCCTGGTGGAAAAGTATCCATATGGAGAAATCCATTTTGTAAGTAAAATAAGAAAATTACTTAGCCATTTAGTGATATTATACTAGGTATAAATTACCCATAATGATTTAAGTGATGAGTAAACCAAGTATTTTTATAATGTTCTTCAAAATAAAAACAGTTTTACCTTCCTAGAGGATGCAACTGGCAGGTATAGTCATATTTAATTTTTTTTGGTTCACTAAAAATGGAGAAACACACACAAAAAAGAAAAAGCAAAACTGGCCTTGGTTCCCTCACACCAGGTGTCCTCAATTATTTAAATGGAATGTTTTGGGGATGCAGCGCTTTCTCTCCATCAGAACTGCCCCACCTCGAAGCCAACAAGCAACAGCAAAGCTTTTATTTACTTTGATTCTATTATGTGGTTCATCTCAGTCTGTATGAAAAGCCTTAGAGATAGACATATATGGGCATCATCACTAATGCTCCTTATTACAGCCTTCACTTCTCTTTAGCTTGGTGAAACAGCTCATATTTATTTTCCCCTTGCTGCATTGCATGCACAAATATTATTAGACATATCCCAAAGTCAGGATCTATATTTTGTCTTTTCTTTGAGCTGATTTTTAATCTCTTGTGTCAATTTGAGTTCTGTAGTCTTTCCTTGTCTGTCTGTGTCTGTACTGATTCCTTCAGTGTAGGACACACTAAAATATGTCAGAAGAGTCATCAGTGAAGAGCCCCTTTATGTAAATTTTAGCCCTGCCTTGCTTTGCTTTTATATTTTTAAAATAACTTTTTTGCAAGATTTTTATTTCAATTGAAATTTGTGTTTTTAGGAAGTACAGTATCGCTGGTGATTCTACTGAGTTATAATTCATCCTCATGGGTCTGAGATAAGGTGTCTAAACAAAATAATTTCTAATATGTTTCTTTAAAAATGTATTTTTCACAGCTAAGGCCAGATGGACTCTGAGCAGTCAACTGAATTTCAAGGAGGACTGAGAAAAATTAAATTGTGGCCCTTTATGAATTTCTGGAGTGCTTATTATGCTCCCAGTGCTTTGCTAACAATGACTTTTGATAGAACTTAAGCAAGGTGATGGTCATTCTGCAGATGTCAAGACCCCAAAGTGAATGTGCTGATCTGAATTTTTGAAATAGGCTGCTGAAATATTTTTAGAACAGAAGGTAATTGGTGTCTCTACTTCAATTTGTGTTATATAGAGATGGCTGCAGGGACATTTAATATTAAAAAAATCAGTTCTTTAGAAAAAAATCACACAAATTAAAATAGCTACTCTGAAAGGGTTTTACGGGAATGCATTTGGGGGTTTTAAGATGTGCTACACACTGAGAACCAATAAACTCGGTGCTGCCATAGTCAATACTATGTGAGCTCTTTGTGATATATAATGAAAGAATATGTGGGAGATGATTTTAGAAGATGGAAATGATGGAGTGGAACCAGTAAAGCATCAGTGTCAAGCCTGGCTTATTCACTTAACAGGCCTTAGGGTCATGTGACAGGTTAAAGGTCATTGAGCCTTAATTTCTTCATATATTAAATGGGATTCTATCACCTAACTCCCAGAGCTCTTGTGAGTGTAACTTAAATAAAATAATTGTGTCAGTCTCCTGTTTAATAGGAAGCTGGTCAATAAACATCAGCTCTCTTCACCGAGGTTCACTGGTTATATTTTCTAGATAGAAGTCATGCAACAAAATTCTAGGGATTTGGTGACTTTCTTTGAAATTGATTTTTGTTTTCATGTGGCTTTTCAGTGACTTCCTAAGGCTGCTTCCTGCTGGAATAATGTACTGCTCTATGCATTCTCACGTGTTTCATCCAGGCACCTATATATTGGGTGTAAAGTTACTGAAAACTCTCTCCGGGTCCAGCTGGGCTGGGATCCCTTCTCCCCAAGAACTCAGCTTGTAGGGATCTGTTACTCTTCAGAGGTGTCAGGCCAGACTGACTCAAGAATTTACAAAATGCCATTCTACATGTGGCATCAATTTTATCCAGCTGTTAATTATTTTCTTTATCACGTGTTTCAGAAAGTACTTCATATATACATTAGAGTTATAGTTTATGTGTCACTGAGAGATGTGCCATTTATGTTACCTATCTCCATTTTATCTGTTTCTATAGGAATGTGGAAAGGCTGAAAGACTGAAAATACCTGGATAAAAGTTGATATATAAATTTACTTAATGTCCTTATGCTCCTATGAACAGCTTGCAATATTAAACTCAAATTTTCATTAAACTCCACTTTTCATTAAAGCACTTTTTCAGTATATAAGTACTGTAACCAAAAATGAGTGGTTAATAAGTTCTGAATCTCCAAGAAGTGGGCTCAAAGGAGGTTAATTTTAAATGTTTATTAGATGTGTCTGAGATATTATCCCGGTAGTCATAGATTTGGAGCATTTTTTGTATACTTTCTGGTTGGCTGTGAATTTTTAATAAGCATAGAAAAAGCATACATCTACATATGTGTGTGTGTGTGTGTATATATATATATATCTAAATGTGATTTTTACATGCACACTATTCTTTCCTCTTTATTTTGGTAAGACCACTTCAGTGTTCCTTTGAAGACTTGTTCCTTTATATTCCATTTGGCACCAGGAGACATGACAGTGACAGTGCAAGTGTGTGACTACTTCTAGAAATTTGTGCATAGATGTGCATGTACGTAGCGTTTGTGTTTGTGTGTGTGCATTGAGCCTAATTTCTTTCATGTGGCTTAATCATTAGATTTATCTATTTTGAGAATGTGTCAGTGGTTCATTTCTTTTTATTGCTATGTAGTAATATTTTTTTCTAGGTTTTGTACGGCCTATCTACTCAATAGCTGGAGGCAGTTTTCAGTTTTTAGCAGTTATGAATATATTGCTACTATAAACATCTCTGTGTATATTTTTGTTTGAACCTATGTTTTTATTTTTATTGGGTAACATTCACAGAAGGCCCCAATAAAGAATGTGAAATAATGAAAAGTAATGCATACATATATCATTATATAATATAATGCAGTACAATGCAATATAATATATGTATATATTTTTTGGTCTACCCATTGAATGAGCTTTATGAGCTTTGTTGGTTTATGTTGCTTAAGGAATTTGTTGACTACATCTATAGGCATAAGATTGTTCATAGTCTCACATTTTTATAGTTGATACTAGTAGAGTCTGAAGTGACACCTTCTAGAATTCATTTTTTATATTGGTAATTTACATCTTCTTTTATATTCTCTTTTATTCTAGTTTATTTGATCAATTCAGTTAGAGATGTATTGATTTTGTTGATTTAATTAAAGAGCCAGATTTTAGTTTCGCTGATTTTCCTCTCATATTTTTCTCTTCACAATGTCATTGTTTTCTTCAGTTGCCTTTACTGTATCTTTCTATTGGTGTGGGCTTAATATGCTTTCTTTCTAACTTACTAAGAGCTAAATTTTGATTTCTTATATAGAATTTTCTTATTTCCTAATGAAAGCACTTACTGCTATAAGATACGCCCCAGGCACTGCTCCACTTACGTCCAACAATCTTGCCCGCTGCGGTTTGTACACAGTTAAGGGTGTTTCCGTTCTCCTTGCCAGTCCCCCTTTTACTCCTGCTTAGTTAGAAGCACGTGCTTTATTCATGAAATAGTTTGCACTTTTCCAGATGGTTTCTGTTCTCTCTTGTGCTTCAATATACTTCATGTGATTTTAGTTCCTGAGGTTTGTTGCTATCTGCTTTTTGGTTCAAAATATGGTAGATCTTAATGGATATTTCATGTATACTTGAAAAGGGTATGTATTCTGTTGTTCTTGAGTGAAATGTTTTATAAATGCCACGTAGGTCCTGTTACTTTGACAGTGTTATTTAGACCTTCTATATATTTACTGAATTTAAGTCTATTTGTTCTATCAATTACTTAGAAAGGGTTGTTGAAATCTCCAAATATAGGTATGGATTTTTACATTTGTTCTTACACACACACACACACACACACACACACACACACACATATAAATATAAAATTGAGTTTGAGAGAGAGAGAGAGAGAGGGAGAGAGAGGGAGAGAGAGAGACATCAATTTTGAGGTTGCACTTATTTATGCAGCCATCGGTTGATTCTTGGATGTGCCCTGACGGGGACTGGTCTCACCCTTGGCGTATTGGTATAACGCCCCATCTGTGTAATGCCCTAATCAACTGAGTTACCCAGCCAGGGCCTCAGCTATATTAGTTTTGCTTTATGAGTTTTTGTTTCTATTTTCAGTTGTCTACACATTAACATTTGCCATTTTTTCTTGGTTAACGGCCCCTTTTATTATTATGTAAAGACCTTCCCTATCATGGGTAGTATTTCTTGTTCTGATGTATACTTTTCTCATATTAACATAGCTAGCCACTTCACTTGAGGAATTAAGTTGAATACTGTAAACAATAGATATTTTTGAAAGGCTATAAATAATAACCCAACAGTGGGATAAAAAGTAAACTATAAAAATTACTCAATCTAATAGTAGACTGGTAAAGAAGAAAAAATAAACGACAGATGGAATACAGCCAAAATAACTATTAAGTTGATAAATTTTAAGTCAAATATATCAATAATTATATAAAGTAGAACTGGCATAAACATATCAATTAAACGAGGTGCTGATATCTCTGCAAAACCCTTCCCTACTTTATAGAAATCTGGGGAGAGGTTTGTAAACAGTATTTTTGGAGTACAAAATTTCTTTGGAATATATTCCTTCTACAGATAGGAATCAGTAAAATAGAGCATTTGCTGGGCAACTTGTGTGGAAGCTACATACTTATGCCTGAATATTTATTAGTGGTAGTGTTGTGCCCTGCCCATATATACTAAATAAATAATATGAAATCATTAAACATGTTTTTGAAGGGCTTGCAGAGTTTGAATATAGAAAAAAATAAATATATTATTCACATGCAAAATTTAACAGCAGTGAAAGCAAGGATCTTTAAAAATTTTACATTGACCAATACAATTGTGTGTGTGTGTGTGTGTGTGTGTGTGTGTGTGTGTGTTGGCTAAGAATTGCTGAGCAGTAATTCAATCAAATAATAAAATGTGCTGCTTTCTCATATTTTTGAGATCTTTGATACATTTTCACATGTTCAGCAAAACTTACAGGGAACTGTATTTTGATTATGTTATAGGTCCCGAAGTCACCTCTGATGCTTTTAGCATCAAAACAATAGGCTCAGTCCTATGTCAAGCCAAATTCGGAGAAAAATATTTCTCAAAGATTTTTGGATGAATTTCATTATTGATTTTTTTTCATAATCAGCTTCAGATTTTTACCCCTTTTCATCATGTTAAGATTGTTAACAACTTTCAATAAAGAATAGTATAACCTGTTTAAAAATAAATAGAAGGGAAATGCTGATATTCATTTCATATGCGGCAGTTTTATCTTCTTCATTAATTGAACTTATCCATTCATTCTTTCATTTGAAAATCTTATTAAGCACCAGAAAGTATTCTAGGCAGTGCAAATATGCCAGCGAATAAAACTGACTAAATCTCTGGCTTCATGAATGTCACATTCTACTTGGGTAAGGAGAAATAGAAACAGAGTAAAGTCGATGATATGTTAGTTGATGACAAGTATAATGGTGGAAAAAATAAAGAAGAAAGCAGGAAAGCTTCCATGTTATGAGGGGCCGTTTTACTTGTCACGGAAGGGTGAACTGAGAAGGAAGGATTTTAGCAACCTCCTGATGGGTGTGCGGGACCAAGCCTTGCACCAGTTTCTGGAAGAGTGGAAGGGCAGTGGGGAAGCTACAAAACAGCTTTGGTTTAGGAGCATGCATGATGTACTTGATTAAAAAAACAAGTGTTCTCTCGTAAGAATTTGGACTTTAGTCTGACCGTGATAGGAAGGTGCTGAAGGTCTGTACGCAGGGTAAATGATAAATATGACTGTTTGGGTGGGTTCGCTCTGGTGGCTTTATGGAGCATAGTGTGTTGGCAGCCAGGGGCAGGAGCAGAGACCATTTAGCCAGCCAATGAGTCATGGTAAGGGCCTATTTCGGTGTGTCTGTGTGGGGGCAGTGATGAATGGTCAAATTATAAATATGTTAGGAACATAGGGGCAGCAGAATTCTTGATTGGTAGAATGTGAGAAAAAAAACAAAGATAATTTAAAGTTTTTTTTCCCTTCCCGGATAACTGGAAGGAAAAAGTTCCTATGAACAGAATGGAAAAGGCTGTATAATAGCAGGTTTGGCAAAAAAGATCACTATTTGAATTTTGCACATATTCCTTTTGAGTGCTCAAAGCAACTGAGTGCAGGAGCAGCTGGATATAAAGCTCTGAAATTTCGAGGGAAACCTAGCCTGAAGGTGTAAAGCTTTTGTCATCATGGCAATCATCACATACAGGGTGTGGGAAAGGTAGGTTTACAGTTGTTCATGTGGAAAATAATACAATAATTAATAAATAATAACACAAGAATAAACTCTGCTCTGCATACTCACAATTGTAAGCCTACTTTTGTCCCACACTGTAATTTTAGCATTAAAATCACTATATTATGTAAGGCTTTCAGGTTAGTGAGTATACATTTTCAACTAAGGAGAAATAATCAGAAGAGGTCCAAGGGAGAACACATTTGAGAGTCAGGAGAAAAAGAATAAATATCAAAAGATAATGGGAAGCAAATAATTAAATTAGACTCACTGCCACTAGTTATTTCTAAGTTGCCCAGCATTTTAATGTGATTTAATATAATCCTTTAAAAATGGTACCTAGGAAAGAATATTAGCTTTCTGATATAAATGAGGGAAATGCTTTGGGGGAAACAGCTCACTCAAGGCCACATATTTTAAGCAGTAGAATTGTGTTTGAATCCTGACGTTCGGATTTCAAAACAAGCAAACCCTGCTCTATTCCGATGAGTCACGGCCCCTTCTGCATGTGTGTCCTTCATTGGGTTTACAAGATACAACGATCAACTCTAAAAAGCACCTTAAATGTTGTCGAAGAAATATGATTAGTATCAGTCAACACAATTCAGTAAACATCATCTGAGATAATACACAAAACCAATAAGTTTGCAAAAAGCTGAAGGCGCATAAGAGGATGGGAGAGTGTGAAACGCAGGAGGGCCAACAGGCGGGAAAGGTGGAAACCCTGGGGCTCTGCTCATCAGAGGAGCCTTGAACGGGCTGCTCAGTGCCTTCCCGGGCTGGGAAGGGTCAGGAGGAGGCAACGAGTTCCTGAGGTTAGGCTATGAACGTGAACAAAGGCTAGATGTGAGGTGAGTGGGGAAAAGGGCCGTAGAACACGGTATCGGTTTTAACAAAGTTCAATAAACGCTCATTAGACACCTGCTCGTATATAACATAGTCCATGCTGGCTCGAAAATACAAATTTAATCCTATGATGTGGATGTATCTCTTGTTTTTATGTTTCCTATTAATTCCCAAGCGCCATGTTTCTCTCCTGGAAAGAATTTCAGAATCCCGTTTTATCCATTTTAGAGCTTCCTAATCCCTGTAATTAAAGTCAATTTTTATTAGTATTTATAATATAAAACCCTAATATTACAATAAATACAGCAGTGAAATAAGAAGGAAAAGAGAAGGAGATAAAACTTTCATTTAATATTTTTTATACCATACAAAAAAATCTGTAGTCAGAATAACTTAGAATCTAATAATCTGCATCATGGATACATACTTCTGAATAGAATTATTATGCATCTTATATATAAACATGTATCTAGAACTTAGACCCACATATAATCCTGTGTGAAAAAGAGGAGTTGGCAAAGTTATATCTCATTTCCCCTACTTGATATCTATGTATATTACCATATTTTATAATATCAACTTTCAGATTATTGCATGTGGCACAATGATGCCTGGTAAAGACCACTTTATCAATCTTTATAAATAGATTCTATGGGTCATAAAACTTGCTAAAATTTCACAAGTGCTAAATACAATGGAAACATTTCAAGACAAAAGTTAAGTTACAGGGTCAAGCTAGGCTATTGAAAAGTTCCAGTGCTGATTGAGAAATATATGATTCTGGAGTTCTTAAAATCCTGATGAAAGTATCTGTGAGTCATTATGGACCCACAACTGAGCCAGTCCCATGGCACTGGAAACACCGTGGGGGAAACGCTTACCTCTTCTGATTCTGCTTGACAGTGGCCTTCATCTGAAGTTATGTCATCCCGGATTTGGCCCTAATTATTTGTATCAGTACGAAAGCCTGTGATTATCTGACTTCAAAGATTAAGAAGGGAGACTCTCGAATCTGATAAATCTGCTGTTGCCCTTGCTTTGCAGGACTACTTTTCGGTTTTAAACCCATAGTTCTTAAGTGTAGGGGTCCCTGAGATAATTTCAGATGTTTCTAAGTTCAGTTTTCTTTATAATAATATGAAAACATTATTTGCCTTTTTATAATGCTGACATTTGCACTAATGGTACAAAAGTAATGGTGGGTAAAGAGCTGGTGTGTTTGACTTGTTGGTTGAAAAAATAACTGAAAACTTTTGGTTATTCAACTTTGAGGTTTTGTTACACATTTTCTCCAGATAAATGAAGTGAGCTTCTCAACTGACAATAGTAGTTGAGTTGTTGATAAAATTTTAACTTTCAAGTGAAACTTACAACTTTGGAAAAATTGAATCAACCACTGTGAGCTTGACAGCTTTTTAGTACATTACTAGTTTTCTATCACTGTACAAAAAAGTTACCACAATTTTAGTGGCTTAAAATATGAATTTATCAACTCACAGGTCTGTAGGGCAGAAGTCTGGGTATGGCACAGCTGAGAGTTTAGAGTCTCACAGGCTGAAATGAAGGGGTCAGCCAGGCTGGAACTTGAAGTCTTTCCCCAGCTCATGTTCTTGCTGGCAGAATTCAGTGGTTGTAGGACTGAGGTCCCCACTTCCTGTTTTATTTTTTAAAGATTTTAAAAATGATTTTAGAGAGAGGCTACCTAGGTGGGCCTTTGTTAAACTTTGCTTATATCATCTTGGGCTTGGGAGAGAGCAGGCTTTCTTTCAGACTAACCTATCTCTTTCCTAATTCTTCACATGTTTGCGCTGGGTCCTCCCTCTATCCAATCTGGTCTTTTCCCCAGGTCTTCCAGGCTAAACTCTGCCCCTTTATGTCACCATTTTGGCTTCTGTGATGCCCCGAAATTTTGCTGCGTCATTTGGTTTCTACCACACATAAGCTTACCATCTGTGCCATCTTGGCTTCTGCTACACATGCACCCAGCAGAGGAATTTCCCCTTTGTTGTTTATTCCTGTCCCCATAGTCCAGTCCCAGTGAGTGGACCCGTGGTCCCCCAGGGAGATTGGAAAGCCAATCCCACCTCCCTACACAGGGGAAGGAGGGATGTTAATCCCCTTGGCAAGGATTCAGCTATCCTTTAGGGTGTCTGAAACCCTAACTTCCAGACTTAATCAGGTTTAGGCTTAGCCAGTTTTGTTCCCTTCTCTTTTGTTAATATCTAACTAGCTGTCTATGCTAATAGTACTAGCATTAGTCCAATTTTACAGACAGGGAAACTGAGGCACATAGGAGTTGTATATGGTGTCCAACAGATTGCAAAATCAAAGCCAGGTCTGAAATTCAGTCTATTTCCTGAGACTGAAGTCTTTACACCTTGCTGCCTCTCCCAAATCTCCTAAAATTATTCAAGGATATAAACTTCAATATGATAAACACTATATACAGCTATTATTTATAATATCAGATGTCTAGAACAGGACATATAAAGATTCTTTCTACAGCAGTGCTCAGGAGTTCTTCAGAGTTCCACTTTGATGGAACATACTGAGCTATAATCATTTCTAGTGAACTTACCTGGGCACTTTTATATGCAATTTCTATCACAGCTAATATTTATATCCCGGAATGTCTGTTAATCTCCTTGAAAATAATGTAGGGCTAAGGGCCCAGATTTGTTTTTTCTCTCTATCTTAGAAGTTAATCAGATAATATCTTCCTGGGACTTCCAGGATGGATCATTGACTATGCAAAGGAAATCACATTTTCAGTGTCTTTCCTCAGGTACATATCTATTGTTGTAGAATTAAGGTCCTGGATGTTAATTAGCCATCTTCAGAAAATGAAATCTTTCTTTTTTTTTTTTTTTTTACTTTTTAGCATTGAAGAGTAATAACTCGGCTTTGATTAATACAGCATCCTGCAATGTTATTAGAAGAGGCTGTGGAAGCCATGTGGTCAGCATGACTTAATAGAAAAGACACTGAGACTCAGAGAGTTTAGATGAGTTTTTCAAGGTCACACAGCTAATTAATTGCATAACATGGATTAGAACATAGATCTTCTGATTCTAAGTCTGGTGGTCTTCATCAGGATTATGTGATATCCAGCAAAGCCAGCATGTATTAACATAATCACATTTCATGACATTCTTCATGCGTGGGGATCTGATAATACGGACTAGATATTAAAATGTATTCTCCTTTCCCTTTACTTTCTTAAAAAAGAGTTGAAATGAAAGGAAATTATATTCTTTGTTTTTTAATTTAAAGCTTTCTTTCACTTGAATAATAATCACAAAGCCATAAAAACAAAAGCTGTTCTTAAACTTAATTATGGATACACTAGTAGTTCTTTGCAGTCAGCTCTTCATTTGCATGCATTATCTTTTCACATTTAAATGTGTTAAGAGAAGAAAAAATGATTGTTAAGTCTACATACATTAAGCAGAGTTGTTTTTCTCCTATGCTTTGAAAACTATCCTATTCTGTATTGGAGTTTAAATAAGTGACAATATTTATTAATTCACAAGACTTTGTGATTATGAACAGGGGAAAATATGAGAAAAGGCAAAGTTAACAAAAAAATCTTTAAAGTAAGCAAACCTTCCATGTCAGTCAAAAACATTAAAGCTTGATGCTTTGAAACTCCAGCCGCTAAGCCTTGGGCATAAAACAAGAAAGCAATGAGGCTGGTTGAATAAAAGACACATATTCACCAATAGTTGGCAGGTTTTGAAAAGGTTAAGATATGAATGTTGGGCTTTATGTACACATAAATATGTATTAATCCTTGTCTATAGGTATTTTAAATTTCTTAGAGGTACCATTCGTCAGGAAAATAGGAAAGACAAAGAATATTTATAAATCAAAAGTGCAATAAAAGAAACATTAAATGCAATATTTAGGACAAAATATTGACACTTGTGAAGACCATTAAATATAACATGCTTAAAAGTACATTTCTTGACAATGAATATTTAGGTAGAGTTTGCAATTTAACTTTAGCTTTTACATTAAATGCAGAAAGGCATTTCCTTTTTCTTAATCAAATGCAGTGTTATGCCTACCAAGCAATGCTCAGAAGAGGCAGAACTGTCATCAGAAAGCCAATTAAGATGGTGAGGCTGAATTTCTACTTGTAAGAGAGCCTGAGAGGACAAATGCAGGATCTTGCAGCTAGGGTTTCAGAGCTGGACCTTGAGTGAGAAGGCTCATTAGAGCCATTATCAATACAGTATCACTTTGGTAGTTGTCAATTAGGGCTGTCATTCTGGAGGAATCTTTATTTATTTATGCCATGTATTAAACTAAAAAAATAAATACATCAAGTGGCCTTATTCTGGTGATCATCTCACAATATATATAAATATTGAATTATTATGTTGTACACATGAATCTAATATAATTCATATGTCAATTACACCTCAACAAAAAAAGGAAAAATATGATCAAAACAACTATAGAAAATTACTAATTTGATTGCTTTCCCTCCAAAGGCAAATGCTTTTGGACTAAATCACGAATTCTGTGAAAAGTGTTTTGTATGTGAGAGCCTCAGCATGCATCACACTGGCCCCTCTAGATCCCACCCCCCGTCCTTCCTTTCCATTATTACTGTTTCTTAATTCTACCCACTTTGCTCTGATTTTCCTTCTGAAATGTGCCCCTGTTTTACTAGTATTCATTTATGAACTGTATCCTCAGAGCTTCCTTCTGAGACAGGCTCATACTTGAACTGATCCTCTCCTTTCATCGTCTGTATACAAGGCTGTTAGCACCATGTTCCTAGATACGTAATGGAGTGAATGAGTGAAAGTTAAAAAAACCACCTCACAGCCCTAGCTGGCTTTGCTTAGTGGTTAGAGCTTCAGCCTGTGGACTGAAGAGCCCCAGGTTCAGTTCTGGCCAAGGACACGTACCTCGGTTGCAGGCTCGATCCCTGGCCCTGGCCGGGGCAAGTGCAGGAGGCGACCAATCGATGTGTCTCTCTCCCACCAATGTTTCTCTGTCTCTGTCTCTGTCTCTGTCTCTGTCTCTGTCTCTGTCTCTGTCTCTCTCTTTCCCTCTCCCTTCCCCTCTCTCTGAAAAGCAATGAAAAAAAATATCCTCAGTTGAGGATTAAAAACAAAATAAAACACATCACAGATGTTCCCCAAACCCCATAAGTTTGCAAGTAAATTCAGATGAATGAGCACTATGTTAAACTCTTGTTAGTATTTTTACATATTTTACCTCAGATAATTTCATATTTTATACGTCATTCTTGGATTCAGCAGTGGTGTTGAACATCTGACAGATTAATGAGGAGAATTCCCAGAGTAAAACAACAGCAAAATATCCTCACACAGTTGGAAAAGACATTTTAACTCATCCAATCCATTTTCTTTCCAAAGTAGAAATTCTTAATTATCTCACAAAGGGTCAACATCTTTTTTTTTTTTTTTTAATATATCTTTATTGATTTCAGAGAGAGGAAGGGAGAGGGAGAGAGAAAAAGAGAGAGATGGAAACATCAATGATGAGAGCCATTGATCGGCTGCCCCTGCTGGAGATTGAGCCCTCAACCCGGGCATGTGCCCTGACTGGGAATCGAACCCCGATCTCCTGGCTCATAGGTCGATGCTCAAGCACTTAGCCACGCTCAGCCAGGTGTCAACATCTTTTTCAAGGATAAAAATGACAGAGATTTTTAGTATTTCTCAGAAAATCCATGCCATTTTTGGTTCAACATTAGAGCATTCTTCCTTTCACTGGTTTACTTATAAAATTTCTCCATTTGCTTATACTTTTACCAAATGGG